>NC_143576.1:131833815-132155233 GCF_048544385.1 Mastigoproctus giganteus
TGATGATTAATTGTACAAGTTGGTTGAAGCGACATGCGATTTTAGTTTTGTGGTAGCCTTGAAATGTATTTAAATATTCTAAATGGCTTAAGAGGAAGAAACCTTTTTTTCTCTCATCTTTTCATCATATAAATTTTCCTCCATAGGAAGTTGTATTTATCTTCTTTAAGATGTCTTTTCGCTGTTGCAAAGACATACAGAGATCTCTGAATAATGAAAGTGTGCCATATTTTAGAAATCTACTTCGCGCCCCTGCTAGTAGAAACAAGTTAAGTAGTGTGCACATTGCCTTACATCTCGGGAATGAGACTTTTTGTTAAATTATATTATTCGAATTACTTTTAATTATTTACTGACTCAACAGGTTTCTTACTATTCAGCTATACTAAGTTCCGTAGATAATATTAACGTGTTAGACAACTAAGCATATGGCATGCAGTTTGCGGGTTATGCATCAGTTTCCACAGTAAAATATTTTACACCTCGAGTGCTAAGGCATTCGAGCTGTAACTTAAAATGAAATTTTATAATTACTCTCTGCAATAATAACCGCCAAGCGGTGATGGTTACTATTGCAGAGGAATAATTAACATAATTTCAGTCATAATTCGATTTTCATATGCATCTCTATGGCAAACAGCCGTGTTTAAAAATCATCTCCCAGAAGCAGTTATCAATTGGTCAACCAAATACTCCCGAGCACTGTAGGAAAACAACATTAACCTGTGACCACCATAAGTCAAAAAGAAACAATTTACTTCTTAAAACCAAAATTTTTTTCTAAAATTATGTGCTTTTGAAAATTCATATTATCTGGCTTCCATCTGCGAAAGGTGTTATTCTCATCTTCACTGTCTTAATCTACCTGTTTTTGTTTTGAAAGATAATTTATTCTTCACCGGGATAAATTACCTTTACTTGGAGATTCGCTGTTCTGTTCGTCAGAAAACACAGTTACAATAATGCCACGTTTCCTTATGCCCATCCGTTGTAGTAAACAAATCTTCCAAACTTCTAAATCACTCTCTCACCATACACTCCTCTAAATAAATAAGCAAAACAGCTTTAGAAAGTTAATTTATATCCAGATAAGCTATGATGATACTAATGCAGCTGAAAATTTAAAATGAACATTGTCGCTACTTACTGCTTTTTCTTCTGTTCTTTCGACTGTGATGAATCATCTTGATCCTCCAACTTCTCATCTACTCGCCCTTCCTCTGACGTCACGTCGTACTGCACAACCTTCTTATCTGTATTAGAAGGGATAAAATTATTTGGAAATAATATGAAACTAAATAAAAATCATTTAAAAAGTAGATAAAATATTCCCAATCAGCATTTTGATATTTCTGTACAATCCACCCAGAATGGATATCGCAAAATATTTAATCGCAACTTAATTTAATCAGTCAATGGTAACCTTTGGTTTTCGTGTACGACTGGATAGGTGCAAGAACATAATTTATGTCAGCATTAAAAGAGGACATTTCATTTGAAATAGTAATCAAACGAATTTGTAACTTTTCTTTTATATCCAAGCAAAAGAAGAAGAAAAAGGCATTATCGTATATAAGGTATCAATGCTTTTTTGATGAAATGAAGAGAAGAACATGTGGAAAATATCTTATACAATTATAAGAAAATATAGAATGGATTATATATAAAGATTTCGGAAGAATGCACTTAAATTTTCAGAACTGAATCTAACTATTGGCTCAAACGGTACGTTCGCAGAGAGAGAGATGGTAGAACAGCGCGTCCAGCCTCTCTTTAGGCTATAAGCCAAAAGAGGTAAACTACCGAAAGTCGCGGGCGGAAAGTCCAGTTTCTTACCGTTAATTATGCATTTTTTTTGTTAAAATAGAATTTATTTTTTTGTTATCTACATTGAAAACCGATTTTTCAAGTCAGTGTGAAACGGTATTTCGTAAAAAGCTAATTTTAAACTCGGGGGATGCATAACACTTGAAGCCTGGACCTCTCCGTGGGAGAAGATTTTAAGGTTAGCAATTATATTCGACACTTCTTTCAAGGTGGAAAGTAATGACACTGAAGTCCTGAACAATGGCATTTAATAATTTGCAAGATGGATTCTACGATTTCGGATATTCTCTCTTTTGAATGGTTGCTGGGATAAAGTTAGAAGATAAGTTGGTCAATCTTGATTAAAGCAGTTACTAATAATAGATTTCAAAACAAAGAGCAAGAAATCTCTTTTAACAGTAAGAGGGGAATCATCTTTAGCGATGCCTCCTCTACTCAGCTGAGGGAGAGATTCTCTAACCAAAATTTCATTTTGTTGAGAGACAAATTCTTTTTTTTAATAATAATATAAATTCGCCAATGCAGCTTTCCACTGAATGCGAATTTTGGAATTTCTAGATAGGGTGAATCATCCTACATTGCTCAGACTTCTGTAGAAGCTGTAACATCCAGGATTTTCAAATAAAGAGACGACTCAAAAATATATACAATGTATTTTATGTGCAACGAAAATTTAAATCATTGATATTGCGTATATTAATATTACATCAAGTATTTATTTTCCACCTGAAATGCAGTTAAAAGATGGTGTTTTAACAGATCCATGAGTTAGACCGTAATGCAAAATGACGCACACTCGCTTGACTTTCGAGAGCAAGGTAAAGCAGTTTTTAAATTTGTACCCAGCAGACGAACCAAGAGAAACCTTCTCCTCACTGCTGATCATCATCAACGACGAATGCTGTGGTGTGAACAAACACTAGTTGGACCCTGGAGGACTGGAAATGAGTGTGCTGGTTGGACGTGCCCAAATATACCTGGTGTAACGCCAGCAAGGCCATCGTACATGGTGCCTACTATCAGGCAGGTAGCGAGGGTTGCAAAAATATTCCACATTAATACGTGGCATGTTTGCTGGCAAGAACTAGAACCCTTGGTACCTATGAACTAACGTTTCACTGGTGAAATCAATGGGGAGCTATGTGAACTCTGCCATGTTCCATTTTTTCCTGGATAGAAACGAATCTTCCTTTATGATAATACACAGTATCATCGAGGAACACAGTGAAAATATCACCCATGTTGCTTGGTCTCCATATTCGCCAGTGTTAATCTAGTTGAAAAATTGTAGGATGTTTTGGAATGGAAAGTGAAGCGTGTGGATATGCAACTGTCATCTATTCCGACACTGTGGAAAGCCTTGCATGCAGCATCGCTGCAGATCCCTTTCAACGTCTTTAAGTATCTAGTGGAGTCGATGCCTAGGCAAATTGCGGCTGATAGCTTGAAGAAATTCAAAGGTCAGCTGCATAATTATCTACGGGGGGAGGGACATATATACACTGCTCATACTAAATGTAGCTTTTGTTAATAGCGAAGATTTCTCTTACGACAAACAGCTATGCACTTAATCATCAAATTCCCGAAAAACATCACGACCGAGTTATAATAAAGTATTTAAGCAATAAATATGCTGAATTATTAGAGATTATACTGAATGTAATATATATATGAAAAACAGTTTCATTATAGGTATTGTCCATTATTGGAGAATTCTCCTAATTTTATTCTTTCGCATTAACAGAAATGCCTCTTCGTAAGTTAAGAGGTTGTTTCAAATTATATGAATGAGAAAGGGCTATAAACATTAAGAATTCGAACAACGTGCTTGAACATCTGTTTGTACATAAATGCACACATAGATTCACCAGACACCAGCTCGTGCAACTATAAAATGGAGCCACTTACAACCACCACCCGTCTCTGATGTTGAACCGTTGTTGGAGCCATCTCGATCCTCGTCGCCACTCACATGATTCCAGGAGCGGAATTTGTTTGGAAGGATGGGCAGGACTTTTCTGGCCGATGTCCACTTGCCGGTGGAAGGACCGTCAGTGTTATCTCCTTCACTGGATTGGCCTAGAGACATAACAGTTTTGTACTTTCATACCAATGTAATATTAATGAGCCATGTCAGTTGGACGCCACGACAGACAGGAGAAAAGCTGGACACACTAACACAGACAATACAAGCAACAAGAATGGCAGCTTTCGTGCACGGAGAAGTGAACAAAAGAGTAGATAATTAGGACATGAAGTAATCAGAATGCACAATTTTGGGTTACGAAAACATCACAAATAAATGGACAGTAGCCAGCAGTTAGTCCAAAGTAGTTCGATAGCTAGTTCTAAACATGCATTATGATATTAACAGTCTCTTATAATAAAATGATCTTCAAAGATGTGATCTGGACGAGAGATCTGCAAAATTTGGGATAATTACTCATGTAGAGTTAATTTGGCCCGGCTTTCATATTGCAGTGTCTGTTTACTTGTGAGTAACCCTCTTTTGTGCAAACCCTTGAAACAGCAAAGCAATACAAACATAACAAATTTCTCGTTTAATTTTTAGCAGTAAAAGCGTTAAAATAATATTTAATGATTTATGAAATTCTATATCAGTATGTACCACATTCCAATCATCGAATAGGTGAACAGCTAATAAAAGCACAATCAATAAAGCGACGATTGTTACAAATGAACTTAAGATTACAAATACGAGATAAAGACAGGATCATTATGTTATAGTTTTTTTTTTAATACTCCTTTCTTTTATGTAGGCACTCCTATGATGGGTGTCAACAGAAACGATTAATGGAGCTGTTTCAGGGCTTATTTCGAGATTATCCAGTGCTAAAACGTGGGTATATCATTTTGACCCAGAAATGTTTCTCAACACTGTTCGGAAACATACGCCAGTCTCTACTTCCAAAGATATTTTGTGTCACCGTATTTGCAGGAAATATCATGACCACAGTAGCTTGGGATGTTGATGAAGTTTTATTCGTGATTTCTTCGCGAAAGGAAATTGAGAATCGCAGCTTGGCATTTGACGGATCCTCTCTCAAGGAAATTTAAAATATGGTTAACTCTGTTTTTGTGGAAATCAAGAAGGCGATGACAGACAGTGTCTCCGGTAAATGTCATATCCTGGAACGACATATAGTGGAAAATAATATTCCATCATAACTAAGAAGGCTAGGAAATCACATCTTTTGAGTTGGCAAAATCTAGCACAGAGAGCTAGAAAACCAACATTCAATAATCGTTCAAGATAATAAAATTAGATACTTAAGAATTTTAGTATAAGAGATGAGAATCTTGAAATTCAGAATCGATAAGCGATTTGGTGTTTTAAATACGAAAGCTGTGCGCTTAAGTACTCCCTTAACTGAATTTGTAAATTCTCACTGATATAAGATTGATATCTACCTAGCAGAAGAGCATCGGTTATGAAAGAAGATTAAGTGTGTTTGGAAATCATAGCTGAACATATGAGTATTCTATTATATTCAATCTAAAATTATGTTTTCATGAAATTGTTTATCGACTTCATCGCTCCATTCTTAAAAAAATCGTTATGCATACGACATACTGTGGAATATGTGGATTAAATTCAGAATGACCAATCTTTACGCTTACCTTCCTTAGCTTTTGTGGCTTCATCTTTTTCTTTCTGTTTATCTTCATTCTTCTCCTGCGAATACAAATAACACATAATTTAGTAACAAAGAAGGAGTTTCATTAAAAAATTCATCCAAACAGAAATGTGGCTAAATTTATTACCTTTCAAAGTTTCACAGCGTTTATATTTATCATTTCACTACTACAGTATTACGTCCCTTACTAAAAAGGCATACAAGTACATTAGGTACAACCTGATAGTTTCTTTTAATTTTTTTTTTTCCTGTGGAGGGCATTGCATCCTGCTTTAAGACATTTTTACTTATTTGTAAAGTTATATACATGACGAAGTTTTAATGAATTAATTATAAGAGGATATCGTGGAAAAAGCTTTTGTTATTTAATGATTTAATTAAGCAAACCTCTACTGTTCTTTGATTAACTATTAAAGGATCCCACTTACTCTTCTGAGCTGCATCTTCAGATCATTGTTAGACTCACGCAAAGATCCAGTCATGGAGACGAGGTAGTAAATAATCAAGCTACGAGAAAAAAAAAAGATTAAATTCAGGAATACGTCATATGAAAATCATTAATAAAACATAGCACGCTAACCTTCTGAAATAAAGTACTACTGCATACCCTTCAACAACTGTATAGCCAGATTTTTCCAAAAAAATTTGAATAGCTAGCTTCTAAACCTAAATTAACTTATATTGTAGTTGGATTATAGCATGTTTTCGAGGAATGGTGGTGTTCCACTTACATTAAAAGCAGCAGCAAGGGTATCACCACTGCTGGAGACGTTAGGTATTCCACGATGTTATTCATCCACGCAGGAAGTGACTCTTCAATGTAACTTGTAAAGACCTTGTATATACGCTCAGAGCCACTACAAGAAACAAAAAAGTTACAATTTTAATTTCTCAATAAAGATTTAACAAAAGAATTCACACCATAGATAATACTGTTTGTATAGGAGTGCATATTATCATTATTTGTGCCTAAAATAAGAAAACTTTTCTTTACAAGGTACAAATCATAAGAACTACATGACTGACTTTTGCAATTCGTGCAAATGGAGTGTTACCATAATTGAATTCTATTAATAATGTTTCCACCAGTGAATGAAAAACACCTAGCATTATCTTCTACAATTCAAACAAATTATAATATATAAAAAGAAAATAAAACTGAATTTTAAAATATGTCCAGAGCGATTCAGTAAAAATACCGTTCAGAGAAGCGCCTGTTGTGATGTGACAGATCCCATCGTATCGACAGACAATTTGTGCGCAGAATTATTTGACTGCTGGTGAATCAATGTGGTGTCCTTCACTTCAAGTTTGACCATTAAGCGCCTTCTTCGGGGAAGAGCAAACAATAAATGGTTATGCACGACAGAGCACGGATGTCGGTGGGTGTTGTAGCACATGACATCCCTAGCACCCACTGAAGTAAAAATTTACAATACAAGAGGTACATTTAATTTCACTGATTATCCAACATTTCCAAATAAGATCGTAGTGTCATTTTTGTAGAGCCTCCAACAAATTGCCCGCTCCATATCCCAGTTATCATTTGAATCAAATCGTGCATCAATCATTAGAATTTTTCCCGGTATCTACACATATCAGTCTGATTGAGAAATAGAATCTTGCTGAGTTTTCTGACAATATAAATATTATACACAGAATCCACTTTGCCACTTAGGTGTCTTCTATTCTTATTTTCGCATTTGTGATGTTATTTTTGTCTCATTTTAAGGTTGTCCTTAATTAACTTGGCAATTTCTCTTTACGTTCCTTGTGTAGAAATGGCCTTGCTCTCCTGGCAGACATTAATAATTTCTCTTATTTTGAATATTGTTCCTTTCTGTTAGCTGTTCCTTTTCATTTTTCTGAAACTGTTAGATTATTCCAAGATGGACAGAAAATTCAGCTTACTCTGCAATTTTGCTTTTCACCATCGATAATATCTAATTCCGGTTATTTTGTTTTTATCCTAACGCTACGTTCCATTATACATCGCTCGATAAAATTAACAGAACAAAATGTTTTTTCACGAATATTTCACTGTGAACAATGTCGATCGAAGGGGAATATTTGGTATAAGGGCATTTTGGCATGCAAATTCCGAATATCCAATAGAAATCAATCTACCACCTTACAGAGCCGCACATTATGCAAATGCAAATTATTCATGCCTATAAAAACACGGGTTGCGACCACATCACTTCATTCCCATTTTTTTGCTTTCTCAGTGGGACAGCAACATCTCCAGTACTCAACATGGCTAGCCATCATCGTTATGTGATTCTTTGAGATAGCGGACCGTTAGCTTAATGTGTCATGTAGCGTCGTTCGGCACTATGGAAGCAGTTTCAGAAGAGATGAACCATTACAAGAAGAGTCGCCCGAGGGCTACATCAACCAGAACAGACCGTATCTGGCTCTAACAGCAAGACGGAACCCTACAATGTCCTGTCATCAACTGTCTCTTGAGGTTTCTGCGGCCACAAGTGAAACCATTTCCAGCTGAACTGTGTTAAGAGGGGTCAATTTAAGGAAATCAGTGGTTTGTATTCCATTAACCCCAAATCACCGCACTTGGAGCCTTGACAAATAGGATACAGTTCTGTTCTTTAATGAGTTCCGTTTTAGCTTACTAACAGATTCTAGGCGTTATTTCATCTGGAGACAACAAGGAATGCAGTACCATCCTCCCCAACATCAGAGAAAGGGACAATTACGGTGGAGTCAGTGTTCTCGTAATAATGATCAACGGTCGCACTCCTCTTCATGTTTTTGATAGGAGTACTGTAACTGCGCAGTGATACCGAGAAGAGATCATGGAATCCTATGTGCGACTTCTTAGGAGAGCGGTTAGCTCAGATTTTCTTTTCATGCACGACAATGCCACTGCACATAGTGATGGAGGAATATATTTAAACTGAAGATATCCAACGACTGCCATAGCCAGCACGATCACCAGACTTAAATCCGATCGAACGCGTGTGGGACACGCTTGGGCGTCGCATTACACGCCAGCAGCCAACTCCTCGATGGAATTACTAAAACTATACTTCTTGGATTAAAGGTTGGGTAAAAGCTAGGCGACAGCGGATAATCATATTTGGTGAGCTAAGGTCTACGCTGGCAGAAGAATGGGATTTGTTGTCACAGAATCTTATAAACACCCTTATATCGAGCATGATTCACCGCTGTCTAGCCGTTGGAATTATTATATGGCGTATGATCCTTCCAACGGCTAGACAGCTCGTACTGATGTCATGTGACCTTATTTTCGAGCATACTGTATCAATTTCTGTAATGTGACGTTTTTAGTAATTCTTATACAATCCCGATAAATGTTCCTTGTACCTGTCCGACTTGCTGTCTACTCATTTCATCATTATAAATAAATAAATATTCATTTATTGCAAATGCAGCAAGCCCATCACAGCACTAGGCTAGGGGCATAAATTCAGTACAAGGAGATAAATATAAAAACAAATGTATAGCAGAATTCATATATACATTAACAATGAATAGGAATTATAATGATTTTATATATACATATTTCAGAACATCACATTTGGCTCTCGGATGCAGTTACCGGGTTGCAGGCAGGCAGCTGTTTTTATTCCTCATCAATTGATTGTAAATCTGACTCCTATAGGCTTCAGAGTTGAGCAACCTCTTGCAATCAATGTTGTGATAATTTATGAGGTGAAGGGATGCATTGGGAAACATTCTGTCCATTTGTTTGAGTATGGAGAGTTTGGATTTGAATTGCTGTTGGTTTCTTGAATTTTCTCTGTTTGGGGAGGGAGCTATTAGGGCTAAGTTTGGTGAATCGCTTGCAGAGTAATTAACTTTGCAAGAAGCATGATTCCAGACTCGTTGATCATCTGTTGCAGAGGCTTTTTTTTTAAGTTTTCATAAAGCTGTTGCCTGGATAAAACTAAGCTTACTGTTCAGCCATCTAAGAACTTTTTTATGGTACACCATCGTACCAAATAGTGTTGTAAGGACCCGTCCTTACATTAATTAATAAAAATGGTTAAATATTATGAGAATTTAACTGTAATAACGAATAGTGGTTTTCTGGTAAAAACAACATAAGTTAAGTAGCACTGGAATTCAAAAATACCTTCCAGTCACTCCTTGTGTAGTTGTAGCTTGTTTGTATGGAAGTTCTTTGACGAGTCAGTGAAAGTAATATACCATGACTAATCCCCCATTAAGACAGAGGCAGATGCACCATAGAAAGGGCCTAGAGTGCTTAAGCTGGCCCTCTTAAAGATTTCACGGTGAAACGCTATTAGAGGTAGGCGACGTCACCAGGTGTGCGCGCGTGAGGTCACGGGAGGAGCTGTGACGCTTCTCAGTTGACCTGAACTTCCGCTTCTCTTTCTGGATTGTTCTGGTATGTTCGAGGTCCGCGGAAGTTGGGGCACAAAGAGTAAAGAAGACCCGCCCACGGAAGAGGAGAGGAGACAAATGAGAACACAGGAAAAAGGATGTGCAGATCTCCTATTGGCCAGGAAGAAAGGAGAGGGAATTTTGAGAGGGAGATTCTGAAGAAGTTCGTGGGATTCTGGAAAAGTTTTCGTGGCATTCGGAAGAAGATTTCGGAGGAGTCGGAAGAAGTTCACGGAGCGGTCTGGAGAATGAATTGAAGGAGTTGGAGAACGATACAAACCAGAGCAGTAGTCTAATTTGGGTGATAGCTGCAGACCTGAGATAGATGGAAGCAGTGATAGAAATTCTGCATATCCCGACAGTCCGTAGGAATGTTCACCTGTAAACATGGAAGCCGTAGTGAGGAAGAAGGAAGAATCACACCCTGAGAATTATATAGGCAAAGCCAGTCGAATGAGTGGTCGAACCATTGACCTACCCGAAAACCCCTCTATCCACGGAAGAAGAAATGCTGACCGGTAAAGAGTATGCGACACTGATTGATTCCAGCCGTTCAGTACCCGGTAGGGAAACACCATGATCACCGAGATCCCCAAATGAGCGCCCCCGCATTCCAGTACCTGAATGACCGATATGAAAGGAAGCCGAGCAGAGAGGAAAGTTCCAGGCCAAACACGTAAGTGCTAGAGAGTTGACCGACATAGGTGTGCTTAATTTATTAAGGAGAGGACTTTAGAATAAATAGATATTTATAGTTAAGGAGGGAGGTTTAAGTAATGAATATATGAATAAAAGTGTAAGGTAATTAAGACGGACGTAGCCTATAATTTGAAGTGAAGCTCCTCATATATATGCTTGCTGGAAAGAGAGGGTATAATAGATAACTGAGAATTGTTTAAAGTTGGGAAAGGTTTTCATAATATGTATGAAATTGAAGGTTGAAATTTAAATTTATTATGAGTTGATTTGTGGAGAGTATTTCTGATTTGAGTAGGGGCTAATTAATAAGTGATATATAAAGGTATAGAGGATTAACTGTTCTGAAAGGTAATGTTTAATTGAATTGATTGATATTTCCTGTTGACCTGATTGCAGAAAGGGTGTCTAATTGAATAAATGCAATTTTTTTTACAAATTGAGACACGAACTCTGAAGGTTTTTGTGAGCCAGTTCATTGGCTGGTAGTTGTTGGTTTATTATACAGACTGTTCAGAAGAAGAGTGGGAAGAATCTATGTAAGGTGTATGACACGACCTATTGAAGTCCCTGTAAAGAACATGAAGAGACACCATGTCATAATGAATAATAATGTGTATTAGAATAGAATATCTGATGATGAAACAATTGAGTTTGAACAAGATATTTACACATATAAAGGTTAATGAATTAACAAGTCACCAGCCAAATATAGTTTGACCAAATACTATTGCTAATTTCTGTATGATATGTTAATAAACATTGTTTTATTTTACATTCAAGTGTTGGAGTCTGTCATTCCGAAACTCAGCCAATCCTGTGGAGAAATACTTAAAATAATTAAGGTCCCCTACGAGTCAGGTAATCTTCTGAGAACAAACAAGTCAGATGCTAAAGTGGGAGGATTGGACTACGGGGATATACATATAAAAAAGGGGATAAATTATAATAATTAAAATATAAAGAAATTTAGGGCAACCAAGAAAAACAATAATAACCAAGAACAACCCCCACAATTGGCGAGCACCCCCCCCACAGTGTCCTGCTTCATCGCAAGCTACACGAGTTACGCCACCCGTTAATTTTGTCGAGTAGTGTAATTGACCAATACACATTAGTCTAATTTTATGTTAATTTTTAACACAGCTCTATTATGCCCAATACAGGGGTCGCCACTATCGGTTTTTCTCTAAATTTCATTAGAGGTTGTTATTGTTGCATTTCTCCAAAATTAGATTTTTTCATGCGAGTTTCAGTAGTCCACACTTGGATTTATTTTGGACACAAGTATCTAGCTGATCGTTTTCAATTTGTAATTTGGTTCTCTGTAGGGTGAACAATACGCCTCTTCTTAGACAATGACTTGGTTTGGTTATTTTCTAAGGATAGATTTAAGTTATTTATTTCGTATTTTCATTCAGAAATCTGATGCTTATCTTATCTAAAGAGATCACCAGTAAATTCTGAGACCGTCCCCTTGGATTTAGAACCACATACCAATAAATAAAGAAGGTGCAAAAGAGATGGTGGACAAATATAGACTGGCGAGTCTGACTTCAGTAGTGGGTAAAATCATGATGTCTGTGATTATTGACGACACAGGCCCATCTCGATAGGAATTATCTTTAATAGATCACAGCATAGGTTCGTGAAGGGGAAGGCTCACCTGACCAATCTGGTTAGTTATAACGAATTCAAACAAATACAAAAAACAGGTTTTGATATTATTTTCCTTCACTTCGGTAAAGCTTTTGGCATAGTTACTTATGAAAGGCTTATATGTAACTGGAGCAAATCGGAATTACTAAAAACTATACTTCTTGGATTAGAGGTTGCGTAAAAGCTAGGCGATAGAGGATAATCATAAATGAACATCCCTTAGGAAGAATCAGGGCAGCAAGTGGAGCCCTTCAGAGATCACTGTGCGTCCCCTCTTGTTTCTGATCTTTCCAAAACCATATATGCAAATAATCTAAATATTTTAGAATGGTTGCAGTTATGGTCCTCGAAGTTCCTGATTATTGCATTTGGAAAGAATCTATTTAGTAATTTTTATCCTGTTGAGGCTAGAGCAGAAGTTCGAGTTGCTACTTCTATGTGACTCTACAAGAATTCTCCGCCTAAACATTCCCAAATGTTAATATGATCCTGAATTTGGCTACTTAAACTTATAATTTTTCAATTCTGATTCTGTGTATGATGGAGGTACAGTTAAGGCTGGCTGTTGTATTATGTAGATCCTGTGTTGGTTTTAGTTTGGTAAACCATCCTTAGCCCAATTTCAGAATCCAGTATTCGATACTTAATTTTCTTGCAGCTGCAGAACAAATCACAGAACCATAGCAGAAAATGAATATCAGATAGGCATTAATGTGCTTCATTATAATGGTCTCGTTGTGTGTTCAGCAGAGATCCATTTTTAATTTCAAAATGCTCTTAGTGCTTTTGAATGGAAATAGGAAATATGGTGCGAAAAGCTTAGCTTCGAGGATAACAAGTAGAAACCGGATAGAAGGTGAAGAAGTGACCTGCGGCTAAGGGCAGGAGTTTTATGACCGAGAGAGAGAGTGACACATTTTGATTTATTGGGGTTGATAGCGAAGTTGAATGATTTACAGTATAAGACAAAATGTTTTCTAAGGTGAAGTTGTGCTGATTACTTTAGAAAACCAAAATGAAGTGAGGCCGAAGAGTTTCCGGACATAGGAAGGCTCGGCGGATTTTTATTAGAAATGTAACAAAATAGTTGTGAGGAGTAGTAATAGGGTTCCTCCTTTCGGTAGTCCATATTTAGCTTGTATAATGACTCTCATTAGTGACTGCGAAATGTCTCACTGACAAAAGCTTTTCACGATAATTATAAAATATTCCACAGTAATTCTTGAAAAGCTGGAGCAGACTTTGAGTTTGCTTCAGCTGCAATATAAAATCTTAAGGGGCGACTGGACCTCACGAAATTTTCCTTCGAGCAGCGTGCTGTAGATTATTAGAATTAATTATCTGCCGAGGTGGAAAGTTAAGTTCAAAAGGGTGAGAAGTTAAGTTCAGAAGATGGTCGCTTTTTGGTCAAAGTGAGGATGGAATGAGTGATTATGTTTTTTTTTTTTTTGGATAGATTCATAAAAATCCACTTCCTTGCATCATTTAACCATTTCGGTACAAATACTAAATTCATTCTCAAGGTTTTTTGTGATTCGAATGAAGAATATGTATACGCGTCTTGCACAATCCTTCACAAAAATTCTTAATTTAACGCCTAACTTTTTTTTTAACCTTAACATTATTACGTGAATGCTGATCATTCTACAGAAAGAGTATCTACTTTTTTTTCGCATTCAGGCTTGATGTTATCCTCCAGTAAAATATTACAGACAACTTCCATAGCAAATATAAAACATTAAGATGATATTTAGTGATAAATAAATAATCTTCATTGCTGGAACTTTACAGTGCTTTTTTAACAAACCCATCAGAGTCAAAGCGAGGAATTAGCTATTGTGCAAGTGACTTTGTCCATATCGAACTCTACTCCTCCAAATAATTCCTTTACAGAGATATATGAAAGAGACCACAGAAATACCAACTATACTGAATCTAAATATCGGGAAAATTATTAAAATAAATCTTTTTTTTTATTTAAAGATATATTTATTGTGTTCGTAATGCTGATCTGCCCACGTATTTTACATTAATTAATTAATTAATTTAAAATATTAAATTTTATTAATTTCCAGTTCATTTTATTATCTTTGGTCTGAATATTAGTTATGTGAAACTGTACAGCATCATAGAATATATTTTTATTAAAAGATAGAATACTTTCAGAGCCAAATATAATGAACTGTAATTTTAAGTATGAATGCAGCTTATGACCAATTTAAATATAATTTCTGACGATGTAAGGTAAAATAATTAAATATTTCTCTTTGTACACACTGCAGAGTTAGGTACCAGAAATGGAATTAATAACTCACTACTTTGTGTAAAGGAAAGAGAGATCGCATAGTGGTCCTAAATAAGTTCTATACAGTGGGACCATTGAACACAAAAAAAAAAAAAAAAAAAAAAAAAAAAGACAAATGGTTCTTTTTACTCAGTTCTGCTGGAGTGAGCTTGTATAACTATATGATAATTGGAGTTGCTTCTTCTGATATGAAGCGTAAGTGAAGGAAAGTTTTTTTTTGTAAAACAGTACATAAATCTCATTGGAAAAGTTTTCTATTAATCAAACAGATAGCAATATCCATGTGATAAGGAAACTTAACATAATGATAGTAGAAAAACATGGTCACCATGTTTTTCCAGACATGGTAGTACCCCAAAAAATCCATTAAATTATAATTCAGCAGAAAAATATTGACTATTTATATAGTTCTTACCTAAATGGACCGCAGTGCCAAGAGGGCTCTAACCAGACTACGGCATATCCTACAGGTAATGTACACAGGAATAGCATGATAAGTAGTAGTGCGTAGTAAAAATTGTTGGAACGGGATGCCCTGAAAACAGTTTCATGAGGAATGTTGCAGGTGAGTACTGCCCAACTACGAATATAAACCATGATGCATAGTTTGACTGTGTTAATAGCTGGAAGTCCAGGAGAAAAGAACATTCCCATCCTGAAAAACAAAGAAATACATTATAGGTCTGTTATTTATGCTGACGTCTGAAATGAATCAATTCAATAAAAATAATTAACTCACTATAACAATTCCACTGCCATAGGGTACAATTTGCATACAACAGTATTCAAAACGATCTTTCTGATTTCAAAACAAAATATGAAACACTAAGCAGATGATATTAAAAATCATATTCTGGGAGAGAAATTCAACTTTAACCTGGTCGAATAAGTTACAATAGTCCCCACAAAGTTTGCAATTCCTAGTCTTCGAAGATGGTGATTACCTCCCTGAACGCTTCCCATTTGTCAATTGAAATTTTTTAACAAGATTAGTTGTTAAAAATTTTAGTTGTCAAGTTCGTTTTAAAAATTGTCTGAACCTTTGTAAAAACAAAATTCCTTTACTTTAGCTTTGACAAGGTGTCTCAACCCGAGAAGTATTTTTCCTTCTCTTATTTCACACAGCTAAACCAGTTAGCAAGAGGAACAAGCAGTATTTCGTGGTCATGGTTGAATCCGCTTCATCGTAACATTAATAAACTAATAGTCCTCAGAAATTATGCAGACTTACTCTGGATCCTTTTTGCCATGATTTCTTTTAATGATGAAGCAACAGTTCGTTTATGTTTCAGTTCAGATAACTGATAAAATGTTCCTGTCTGGGGAAGCCAATATTACGTATTAAAATTAGTGATAACTCTGAAGTCGACGCTGCACATTCTTTAATAAAAAGTGTGCGCGCTTGATCAGAAGACAGTAGTTACCTTAATAGGTTACATTTATGCCCGATTCCGGTATTAACTGCTACAGGATAAACCAAATATTGCGTTCCAGGCAAGACGGTGAGCCACCTGATTTCGAAAAACACAGTAACAGTATTCCCTAATGAGGCTCATCCTGATCATCGGACTAAACAGTCTTCCTCCCACGATATCGCCCTCTATGATTTATTTCTATGGAAATGCTCCAAAGGTTTAGTATAGATTGGAGTATATCTATAGAAATAATCCAATCCTTAATTATCACCCTGTAAAACTTATAAACAATGAAAGGAAGAAACGATTGACAATCGTTTTGATGTTGTGCAAGGTTGAATGCATATCGAACATTTTAGTTTTGATATAAAAATATTTTTCTAGTTTCTTTTGTGCTCAGGTATATCAGGTAGATCATTTTGCATAACTGCATAAGGGAAAATGGATTGGATATATCAGTTTAAATTTAAATAGGAGAGATAGATATGTACTCACCAGATCATGCCTTGATTGTTCACTAAATGAAGAATATTTTCAGCAATTTTGAAATCTCCATAGCCAGGCTGCAATTGTAACAATATTGTATTACATATTTTTCTTGCATCTGCACACATATTAGTCCTTCAGAGATTTCATTCCTATTGTATATATATATTACTGGTATTTTTCCTTGAACAATAGTTAAATTCACAGGAAAAATATTCGATTTTATTGATTCTAAATGTATATCAGATAGCCAAATTTAGGTTGAGGCAAACTATTTATCAAAGAAATAAATTCCTGGAGAAGGAGCTCATTCTTACTATTGTGATTCAACTCTGTTCTGCATATTCTTGATATAGTGAAATTTGTTTTCCAAATTATTTCATATTCTGCTGTGAAGTGTTGAAGACTGGTGTTACACAGCATATCTACCTTTAAATTGACCAAAGTATGCATATCGTTATAATAAATAACCCTTTAAAATGTCCCATATAAGCAAAAGGAACAGAAGTTAGTTTTATGGTCGAGTTAAAGAGGAAGCCAAAAAGTGGAAAAATTTAGACTTATGACATGACCATTGGTAAATGTCTCCTTTAACCAGTCCTTTAAGGATGGAGAGGTGGAGTGTAATGTTGAACATCATCTACTGTAAAGAAAGTGTTGCACAGGTCTTAAGGTTTGCAACCTTAAGACAGGTCAAAATACCGTCACAGAACTCTACAACCAAGCGATACTTCACACACACCTATCAGTTACATAAATCTGTGCTTGCCATTATATTTCCCACAGATCATTCGGTTTGAACCTGTAACTTGAAAAAGTTCTCGGAATCTGGTGGCAGAGTTCTGAAACATTTTTAAAATAATTCTCAGCATAGTTAGTTGTCTGAAGGCACCAGGGGTTTCTCCCATCTCCACATAGTGTGAAACAACTTCCGTTTAAATATTCTAATTTCCGATGAATAGTTTGCTCTATACAGTGTCGAAGTTAGTATGTTTTTAACCAATATTATTCCGGCAATAGTTTAAATATCATTTTTTCAATTCTCTCTCTACATTATATATATTAATAATTTCAGAAACTGCAACTAATTATTTCTGAATTGTGTCACTTATGACCTGCAGCTAACATTAAGGTTAGCTGCAGGAACCACCATTGTGTTTCTCATCTCTCAAGGATAATATAATATGAAGATTTCACTTGAATGGACAGACACTAATAGCTCATAGACAGGAAAAGATGGATGCAGGACTGTGCAATGGTATTGGGGACCCCTTTATTTTGTTTAACTATGTTATTAATATTTTTGATGCCCCTACTGTGTCGGGGGCTCTTGCTGCGTCTTATCCAGTGCGCAGCCTTAGAAAGATGAACCTTTATCTTATGGTAGCGGTTTTTTCAAAACTGTTTCTTTTATGATCCTCTTTAAAACAAACAGTATATTATCCTTGTTTACAGATATTGTACGCATAATTTTAAAGTATGAAAATAATTTAATACAGTTCATTATGTTCATTTATGAAAACATATTTAAAAGGTAAACGCTGCAAGTTTTTTCCTAAACTTAAAATTTAATAGAAGTGAATTATTTCTTTCCTTTTAGTCTTTTCTTTCTAATAATTACTTGCATTTCTCAAAGGGGGCGCAAGGGTTAAATGAAACTTTGCCCCATGGGTTAATCCCGGATTGTGACACTATCACCACGAATTTTCTGGGCATTATATTAGAAATAAAGAGCACCTCCCTTACGGTAACTCGTTTATTTGTAATGCGGTACCGTCTGACTGATGGCTATTTAGATGGTAAGTTCCGTCTCTCTCTCTGAGGATAGCTAGGCACTTCAATTGCGCAGCAACTAACAACCGAGCGATGATTTTATGTTCGATCCAATAAATCATGATTTTCGATCTGATTTGGCCTCTCTCGAGAAATCATTTTTTTTTAAATATTCATAGACAACATCTAAGCCTTATGCTCTCTCCCAATCGTCGCAATATGGTACAGATAATTGCCCCTAATATCTAACTTCCCTTCTATTGCTATTGATATTTTAAAATTTATTTTTTTTTTTTTTTTTTTTTTTTTGATTTGGTAGTTGTTGGCGCATCGGCTTCTGTGGCCATATTGCACCTCCCAAGGTTTTTGCAGTACTTTGATCCAAGCCCGAGGCGAGAATCGAACCCGCGACCTTTGGGTTGCCGGGCAGGTACTTTACCCACTCGGCTAGCCCGGTCGGCTTTAAAATTTATTTAAGGTCCTCAATGATAAGGGTAATACTAATACATTAACATCCAATATTAAATAACGCCTTCCTCTCGGAAATGAAAGAAACCCATCCCTCTTTAATCTTTCATTTTACACAGAATTATGGTAAATATGGCCCTTTAAACTTTTAGCTTCGATTTTTATAAATATATTATTATGTTGGTGCGCAACAACTCACTGACATTACTTAGTTATTGCTATTAAGGGTTAATGGCAAGAAATACAAATTACACTACGTTATGAAATTATTGCTCACTTAACAATGCGTTATAATTTGTGTTTCTTACTATTAATGCTTAACTCAACAAGTCTGACATCGATGGTGTTGAATTCTGTGTGATCTATGGAATCTAGATTTCTATAATGACCACGTGAATATTAGGATAGTTTATTTAGCTTTTTAACTAAATCACTGCCGATTAAGGTATCGTTTTGGGAACCCATCCGCAGACCATACAGAGAACGTGCACTAGGAATTGAGACATTCGGCAAGCAGGGATCTGGCAACAGCCTATGTAGGTATGGTCTTAGTATGGGTTCCGGTACGGTTACCGAAACGTTACCCTAATGTATAGTGATTTAGCTAATAACTAAATAAACTATCTTAATATTCACGTGGTATAAGAGTGGTCATTGTAGAAATCCATATTCCATGGAAAACCACCAGGTAACGTCTTTCTCCAACTATATTAGATCTGTGTGATCTTTCAAATTTCACTGAGGAAGTACCAGCGATTCTAATAATAAACATATGCATTGTTAATTCTTGATAATTAAAAATAATCTGCCCTGTATACGATAATTGTGAAATTCATCTGTACTGTACGCACTGAATATTTTGAGTTCCAAGATAGTTTCCTTGGGCTGTGGTGCCATCACCACGAGTAACTTAGATGTTTTATTGCAGATAAAAAGCACTTTCTTCATGAGAAATAGAGTCATAATACGAGGGATCACTACTCCAGATGTATTTAGTCCGAGAATGAAATAAAAATCTTTATATTTTGATGTAAGAGATTTGTAACATGAGCGTAAACTATCAGGAAAATGCTTGATGTTTTTAGATAGGGCTGAAACCGTTTAAAGCTATTTTTTTTTTCTATTATCACCAAATGTATTACTGCGGAAATGAGAGGAATAAATACTTACAAAATTCTTTTCTAAGTCCCAGCACCAACAGTTGTTAGCATAGCGGACAAATAGCGCCCTGAGAAAATCCATAAGAATGGTGGTGATCACAGTCATCACAAGGTCCATTACAGTTAACTTCACCAGTTCCTGAAATACAGCGTTTTCTATATATTAGTATTTATTAACAATAGTCTTTATAAAACACAATCAGCGTGTTATTCAAATAGATACTTCCGTTATTAGCTGTTCGTATTTCGTTTCCTAAGAAACTATATACCAATCTATATTCAAGCTTTCTTGAATACCATCCATCACCTGAGGAAACTAGTATTCCTTAATAGGTTATATTGATATATTTAGCGATCGCACTTTCACATCCTAATGAATCTTATATACATTTCTGCATCTGTTGCCTCAGTAAACTTAACTCTATTATTACAAGTGATGATAAACTAGTAGATACTAAAACCACCCTAGTCTCACGACACATTGAGATCATGTTTGTGGCATACGTTACCAAAGAACCACAACCTATCCTTAAGCAAGCACTATTTAATATACAACAGGGGTGACCAAAAGGTCGATCACGCTGAATTCTAAATATATATAAAAAATAGATTAGTCAAAATCTAAATATTATTATGCGCCCAACTTCATACGCTTATTACAAATCCGTTGAACCACGTGACTACCCTTGCCACTGCGCAGCCCCTAGGCTTGTCTAGCGAAACTTCACGCAGTTATGTTGTGGAGAGCATAGTGTATGTGTCAAATTCTTATTTAGATTACTTAATATTAATACCTAGCCAGTACTTATACGTTAATTTAATACCTTTTGATTTAAAATGAATACTACAAAAAAGAGTAAAACGTATCATTTTCATCAAGAGTCGGAACTAGAATACTTTTTTGTAATGATAAAAGAAAAATGTCTTTTGATTTGCAATGCTTCCGTGGTTATACCCAAAAAAGGAAATTTAGAAAGGCACTTCAACGCACTCTATGGCAAATACCAATCGGATTTTCCACCTAATAGTGACCTTAGAAAAAATAAAATTACCACCATTTAAGCTCGTATCAATAACAACAGATGGAGCTAAAACAATGACGGGCATCTTAATGGATTCATCGCATTGTGCCAAAAGGATAATAAATTCCCAGATTTTTTGAGTTACCACTGTATCATCCACCAAGTGTTAGCCAGCAAAAGATTAAATACTAAAAGGTGTCATGGACATAGCTTTCAAAATCGTGAATTCCATCAGAGGACAATCTCTTAAAAGGAGACTTTTCAAAATGCAACTCGATGAAAATGAACCAGATCTGATATTACACACAGGTGTGAGGTGACTGAGTCGGAGTAAGTTTCTACAGAGATTTCGAAATTTGCTAAATGAAATTAAAAAATTTGTTGATCAAAGGGTGATGATTATGAGCAACTGCAAGATACGGAGTGGTTGTGTGATCTGGCTTTTTTGACAGATTTTACCAGTAAATGAAGTGATCTGAATTTGAAATTAGAAGGAAAAAATAAAAATGTGGGTGACATGATTAGTAGTATTTCTGCATATAGATATCAAATTTTGGCAATGACTAAGAATTTCAAAGAAAAAAAAATTCGATCATTTTGCAAATATGCAAGGTTATTTGCAAAAATCCGTTTTTGAATTTAATAGTGAGAAATATGTTTCTGAAATTGAGAAAGTTGTGGATGATTTTGAAACCAGATTCAGTGATTTTAAAACAATTGAAGCCGCTGTTCAATATATTTGAACTCGCTGACAAAAGCTGTTCACGATAATTATAAAATATTCCACAGTAATTCTTGAAAAAATAAAATTACCACCATTTAAGCTCGTATCAATAACAACAGATGGAGCTAAAGCAATGACGGGGCATCTTAACGGATTCATCAGTGATTTTAAAACATTTGAAGACATTGTTCAATATATTTAATGTCGACTTAGATACGAAACAAATTTCAGAAAATATTACTTGAAAATGAAATTATTACGTTGCAAAACGATATCTTCCTAAAAGCCAGATCATCAAAAAAGGACTTTTGGAAATATGTTTGCCAAGAAAAGTACCCAAATGCAAAAAAATGCAGAACTTTTAAATTCCTGTTTTGGTTCCACATATCTATGTGAATCGGCCTTTTCGTATTTGAAACAAACAAAGACGAAGAATCGCTCTTCGTCTACTCTTATTGACTTGCATACAGACGATTCTTTACGGTTGGCCTTATCGCAGTATATCCCCGATTTTGAAAGCTTGGAAGATGACATGAAGTCACAGACTACACATAAATTAAAAATTTAAGTACGTATGAATTTAAAATAAAAATTCTTAATTGTATTTAATTTTAAAATTTACAGCCAACATATTTCAATGTGTTGATTAACTTTTTTAACCATGTGCAATGAAATTCTTGAGATGGTAGATCGCGGCACAAATTAAGTTGGCCACCCCTGACATACAAGATGTTATTTCTTAGCTGAAATTTTTGAGTTTGGTGTTAAAAAAGTGTTTAGATTTTAAGATTTATAAATTAGGCTCTTGCTTCATTAGTGGTTTATTATTATAAACTATAAAGTATTTAAGGGCAAAGGCCTCATGCTACGAGGTAGAATGACTAACATGTAGGTTAGTGCAAATGCATCATTTTAACATAGCTATCTACCAAAGTAGTTAAATTAATTAATTAAATTGGCATCGTTTTGGTTATATCTCATATTGTGACTGCCTTCACAACGAGTTGCGAAGGCAGTCACAACTGAAGTCTTCTCCACTTGTGAAGTGTTATTCGAGGTAGTACAATACCATGGCAACTCGTTGTGAAGGCAGTCACTATATGAGATAACCAAAACGATGCCAATTTAATTAATTAATTTAACTACTTTGGTAGATAGCTATGTTAAAATGGTGCATCTGCACTAACCTACATATTAGACATACTGTTTATTATTTTTTTTTCTCAATGTATAAGTTGGTTCCCAACCTCAGTTTAGTCTAACTTTAAATTCAAATAATCCGAATTCATTTGAATTTTAAAAAATAACACAAGGGTTAGGCGGGACACAAACTGATCTCGTTCTATTGAGCTAAACGCATGGCGTGACGGTACATAAGTACACGTGCTTTGAGTGACCATGATTCAAGGTCGCGTGACTACTAAACATGCTGCTGTTTCTTGTATCTGTCTATATCTTGTGAACTCCTCTGATCATGTGGTCGTCCTGATAAGCAAAACTTATACAAGTTGGGTTTTTTTTTTTGTTTTTTTAAATTTAAATAAAAACGGCTTACGTTCGTTTCAGAAAAGTACATCCATGACATTTTGAGACTAAATCGAGGATGGAGAACTACTTACCCAATGAGAAAAAAAGTAGCTGATTAGGAAATTTTTCAATTTATAAATCGTAAAATCTAAGCTGTAATACTTAGTCCAATTTGAACTTCACATTCAAAAATTTTAGCCCAAATATGCAAGTAGCCTAGACAAAAAAATAACGAAGCTAGACTCGTTTGCCTTGTGAATGAAAGATAACAGCTCACTATTTATTTCTGAGAAGCAAATGATGCTAACATTGTTTACGTTGGATTCTTCTTCAGTCCTCTGTCAAAAATTCAAGCCGTAATCAAGGGTTCGCGAAAAATTACTTTCCTAGCTCCTCTCCTGGAAATTAGCTTAAAACTATCAGAAATCGAAATATTCATGCATCACACATTTTCTATGCACGCCGATTAACTCAGTACCCTCAATAAGGAAAAAGGTGAAAAAATTACATTTTTTAAAGACAGTATTCTCACTCACCTGTCCAAACATGGTTTCCCAACACAATTTCCTCAATGTTTCTTTGGTTTCCTCGTCCACATGAAGTAGATCTTCCATGCTGGGAGGTGCAAGTCGTTTAGTAGTGTCCCTACACCTCGCCGGACAAGGAGGTTCTGGTGTCACTTTTATTACATCCGGACAATCGGGTCCTACGCACACTGTTCCCGTTCCGTTATCCGGCATCGTACCAGTGGCAGTACCGTTGATATCTAAGTCGGTGGTGAAAGTGGACAGCGTTCCATTCTCGTCGTACATCCATGGCGGCGTGTCTGTAGTCCAAACGTCTGTACCATACGGGACGGTCGTGGGACACACCGGTATAATCACTGTGCAATCCTCGTCCGGGCTCTCGGTAGTGATGGAATCGGCATCCGTGTAGTATTCGGTGGTGTCATTTGCGACGCTCGTTCGATTTGCTAGCCACGTGCTCACGGTACTCACACTAATTAAGAACGGGGGCGTCTCTGTGGTATCGTTTCCGAACACCGTCCGAAAAGTGGAACTGAAGTTTCCAAACACACCCGCTAACTCGTCACTGTAGTCCAAAGGAACGTCCCACGGGATGTTGTGAATAGTGTCAAAAACAGATGAGATATTACTTAAAACCACAGGGGGGAAAGCACCGTGTGGACCTCCTGCAAATGTAGACGTCCAATTAGCTACTCCGTACGCAGTGAGGTTCATTATGCTCCAAAATATGGAGTCATACCCCGCCTCTTGGTCCATTCCATCGGTGGCGACGCCTGTGGGAAACACTGAAACAAAGGTCGTGTTGAGAGCGTCCAGGATGTCAGTGGCATTCATTGACGAGGTGCTGTCCAAAGTGGTACTTAAGAAGGCGAGGGTGCAGTTTTGAACTATGATGAAAGTGCAGTTCTGGAGATCGGAGTCTGTAGGGGAGGCAGTGGGACTCATTACAAGGGATTCTTGGGCCAACACCAAATTGAAGCTCGGTAAGGGAGAGGCGGGTTTAGAGGATCCCGAATCTATTATCATTGCTTCGTCGTTCATATGGAGCCGATTGGTAATGTTCTGCC
Source organism: Mastigoproctus giganteus (assembly GCF_048544385.1). Lineage (NCBI taxonomy): Eukaryota > Metazoa > Arthropoda > Arachnida > Uropygi > Thelyphonidae > Mastigoproctus > Mastigoproctus giganteus. The sequence goes on from NC_143576.1 coordinate 131,858,523, forward strand.
CTATTTCCAAAAGGGCAGTTGTCTGAAACAAGAAACAAACATCTTTTATAACTTCATTCCGTGTCAGTAATATCAGTATCAGAATACTGTTTTAGTCTAAATATCTACAAATATATGTAGTCGATCGTAAATTTATTTAAAATGAGTACAAACAGTTGTTTTGTAAAAAAAAAAACAACTGGGGTTTTCTTTTATATTCAAGGCATTGTTTTTCTCCTTAACTCTCTGAGTGTTTAGAATTAACGATAACAAAACGCTTCCAAAACAAGTCATAAGAATGGAAAAATAACAGATTTGATCAGCCAAAATCGCTTTTGTCCAATAGTGAGGATGAACTTCACTTATGACATTTCTTCACTCTTTTGTCGTAATTTCTCAGTCTACGATTCCTTCGGTTTTAGAGGTTCTCGCTGTGAATCTGCCCATTTTGATATTTTTTTGTAAGCAACGTGATGCCTTATTTAGATTACTGGTGATTTAAAGCGTGCAGTATAAGTTAAATTGTCAACTCTTCCTATATCTATTTAATTCATAAAAATTATGTATTTAATAACAAGTTCTAGTATCCCCGCTTTTAGTGAGAGATACCATAATTTTTATCGGTCATTGAAATAATTCTTTTGTGGATGCAATTTATCCATATCAGTTAATTCCGAAGAAGGGTGCATTTTTTCCATTCCGTTATTTTCCACTTTGAAAAAAAAAAAAAAAAAAAAGTGGAGAAATGTAACCGTCAGCTTGAAATCTTCCCTTTGATATGAAATTCGTTAAGTTTCATTCCCTGATGAAACTTCACGACTTCTGCCTGAGATCAACTTTTGATACCTTTGGAGAAAAGGTAGGTAGATTGCTAAATCTTCCCTTTGATTTCCCAACTAGCGATTCGTAGGCAGGGCGAAGTACATAGGGGAGGAGATAGCCTCAGGAAGCGTTCGTTTAATATTTACTTATAAATATTTGATAGTAGGAACCAGAGCTCTAATGCTCAATACGTTCTACGTTGATACAAAAGGTCGATTATCTTTAATCAATTTTTCAATGCCTATAAATATTCAACGACGGAATCTGCTTTGGGCTCAGAAATACAAATATTAATCAGCAGATTCTTAAACAGGGGTTACCCCCTGGCTACAATAAACAACAGTAATATTTAAAAAATTCTTTATTTCTGTCTCATATGTTGAACAGTGGCACTAACAGATTCTTTAAAGATACCGAATTTAAAATTGTGGCCAGGCCAATACGGAAATTGCACACTGAACTGAAAGGACTGAACAATCGCTCAGTACTTTCATCGTTCGCAACACAAATAAATGACCTGGTATACATTTCTTGCTGCGATTACGACTCGTCTTATCAAGGTTCTACGCGGTTTCCTCTCAATTTTCGTGTTAATCAACACACAGCTTCAGTTCGTGTGTTGCTCCAAAATCTCGATCAGCAGCGTCAGAATTAGCCTTTCATGCCGTTAACGAAAAATTTTTATTTAACAAGGCCAAAATACTTAATGTCCAACGTAATTATACGAGACTATTACTAATTGCAGAAACCGTCGAAATTAAATTACACGAGAATTCTGTTAATGTTCGCCGGCCATATCTAATCTCCGATTCGTGGTCTTTTACGTGCATGCGCGAAGACAAATAATCCCTATTTAAGGTTCAGGCTCACCCCTATTCGGTAATTTTCATTCCTGTGATCGTGACATTCGGTCGAAAAGCGTTATCAGCTTCAGGAAAGAAAATCGTTTTGCAATTTTTTCCGTTGAATTAATTTTTACTTAATTTTGAATTGCGTTAAATTGATTTTTAATCTTTTACTGTAATGTAAGATTTTCGATTTTTCAAATTGTTTTCGTTTTAATTTCTGGAGAGTATCATACGGAAGTGTTCTACGTGTCATACTGAGGTAAACTTATCTTATTCTTTTACAAATTACTTATAAATAGTATATACAGGGGGTGCCATATCTTATCTCAAGCGGAAAAATGTCAAAACCATTCTGATTTCGTAGTTTCTTCTATATCTGCTTAAAATGCGTAATAATAAATGGCCCTCTGTTTGCAAACTTCTCAACTAATGGTGGAATACTTCGTGTCACTCTTCTTTCATTATCGTCTCCTCATTGGCTAGAATTCTTAACCTTAGGTTCTTCAGTAGAAGGTGACTATTTCTTACTAAAAACGTGATCCGTGCAACCGCATATTATAAACAATTTCCACCACGCAGTGAAAATCTCCAATTACGTTTTCTTGAATGATTCTTGCTGCATGAGTTGATCCTCTCGCTACATCATATCGAAATTAAAATTCCAAGGAGTGGCCAGTTCCTATAACGCGGGCGACAGCTGTGTGATACGGTTCATTGTACTGCAGACACTAGCTTTGGCAGCTAATAAACAGTTGCTAACTCTTTACAAATCTCAAATCAGTCTTGCATTAAAATGTTGTTCTCACATCGAGGGTTGGTGCCTCTAAAATTTCTCTGAACACTCTTCAATTCGATCCAAAAAAGAGCAATCAGGTTAATTAATGATTTCCCTTACAAACTTCGTTACAAGAAGGAAAGAGACGTTTCATTAAATCAAAAAGGCAGACACTGCAATATTGTTCATAGCAAATTAAAACAAGCAAAATATTATTACTATCAATAAAAACAGCACGGAGCATATGACTGAATACAGGTTCAAGGAATGGGCTAATAGCACTTTTTGGTAATCCCAGGACCGAATCAGATGGAGAGAACTGCAAATGGGGCCAAAAATTTGGACCTCGTGAAAGAATTAAGCATGGGAATGGATTCGATCCAAGAGAATCCAGCACGACCTCTTTTGTGTGAAATTCATATCACAAAAAAAGAGCGTAATGAAGGCAATCAACGATCTACCCAATAAGGCTACTGTTGGACCAGATAAATTTTCAATGTTCATACTTAAAATTAGTGATTTTATAATAGATATTTTACTACACATCTATCATGAAGTCATCAAATCGGGAGGGTTCTCACAAGCTTGGAAAATTACATTGTAACTATAATACCAAAGATTAGAAACCTAAAATTAACTATAGATTATAGACCAATTTCGGTTAGTTGTACCCTAAAGAAGGTATTTGAAAAAGCATTGCATCCTACTATCAACCAACACTTCTTCAGCCATTGACCGTCACATTTGCATTCAGTCATTTCAGGGAGATCGACAACAACAACAAACAAACTTACTGGAAACCGTTTTTCGCGTGCAGAAAGCACTAAATGAGGAAAAACAAATGGATATTATTTTTTGGATATTTCTGAGGCCTATGACAGCATCTAAATTCCAGCGCTCATACAGATTTTAAGGAATTACTTTAGAAGAGGGAGAAAATTTGTTAAGCGTAATAAGTGGCCTGCTCGAATAAAGACAACTTACTATTAAGCACCGAAAGCTACAATCTTCCTTCACAATCTCGTGAGGTATGCCACAGGGAGTTTTTTCCGCTACCCTCTTCACGGCCGCCCTGCAGCCGTTTCTTGCTCGGAACTGCGCTTTTTTAACGTATGCTGACGATGTGAACTTCTTCGTCACGTACAAAGACGGCAGAAGGCATTTGCCAGATGGCAAATAGCAAAATCCGGAAATTTGAGAATTATCTAGTTGGCACTGGGTTCCGTATTAAAGCACAGAAGTAGGCCCAAATGACCGTAACTAACGAACAGAAGAAAAATGGCATCTCGATCTTTGTGAACGGGTCTAGTGTGGCAAAAGTGCACTCTCACCTGGACCTAGGTGTTCAGAGGCACAACAGACTTACCTTCGCTCATATGAAGACAAAAATATATGCTGCTTTATGGGCTACTAATTGCTACAAGAGCTTGTAGGAATTAGGTACCCTCATCTTGCGACCAAGTACATTTTAAAGTGTTTCCTTCCGATTCCAATGTATGCCTCTCAAATTTGGTCTTCTGCTCCTGATTCGCATTAAAAGAACCAGTACTCGATCCTTAACGGACGGTTTAACAGAGTTGCTGGCCGCCCATTTACCATCTCAAGGACAATTCTCTAATTGGTATCACACCCTGGATGCCGCGGTCAATCAATAGGAATATACACACTCTCGCACAAATACTCACAAGTGGATTGGTTGCCAGCCCTAGATAATGTTCTAGCCAAACCGCGTAACCACTGCTAGACTTTGCGGAGGAGTAAATCTCCCACTTCGTCCAACCCTCAACAATCTTTGTAGCCTGCAAATATTCTTTCCATCAAATACAGTAAAAATATTTAACTATCTGCAGATAGATGCTGAAAAACTGGGAGAATGCAACATACCGGAAAGAGATCTTCCAGAATTCTTATAGACTCACCGAAATATGAATCAGCTGTAAGATCAAACACCTTGCCATCTAAAAATAATTCTGCAATTTACGAACAGAAATGAGATGTCATGCTATACCTAGGACCACGCAGAACGTTCTCCAAATATAAAGGGACTGTGACAACATACCAAAGATTTGCGACTAAATAAAACTGTTTCATGTATCATAAGTCAAACTTCTACTTTAAGGAAATAATATTTGGTAAGCTATAGACTAAAAAATATGCCTTCATTAACAATTGTGTAAATATATAGTTTATAATTTATATATGGAATACTGGAATTACTGATTTGTGAATATAGAATTAACAATGTATATACAGAATTTTTCATGCGTAAATATATATTAAATATAAAATGTGTATAATATTTTGGGACGAGACTACGTGTTCAGTATATGTAACCCACTGCCCGTAGTATCTCGTACCCTTCTATGCAATTAGAACCCTCATGGCACTTAGCCATCCCGTGGTAGTTCCTTTTGTGGAATAAATGGATAATAATAATAACTTACTCCACTCCCGATCACATAGACATCCAGTTTCTGCTGCATTCCTTCTTACAGATATTTTCCTGGCCACTGTTTGGTTTTTGAATTAGCACTGATTTCCTTTCTTTTCTTCCAAATTAGTCAGTGCCTGCGCATCGACCAGCCTGAATTTATTCATAGTTCCATTCCAAATTCAGTATAAAAAACATATTTACTTCTATTATTCAAAATAACCTTCTCCCTAACGTATTTCCTGAAAATTACAACCTACAGAAAATTAAATTCGAACATCCACAAGTTTCTTCTGTGATCTCAACCGTTCAATTTTCGGGAGTTAGAATAGTTGAAATCACCTTTCATATTTGGAAGATTACCATAAAAAATAAATTAGTTCTATCATTTTGAAAAGAAAACTGCACTATCTCTTACCATTCTATCCACTTTATCGAACAGAGCGAAAATGAGAGTGTAGAGATTTAGGAGGTACAGCAATAGAATCCTGAAAAAAAATAATAAATTAGACATATAAGGTCAATTTATGAATTCATTATGTTATCTGTTATCATAATTCTTACGAGCTGCGGACATCAATTAGATAACTAACGTTGCCTGCTACTGTTTAAAGAGTGTTCCACTAAACCAGTCAAACTGTTAATTAGGTGATTTTGAGTTTAAATTGTTGTAGGAACGCGTATCCCATTCTCAGGCATTACAAGGGTATGAATGCATAAAGTTGAGCTCAGATTATTGTTCAAAATGGGTAAATGAAAAGGAAATCGTGGGAATTCATGAAAATTTTTGATTTGTATAATAGCTTCGGTAATAATAATATTAAGTTTCAGTAAGTTTTGTTACGCAACATAAATTACAGTAATTTTATTAAAAATGTCATATTTCAGTTATGTTACATTCTTTTCAAAATGGCTGCCGCAATTCTCTATAATGAAGTCAGCACCCATGATTCACTGCAAAAATACGTTCTTCCCCTGTCTGCGATTTTTGCTAACACCCCGAGTGCTTCGTGTACTCCTACAGGAAGAAATCATGGGGTTGATGCTGAGGTCCAACAACTTCGGTCAGATTTGTGGACCGTCGAAATCATGGGGTAAATGGCGAATTTGACATTCTGTTACTTTTCGACTGATGTAAGATGCTGCATCATTACTCACAGTTTAAAATGTTCATAGCCTCTTAACGCATGAGAATGGAATACATATTTATAAAACAATTTTGAGTAAAAATTAACTTATTAATAACCTCCTCAAGATTGGCTATCTAAAGTTATCCGTTTGACGTAAATTTCAGTGATAAGCACCGTTTTCTAAAGAACGGATGTCAACAAATAGGGTTCATGTCTTTGTGGATTTTTCTTTTTGACATTATATTACTGTTTTGGGCTTTGCTAACATATCTTAGCTTGGTTTCATAAATCAGCCTAGTCGGTACGATGCACTGTCATCCGTCCCTCGTTTGGAGAGATCTAGGTTCGATTCCTGTCAATGACTGACAGAATTTCTAAAGTCTTCTTCATTCCAGCTGTAGTTAGCCGATATCAGGTGGAGGGGATAGGGCTTTCACTGCGATTTATTTCGGGTATTTCAGCCAGAACAACACGCAAATTGACCCTTGAACTCGCGTAAACACTTAACGGTTATGAGTGAACGCTCGGGGGCGGTTAACACTAACATCATTAATATTTACATGGGTTCCACAACCGAAATAAAGCGCTACGTTACTAGTATTGCTTTTGTGTAAACTTCATTATGAATGGTCTGAGCATTATTCATTCAGTGTATAATAAATAATCTTACCTCGCTAGCTGCCACCGTAATTGAACTCGAGGATGATAGCGTTCCGCGATACCAATCAAGTCGAATAAGTTTGGGAAGATAATAGATATCATGGAAATCACCAGCGTTACCTGGTGGAAAAACAAAAAACTGGATTAGTCTGGTTGCTCGAAAGAAATGTTTAGTGTAATTGCTTTAATATTATATACTCTTAAAGTTCTTCATGCTTAATAATCAAACGCTTTCAGCGTTAAGTTTCATTGAAAATAAATAAAAGTAAAAAGAGACTGATATACTTGGACGGTATGTTGAAGAAAATACATTCTTTCAATGTCAGAAGAGACTTTTATTCTCTATTTATTTCAAATTAATAATAATAAACACTGCCAACCTCATTACTTAAGAAAACACCTTTCTCGTTGCTTATATCACCTACAGAGGGGCTGCTATTCATAAACATTCTCCGTGACATTTACCTCATTTTGTCTGTACCAAGAGTCCTCTGCTTCTGGTTCTTGGGACCTTTGAACAACTAAAACCACAGCATATGCACTGGATGCAAGAAGGATGAGCACAAAAAAATTAGCAGCAATACGAACAGTAATGAGTTTCCAACTGAAATAGAAACGGAAAGTAGAATAAGTAATCCATTCCATACTTTCAAAAAAAAATTAATTAATTAAATTCATACTGCTAAACATGCTTGTCATGTTATGATGTTATCCACAAAGTGCTATTATTTCTACGCTTATCCTTGAATTTATTGGCCCTTTATTGCTCATATCCTTCTTGGCTTTCTTTGAGTTGGTGTATTACTCCAAGATTTCGTTTTCTTCCAATTTCGCGTTAAATCATGCCTCCAAATGGTTTTTAGTAGGTAATTATATGAAGAGCATGCTAATTAAGAAGTTAGATTAAAGATCGTTGGAGGGACACAGGAAGAGGAGACGTCCCGAATAGATCCTTTCCCTGAAAGTTGGGGGGGAAAATGTTTTTGATAGTTTTATATTCTGATCATAAAAGTTTAAGAAAATGAGAAATACTAGCACTCTACGTTGCGCAAATCTTGATAGTTGTATTGCCTAAATTGATAATGAAATTTCTCAATAAGTGCAGCCATCGCGGGTGGCACAGTGATATTTTCGCAAAATATAATATAGCCTTAGCGGTTAACACAAACCCACCTAAGTACATGAAGAAATATGGGAATATCGATCCATTCATCTCCCACCGAGTCAAGTTTCTGCGTTTTAGTTATTTTACAATCCATTACCATAGGTATATGGTCATAAAATGCAAATTATGATATCAATCTGGATTATTACGCATCCACTATCCTATACTAGGATGATGAATCGAAATACTTTACAAAGATCTTTGTTCTGGCGATTTTATTAATTTCATTCTCACTCGCTATGGATCCTACGAGGACAGAATTTCAGTTCAGTTTAATAAAAGTTCGTGACTTTGTGAAATGTTATGTGTTTTCATTCCTGGAGTGATGAATTATTTTACACATATGTCTATGTTTCATGTTCCTTAACCAATGATCTATGGCTGCATATAAACGAATCTCCCGCATCACATCATACTGTATTCTTTAACAACTTTATAATCTAAAATCCAAGCTTCGTATTTTTTCAATCGACTAATAACCCCATTCTGCACTGCGCAACAGAAGTTGTGGATCTGTTATTATATGGAGATGCACCTGCCGATATTGACGACTATGGTCAGGCAGAAAAGGAAGTTGAAGATCTGATAGCAGGCAGTAGAAATATGACAATATGATTTCATCTCAAATACTTCAGTATATGTTTTGAAAACTAAGGTTTAGTGAAAGGATTATCGTTTTAAAATGGATTGAGGAATAAGAAATCATATAACCTGAATAATTTACATAAATATGATATCTTATTTTTGTGTAAATGATTTTGGTGGTACGATTCGGACAAATTATCAGGTTGGGATAGTCTAATATTACAAAGAGCATTCTTTTTAAGTAACTCACCTTACCATCTGTCGTGTTAAATGATCAAAGTATAGATAAGAAATCATTTACCGACTTTCTTCATCCTGAAATGCATTCCAGTCGAATGCCTCCCTCTATTTTAAATACAAATAAAACTTAATTTACTCGACAATGAAATCTGGAAGGAGTTTTTGAAGATAAATGATCTTGTAGCAATAAGAAAAAACTCGTTATCGCTACGAGATGCATTACCTTCAAACTAACAACTCCCTTCAGATTTCATTTTTAAGTAAATTAAGTTTTATTTATGATATCTTAAATATCGTAGGTTTAAAAACAGGCAGGCTTCGACTGGAATACACTTCAGAATGAAGAAGTGTCCGTTTTTTAAATAAACTTTCCTCATAAGTTTTAAAATTCTTTAATCCATACTTTTTTAAGATTAGATTAGGTTAAAAGACACAGCAACTAGTAGCTATAGCGTATAACTAATATCAGATTAGGACAGTTAAAATAGTTGAATAATTTCATTACCTTTAATTGTAATTAAAGTTAATTATAATTTTGTTTGATTTAAAAAATATATAAATTCTGCTTTCTCGTTACATATATTCACAAAATTATACTATATGTATATCGTATCCTTAGATTGTATGGAAAGTTGCTACTCCATCCCTACCATTACTTAGGCTATCTAAGACCTGGATAAAACTCCTTAAAAATACTGCTGGAAGATCCACAGCTATAGATATAGTAAATAAATTTAGCATCTTTAATTCATTTTGCCTGAAGACAAATGAACAATTACACGGATCCATTAGCAAGAAGCTGTAAGGAAAGAGCTAGTTGTTGTAGAATGCCTGGATTTTATCGAAATTATGCATGCACACAAGAGTGTGACCCGAATATCATCTCCAGTGTTTCAGATTCTAAGGGTGTGTGGATTAGAAATACGACGTGCGCCTATCTTCCATGAGAAATATTCAGCATCTGTCTCAAGCACTAAAAGAGGGAAGTCTAGTTCTCTAAATCTTCCTAAGTATTTCTTCTTCCGGTTGGAGCAGCCATCTAAATATTTTTTTTATTCATCACAATTCCAAACCACCACAGACAGCCGTTTAACAAAACGTAGAGTGAGTACTACCGATGCAAATTTTCAATGACAGAGGCGTTTTTATGACGTTTCCATTTTATTATGCGATTTAAGCAATGAAATTTTCTACTTGTTTATAATGATGCGATCCTTTTACTTGCTAATGGATTTATTTAGTGCTATATCTAGAAAGTTTGTCTTACAACACACACTTCATAAGAAATGAAGGCAATTTCAGTGTGTCGGGAATTACTACTTACCTTCGGGCTTCTTTCTTCTTTTCCCTTTCTTCTAGAATGGCTTCCTGTTAAATATAAATTAATTTTTTAATTATGATTACCGAAAATCATTAATTCAAACAGGACATCAATTCAAATTATAACTAATATATAATACCGAAATAAAAAAAATTCAGAAGCTTATGAGAATCAATATTTCGATTTACTGTTTTGTAAACATTACTTGAAGGAACTAGGTGCAATTGACGAGAGTAAATTGATAATTAATTTTAAAAACAATTTGAACATTAAATGCTGAATACGTTCAATACTGAAAAATTACTTGATATTTCTGTGTAAATTAAATGCAGTCATAGTACTGAACAAAATCAAAGTGCACTACTAAAACTGAAACCATGATCATCTTCACCCCGCCCCGTCTGCTCATTATCACTACAGAGTCCTTTACAGAAAGAAGCATCACCGTCGAAGGCAAAAAATTTCTATTTCTTCTCTACGTTTACTCTAGCGTTCCAAGAGGATATCTACACTCGGTTCTTTATTTTTCATCAGAACAAAACAACATAAAGAAAACAATGTCCAATACTAATTACTGTTTGCTGACGAAATAAAAACTGCAAAATGATATCCTCTTATGAGAACGATGTGTAAAGATTTATTCAAGGACTGTATTTATGAACTTATTAACGTAAAATTGTTAATAAAGCTCGCATGGGTATTCGTAAGCTGTGGCAACCCCTGGAGAGGTTTAAGTGAATTATATAGTTTAGAAAATTCGTACCGCTGTCTCTGTGTGACTTCCCTGTAATACAAAGGAGTTGTCCACAAATGATGCTTTCGAGGCTACTTGCTAGCATCAACCAATTGTACTATTGGTTGCCTCAGAAGCTGAGAGCCTTCCGCCGTTTATGAGAGCCTTTCTTCGTTCAAAACTGTTCCATCCACCATCTCTCCCGTTCAAACAGTTTCGTGCTGGCAGTGGATAGCTTACTAATGGATGGTTCACCTTTCTTACTTTTTTTTTAGGCTTGTTACTGATGTAAATTTTGTAGCAAAGCAACTAAGGCTATGAGGCAGTGTACTGTGTTTGTAAATTGTACGTATTCAACAATCTGTTTGCGCGATTTGCTGAATGAAAATGTATATGAACCCAAGAGGCGTAGAAGAACAGCAATCGTAATCACTGCGACTCGCGAGAGCACTATTGATGAGTTCGAAGCATTCTTTTCTCACGTGTTCGTGTATGCTATTTAACTAGCCTCTGTAACAGAGCAGTGTATTTGAGGTTCCATTTTGCGTTACAGATCGATGGTGTCCTCTGTATAGTTTTTTTTCCAGTGGGAGCCGTGGAGTGTTTTCCCAGAAACTCTCTCTGTCATGCAAATCAGTTAGAATATACCGATTTCCCATGACTCTACTTGCCTGGAGGCTTATCCAAAAAGGCGTCTCCGTAGCTATGTGGAAGGAACAACAGTGCGTAGCACACGCTTCTTGATTAGACCAGGGTTCAAGCCTGTCACCACCAAATACGGAGGATGCAGAAAGGTTAGGGAATGACCACCGCATATCCCAGGAGCAATATGGCCTTAGTTGCTAATGCTCCTAAAAACCAAATAACAAGACAAACAAACAAGCTTATCCAAGCAAAAATCACTCCAAACCTCCATATCTGTTTTACCTAACATTTCTTCAGTAATAACTGATAATACGCGCACACACACACAATCATTGTTTCTTAGTGAGTCCAATTCCTGCGATTCCGAAATAGAACAAGCATTTCGTTGTACTGTCTTCAATGCCTACTGGTACTGTTTCACACATTTACAACAGTCGGACACTCGTCGGTTACAATGCGTATGGCCTTTAAGAAAACAAAATTTAGTGCATTGCACACAGGGAAATTCATATTTAATATTATAGGGCGGTCCCTTAGATAAATGGTTTATAAAATGAAAAATGAACTGTTTTAAATCTAAAAAAAAATGCACGTTGTTGTTTACAAATATTTAGAAATTGGATTTTTTCGTAAATACTGATTATCGAAGATAATCATAAATTTTAATACTAATTATCTACGATAATCAGTATTAAAATTTAAACTACGACAGCGGCTGTGTATTTTTTTATACTCCTTGATGGCAGAATAATATAAGCGTAGTTTGTGGTTCGAAAATAGTGTGCATCTCTCTCTCTCTCTTTCATATACCTCTAATCGCAGGATCCAAGTGGACATAATCTTATTGTGATCATCATCATTGAATTCCTTTATTCCGAATTTCTGTTTATTTATCATCCATGTACACTATCGTACTACAACGTGTAAAAATTCTTGAACAAAATGGTAGACATATTGAGGATCTTTGAGATACTGATAATAAATAAGTCTACTTCGGTTACTCTCACAGGCGACATAGTCACCGTCCTCCTACACTTGAAAGAAGCGTGTTCGAATATACGCGAGAAATGTAAGGGCTTTTGTACAGCGTGGCCGAGTTAGTCAGTCTCAATCGAGGGTTGCACAATTCGTTTTTTCCCGTAAACTCGTGGTTTTTCATCCAACAAACTGGCCGAAGAATACACGCCAATACAGATAAAATATGCTGATAGCTCATAACATTAGTTGCTTTAACACTTACCTCATCCCTAATTTAACCTAACTTACTTTGGTTAAATTCTATTATTTTTACTGATAATTTTCAGGTTATCCACTGCAGTACCAAATTCCCTCTGGTGTTTACTTGCTACCTTCTAGGGAATTCCCTGGGATCTCAATCTTTTACCCGACAGTTCAGTTACGAATTTTAAAAGTCATTGCAATTGCAGATTTAAAAACACCCTTTTTTTAACAACGTGCGAGACGTATTACGGCGCCTTTCGATTAAAATATACGATTACGAGTATTCACAAAATTTAAGATAAGGAGATAATTTATATGTAAACTTCACAATACAAACTTGCAAAGAATATGCAAATGTTGTAATGAATATAGCGAAAAAAAAACTCCATTGTCTACTTACTTTGAACCCCATCACTAGAGAGGCCACTTTGTTGTAGGCAGTTTCTTGATTTCCGATCATATAATCCCATCCTGTGAACAGCTTCCAGGCAAATGTACATTCATCGTCTTTCTCGGACAGTTTGCTCATTCTGGCATTTTCGGCCATTCTGGAATATGAAAATTAGTTGATTAATTCTTTCTTCTACATTAGTATACTGCAAGTTAACGAAGGTATCGAACTGTAGTGTCAGCATCGATTTAATCAACTGCGAATTCAGCAACTTAAATTTTAAATGATTTACACCCGTCCAATGATTTCGCTAAAAGCGGATCGAATCAGTTCTCTCTTACTGGTTACAAATTATTTTGTATTACTACAGAACAGAACTGTAAGGGTTGAAATGTGGCTCCATATAATCCCAGACACATGTCCCTGTCTTAATCTTTGAATGTAATAATCACCCCCTAGCTTACTGCTGTCCAGGGGGGGCTCTAAAGCAAAGCAATAAACAGATATTAATAATAATAAATAACTTACGCTATTTGAATGGGCTTACCTCCTTAAAATAGCAAAGAAACTGAAAATATATACACTTAAGGAAGTGAGAAAATATGCCAAAGGGAGCCGATAGCCTTCTTCTGTCTTCACTCTGTTGCTATAGTAACCGTAAAATATTGGAGAATATTTGAGATAACCCTATAAATAAAAGCAAAATAAAGAATTAACGATGTTGAATTTCTAAAATTATATTCTACATAAAAAGAGAACATAATTTACATATAATTAGGTCTTATTATAATCTGTGCATTTTTATCCATATAGGATATCCTCAATATTTCTACATAATTCTACCTTTATTATTTTTTTCCCCTTAAATTTTGTTCACCAAATAAAATTTTGGAAAAATACGCCACTGAAAATGCTTATATGCCTTTTGGATTTTTATCTAATCAATGAATTGGATTTTACTAAATCAAGTTGTCGTTAAAACAAATGTTTATATGGCAGTATTTTGGTACAGATTGAAAGCGTCTCCCTAGGCGAAAAACAGACCTCTTTGTTTCTTTGCACACAGAGATGGAAGGAGCTGGAACATCCTATACAGAGGTGGAAGGATTAATATTAGAATTATATGTATATTATCTTGTAGCTAGCAGAGTAACTACAATCGCTGTAATTCTATACTATTTGGAAAACGCGTGGGTTGGTTTGAATTTCGTCTTGATGGGAAGAATTTATGGGCTTTATCAATATTGTGGCCGAGGAAGTAAGCCTCGGGCAAGATTTTCATGATTTCGTTCCCTTCCCCAGATTACTCAGAAAAAGAATGATTTTTTTATCTTGCAAAATAGGCATACCGATCACAGAATATATGCATTTTTATTTATTTTATTATTATTTTTTTAATACTCTTGCATTTATTTTGAAATCTCAGAATTACAGTGATGGAAATTGCTAGGTTTAATTTTTAAGCGCGTTATAATATGCTAAGGGCATCTTATCTTCACCATGTCCGTCCGCATGTAACAAAGGGACTCCCAGTGGGCGGATTTTTATGAGTAATTTTGTATTTGAGCTTGTTAAAAATATTTGTCGAGCGAAACCAAATTTCTTTAAAATCGGACAAACAGAAAGTGGAGCAATTATTTCTTTTTTTTTTTTTTACGAACAGTTTGTAGGGAAAAGTAATTCATATATTAAATGTAGTTTTAATGCACTACCGCGTGTATTGTAACGTAAGACTCGTAAATGTGGTTTCGCTTGTGAAGAGATACGTTTAAACAGAGAGAAAATACTTTAAAAAAGAGTAATAAATATTATACAATTCTAATTAAACTAAATGGCTAAGTTTAGAGAACGTAAAGTTATAGAGTTTTATTACGTGTTCTATAAAGTTATAATCTTAGTAATTAATTGAAAACGAGATAACTATATTTACTTTTCACTTCAGTTAATCACAGAAAATGAAAAAAAAAAGTTTAATTTAAGGAAGAAAAAAATCGAACGCACCTGAAATGTGGCGCACTGCGTAAATTTGCACCGAGGTGATCAAAGCCATGGAGGCCCAATCTGGACCTACCTTCTTAGAATAGCAAATAAGATGAGAATATGTACACTTAATAGAGGTGAAAAATAAGCAAAACATAGATAGCCCCCCCTTCTTCACTCTATTGAACTATCACTGGTCAGTACAGTACAGTAATGGAGTATTAACGGATAACGAGCGATTAGGGATGCAAATTTATATTTCGACACACTGCCACGACAACATCGAACTTATAAAAGATCGTATGAAAATTAATGAGACAATGAACACGTCAACCAGCCCAGCTTGTACAGGTTTTTAATATTAAATCCAAATTTTTGACGATTTCAAAAACTGAGTTCAGCACTGAATAGTACTGAAGGGCGACTTTTAAAGCGATTAAGTTCCTATATTTAAGTACAATGATCTTAGTTTTCCCGGACTGAACATCGATACTTTTTATGGTCTGTCCTCGTTCTACTTGGCATATAAACAACTAAAAACTAAAACTTGCCTCAAAATCCCAAATGGCCTGCAAGTTGAGGGCACTGTCTTGTTCATCGCTCTCTACTTCTTTTCTCATTCCGGTAGCATCGACATCACCTCTAAGCACCTGTATAAACAATATAGAAGTTTGAATTACGATACGAATGTTCTCAATTTCATATATATTAAAATCAAAGGCCTATAGAATTAATTACCAATGACCCTTAATCAGTTAATATTGCTTCTGTATGCATCCTTAATGCGCGTATGCGCAAAATTTTAGATTAAAATTACCAACTTAGCGAATAGTCTACTTTATTTCTTTCTACCTTAAATGAAAAAAAAAAAAAAAAGATACTAACTTCTGGTACCATTAGGAAGCAGCACACAAAAGCAGAAATGAAGCAATTAATCCAGAATACCCAACGGAGAAAAGTAAAGTAAGAAGCCACTACTGAGCCGAAATGACCTAGAAAGGAAAAAGAACATCTGTAAGTAAATATTAAAAAATAAATACATGTATACAAAAAGCCATTGATCACGTGCGAAATTCGCGCAACAGAGCTATATAAAACTGACTCTAAAAGACAGAGATGGGAGCGTTGTTGAGAGTTGAATGCATCAAAACACAATTAAAAAATATCCACGAGAAAAAAAGGAGCTGGATGCAAAGATCAGCAGCTTTTTTTAAATTTTCGTTTCAAGAGGCATAAATCTCATTTACATTGGCGCGAAATCTCGCCTACAAATCCATATGCCCAATGGACAATTTTTAAGAACACTACTTCAACTCGCCCTTCCCCTCCGAAAGAATAGTTATTTGCTATCCATCTCAGAACTCACTTTCTATCCTTTTGATCCTCATTTCCCACGGAGTTAGGGATACCATAAAATTGGCCACCTCTCTTTTGAATCTGTTCCACCCCTGAAAGAGAGAACTGAATTTTATTATTTATAATACAGGAAACCACTGCTTAATTTTTAAAACATCGGTTAAATAGTTTGATGAAATCTAATGTTATCTATTTTAATGTGAATTTTTCCAAGTAGATAGACTTTGTTCGGCTTCTGAAATGTCACAAATTTCATCTTAAAAAATATACTGATATGAAAGATACACTAAGCAAATTCCATCCCCTGTAGCATTGACAGAACAGTGTTCGATAAACATTTTTATTTAAACTACTCTAAAGTAAACACATATCTTTGCCATGTAAATCTTACTCGTTTTATCCAGACAGTTTAAACTGTCGAAATAAAACGAGATAGGGATATCAATCGCTCGTCTTCCTCTACCTTGGGCGAATACTTGCTTTTTATTAAACCTCATGTAGGAGACTTAATAAAAATGCAAATTTTGGAACAGCGCGTGAACCTGTAGTTTATAGTTAAATTAAAAGTTATGAAAAAATACTTCAAGATACGAGAGGATAAAAATATAACTCGGGAAAGCATATAAGAGTTTTGTATGCTCCCGAATTTGGCTCCACCTGACTTTTTTTTTCTATTCCCAGGAAGTCAAGAACAGAGTGAACTGTATTTCGAGAGAGGACTGGATGAAAGAAAAGAGTTTTCGTGAATTTTATACGGTAGCAACACATACTGTGAATGAAGATTATGTAATATTTCTAAGATGAAACTTTTATTTGAGGTGGCTTTAGGATAGATACAGTTTTCGAATTCTCTAAAGAAATACAAAAATAAAATTTTATAAACAATAAATTCAGATTAGTAAAATAAAAGCTGTCATGGAACTTTAATAAAGTTTGAAATAAATATCTAAAGACGTGCTATTAATATTTTCTTTTTACCTGAGTAAAACTGCGTGGTGAGTGTCTTAAAAAGAAAAAGTTAATACCACATCGTTAAATATTGATTGATACCATTATCGACACTTTAGGTTGCTGTAGGGTTACCACGCGTACCCGGATTTGATTGCCTACCTGCTCCATTTTTACAATGTGTCCCGGAAAGTTGAAAAATTATCACGTGCTTCAGGCCACTATTTCCAGGTCAATATTCTGCACTTCACATAAGGAACTCGCTACAAATCGCCAACGATGACGTTTACCACTTCATTAGAGCATGGCAAAGTTGTTTGAACGGCAGAACAATCTTTATCTTTACAATCAGTTTCGCTAATATTGCGCTACTTCCAAATACTTTTTTTTTATCTCTTCTTTTTTTTTCTTTTAATTAACGAGAATATTAACCTGTCAGAGATGACATTACATCGAACAAGGTTAATCTGCTATTTAGCCGATACTGAATAAATGGTAGATGAACCATTTCGTGATGTCATTTATTTGAAAGCATTGCAATACCAGTGAAACTCGCTAAGAAGGTAAAGTTAGTTCTTGTTTATAGGTCAGAGGAACTTGACAATAAATTATAATTACAATCATTAACCATAATTTAGCAGTTCACGGTAACCACTGTCACTCAAACAGCGTGTACTACTGCACTCTCGCTCCTGACCTTGGCTACGTTCTGCTGTCAGAATGAAGATTGCATAAATTAAGCAGAATAGAGCCTACTGGCTGCAAAAAAACAAAACAAACATAAAATAAAATACAAAATAAGAGCACAAAATAGTACACTGACTCTATATAATTTAATACACACGTGTAATTAATTAATTTCTATAATATATATATTATAATCTAATTAATATGACAATTAAATTAAAATCATTTATTAATATTATAACTATAATTAGCGTAATTAAATAAATTCGTAATTTCATTTATCAAATAACAATTATTATTATTTCGTAATTTCTATCTCCAAAAATGAAGAATAGTAATAGTATTCGCCATATAGTTGTTATTTGGTTTTTAGGAGCATTAGCAACTAAGGCCATATTGCAACGAGGATATGCGGTGGTCATTCCCTGACCTTTCCGCATCCTCCGTATTTGGTGGTCACGGGCTCGAACCCCGGTCTAATCAAGAAGCGTGTGCTACGCACTGCTGCTCCTGGCTATATAGTGCAAGAAAGCCACAGGCTTTTGCTGCATTGGCAAAAAAAAAAAAAAAAAAAACAATCGACAAGTAGATAGAAAACAAATTATATGCTTCCCTCCTCACATAGGTAACTATCCAATTGACCTTTGAATTTATTCATACTGTCAGTCTCAGCTATCTGCGAGGGCAGCTTGTTCCAAAAATCAACGACTCGCTGGCTAAAAGAAAACACTTCCTACAATCTAATCTAAACCTCAACCCCTGTAATTTGAATTTATGCCCTCTAGTTTCTTTATAACAGTGAGAATTCAATCTTCATTAATTTTTATCTTTACAATAGATAAAATATCTTTACAAAAGATTTGAGGTTTATAAGGCTCTGGGCCTTATAAACCTCAATAAGATCACCTCTGTGGTGCCTGGTTGCCAAGCTCTGTAGCTCACATAATCGGAGTCTTTTCTCATACGGTGGTCCTTCTCCCGATCTCATCATTCCAGTTGCCCTGGTCTTTTTTCAGATGAGGTCTCCATATTTGAAAATAGTATTCCAATTGCCTTATACAGTAGGATAATGACCTCGCTATCTCCGTAGGGTACCGTTCGATAAATCATCGATACGACACCATGTGCTTTCCTGACTACTGTTTCTACAGTTTACACTGTTCAGAAAACTTCATATCTACCCGTATTGTAAATCCCAGATCCCTTTCCTCCTCCACTGTTTTTAATTCAACCCCACCAGGTGCATAATTTATCTGTGGGTTGCTATTCTCCAAGTGACCTTGCATTTAGCAGCATTAAAACATAGCTGCCACTTCTCTGACCATCTTTGAAGCCTGTTCAAGCCATCCTGAAGGAGCGCTACTTCGCAGTGATCATTACCGACTCTGCCAATCTTTAAGTAATTTGCAAATTTCGACATCACAACTTCTATCTCTTCGTCGATGTCATTTATGAAAATGAGAAACAACAGTGGTCCAAGAATCAGTCCTTGAGGGTCCCCCACTCCTAACGTTACACAAATCTGAAGAATATCCATTAATTACAACCCTCTACCTTGCAGCCATCCAGCAATCCTTCTCAGTAATCCTACCTGTTCAAGCTTATACAGTAACCTCTCGTGAGGGACAGAGTTAAATCCAAATAAACAATGACGAAATTGTTCCCTAAATCCAGCCTATGAGTAACTGTGATAAAATAGCCTACTAACTTAGTTAAACATGATTTTCCCTTAATAAATTCACGTTGTGTCCTTCAGAATGCCATATCTGTCTAAATGTCCCCCTGGATTGCCCTCTTGGAAGCAATTGTTAAAATTGCTTCTAAGATTTTTCCTACCGCTGAAGTCAGACCAACCGGCCTGTAGTTACCAACAATCCAAAGGAATCTCTACTGAGTCTAAAAATGCTTCATAATTAATCTCAAATGGTTCAATATACACTCCCTCGCCCACGGCGCCTCCGTAGCCAGGTGGGAAGGAGCAGCAGTGCGTAGCACATGCTTCTTGATTAGACCGGGGTTCGAGCCCGTCACCACCAAATACGGAGGATGCGGAAAGGTCAAGGAATGACCACCGCATATCCTGGAGCAATATGGCCTTAGTTGCTAATGCTCCTAAAAACCAAACAACAACAACAACCCTCGCCCACAAAACTACACGGTATATGGTATCAATTCCTGGAGCATTACTTGCTTTTATGCTTAAAAGTTTTTCTAAAAAATAATCATCTGTAATAACGATTTCACATGGCTCAGCCTCACTCGCACGGCCTCTTCTCAGCATGAAAGGTCTTTCATTAGTAAAGGTAAAGCCGATGTAACGTACCTATTCAATTCATCCGCAACATCAGCTGAGTTATCTAAGACTTTCCCATACCCAGTGCACAAAGGTCCTATCTCTATGCTTTCTTCTTTATTGAATTCACATACATGAAAAATTCTTTGTCTCCATTCTTTGCTCTCTTAGCCAATGCTTTCTCATATGCAGCCTTGCCCCCCCCCCCGACCTTATTTGTGATACTATTACAGAGCAACTTGTATCTGTTGTAGGCTTCAATACTTTTCATCGCTCTGTAACTGTCCCATGTTGCTTTTTTCTGCTCTATTTGACCAGCCAGCTTCGCAGTCATCCTCCTCCTGCAATATTTTCTTACAGGTATGTATGCGTTCATGGCTTCTGTGATTTTTGCTTTAAAAAGTATTTATTAAAAGGTATTCGCCTAATTCACGACGCTATACAGTGCCTTAAACTGTCAAAGTTCCCTCTTATGAAGTTAAAACCGTGCCTTTACCTACTGCAAATCTTTCTTTATCTTCCAACTGACGATTGCATGATCACTTCCTGACAATGATTCCTGCACTTTAAGCCCTGTGATGTCATCTGATTTGTTAGTAATGATGAGGTCAAGAATATTCTCAGCCCGAGTACTTTCTCTAACATGCTGGTACAAATAATAATAATCCAATTTATTTAAAAAAGTTTTTCCCCAACGTGAGTTTTCCTCCCGCTTATTCCAATCAATTCGGGACAGATTAAAGTCACCCACAATAAGACATTCACGCTTGTTTGTCCATTCCATCTGCGTGTAAAGACTCTCGTCATATTCTTTACAATCTTTTGGTCTGGAGATTGCTTCCATTCTCATTGTTCCTTTGCTTCAAACTAACTCACACAACACAGATTCTAAGCTGGCAGACATAACTTCAGGCTCAGCAAAAGCTCTCGTCGCGCTCATAAGAATCATGATCCCTTCACCCCTTCTATCTTCCCTAAATGCATAATACATACCATAGTGGGACTCGTCATCGCCAATTTCCGTGTGGCACCACCTTTCTGTTAGCCCTATTATATCATAATCCTTCCTCTCGTGTCTGGGCAGAATTGCACACAGTAAATGGTAAGTGTTTATTTTTCATTCTTTATGTTGGTCATTTTTTCTCCGAATTTGATGGGGAAAAAAAAATGGTAACCCTAGGTTATTTACTCTTATAAAGTTTTAATTTAAAATATGAAATTAAAAGATAACGGTTAGCTAATTTATAATGATGGATGTTGATTATCTTATATGATTGTGCTTGTTTTAGTTCTTTGTATAACATTCAGTACTCGTATCAAATTTTGTTTGTACACTGTTATTGAATTTTTGCCTATTGTGTATCGGATGTTTTAAATAAATAAGGAGCAATTTTACAAAATTTCTCACATGTGTATTAATTAATAACGTCTGTTTCAATTTGTCATCGGGAAGGTTAGTCGGTCTAGGGAGAGGGTCGCATGGTTCTTCGAAAAGTGGGTTTATCGCCCAAGCAAACAGCAGTTTCACCGAAGAATACACGCAATTACAGACAACATACTGACGCCTCATTGCCTTAGTGGCCTATGCTTAATGACACGAACGCATATCAATAAATTTGATGTTTCAAACATGAAATGCGATGATTTTTCAAGTTAATTTAATTGAAATACGCACATTAACCGATGCGCTTTAATTCGTTTTGAATTCCTTTAGGATGTTTAAAATTAGAGCTGAGGAAACTACGGCCATGAAGAATCAATAGATAGCTCTGTAAGATGTGGGTATTGTATGGCCAGTTTTCCTCTTTTATGAAATGAAAAAACCGAATTTCTGGGTTGGGGGAACCGTGCAAAATCAATCCGCAAAGTCGAATTAACTTGAATCTTGTGAAAATTTCTTCAGGCCCGACAAAAAAATTTCTCAGCTTCAGTCGGCGAAGGGAATTGCACGTACGGTGTTATTTTATCGTTTTTGGTATTTACGTGTCTTCCTACATTGAAGAAGTGTCTTACTGAAAAAGTTTTAATATTACGAGAACAAACTTACCCTACTCCACAGAATTCTGTACTTCGCTAGAATGTCCTTTGATTTCTTGCTCTGAGCCAGTTCTCCTTCATGCTTTTTCACATAAGCTTTGGCGCGTCTGAAATGGTGTATAATAGTTTTTATATAACCAATGAAATTAAAAACACAGGCTACATGTACAACTAATGATATCAAGAGTAGGAGACCGGCAGAATTGCTTAACAAGTACAGGTCACTGTTGAAAAAAAGCGGTGAAATAGGGTTGAATTTGAAAGTGTCTGCAATTCTGCCCAGACACGATAGGAGGGAGTATATGATGAGAGCCTTGTCGATCAATTCGGCCCTGGAAAGATTGTGCAAGGCTCAAGGGGTAGAATTTTTTGCAGCCTGGACTGTACTTGTTAACAGGAGAGATTGCTTCTACAGGGATGGGATACACTTAAATAGAAAGGGTGCAAGAATATTTGCTGATGCTATCGAGGCAGTGTTAGGTGGGTCGGGAAACTGCTAGCTTGGGGGGAGACAAAGACGAATAGATTAACAGTAGCCACTGGCAGAGGTGAAAGAATTCTTCCACTGCTTCTATTGGAATGAGCAGAAGCCTGAAAAACAAGATGCAGGATATTTCAGAGACTGCTGGGAGTCATTGGGGTACAAGTAAACACATGGGTTGTGTTAGGGTAGCTAAGAATAGAAATAGGTGCATGTATACTTACGTGTACACCAATGCTAGGAGTTTAGTAAATAAATTTGAGGTATTGCTCAAAACATCAAAGGCAGATATTGTTGGGATATCAGAGACGTGGTGTCACACAGATATAAAGAATGCAGAACTAGAATTTGGGGAGTACAACGTCTACAGAAAGGATAGACTGGATAGGAAGGGAGGAGGGGTTATGCTATTAGTTAAGAAATACATAAAATCCAAGGAAGTGAAGCCAGTGGACATCGCTGGACAGTGCAGTGTCGAATCAGTTTGGTGTGACATAAGCATTGGGAGATCAAAATTGAGAGTAGGAGTGTGCTATAGGCCTAATGACTCTGATGAGTATAATAAGAAACTGTACAGGGAAATAGAATGGGCCAGTAAATCAGAGAGTCTTATAATGGGAGATTTTAATTTCCCAGATATTGACTGGAATTTGGGAGCTGGTCACTCACACACTAGCAAGGCTTTTGTGGATTTATTGGATGATTGTTTTTTACATGAGCATGTTCGAGAGGCAACTATAGGGAGTAATACTCTTGATTTGATTATCAGCAGTGATTCTTCATGCATTAAGAATCTGCAGATAAATGAACCACTAGGTGGCAGTGATCACAGTGTGCTGAAGTGGGATTTACTCAAAGAGGTAACTACCATTAGGAGTAAAGGGAAGGGTTATTGCTTTGGTAAAGGCAACTACGATGGACTGAGACAGTATTTAAATTCTATACAGTTGGACCAACTGATGATGTTACCAAGAGCAAATGCAAAATGGGAAGCATTCAAAGAACTTATCTTGGAAGCTACTAGGCTTTACATACCAACCAAGAAATATTGTTCAAGGTTTAGGCCTAAATGGATGTCAGATGAACTGATGAGGCATATGGCAGAGAAGAAACATGCATGGGATACATACAAATTAACACATGACACAGAAGCCTATGACAGATACAAGTTGATCTGTAACCAAGTTACCAAGGAGGTTAGGCAGGCGAAGGCAGATTAAGAGAAATCTTTGGCAAGGGATGCAAAGAAAAACAGCAAAGAGTTCTTTACTTATGTAAACTCTAGAAGGAAGGGGATGAATCAGATTGGTCCACTTGATATCGATGGGTCAACTGTTGATGATCCTGCTCAGGTAGCTAATAAACTAAATGAATATTTTGCATCGACATTCACACATGAGGAGTTATCTAACGAGGGGAAAGCCAGAGATGTATTCAACTCTAGCAGTAAGGTAGAGAATCTTGTAATAACTGAGAGTAAAGTGGAGGAGAAATTGTTGAAAATAAACACAAGAAAGGCACCCGGGGTGGATGGGATCTATCCAGTTATATTAAAGGAGGCAGCAGAGGAAGTAAGCAAACCCTTAGCCATAATTATGAGAGCTTCCTTGGACTCAGGGGAGGTACCCACAGACTGGAGATGTGCAAATGTGACCCCCAATTCACAAAGGAGGATCAAAGGCTGACACAAGTAATTATAGAACTGTGAGTTTAACTTCTGTTGCAGGAAAATTAATGGAGGCACTAGTTAAAGAAGCACTGCAGGATCATTTAGACAAGACTTCAGTTATAGCTCGGACACAGCATGGTTTTGTTAAGGGGAAGTCTTGCCTGACCAATTTGATTGGATACTATGATGCAGTCACAAAGGAACTGGATGCAGGGAATAACTTTGATATTGTATACTTGGATCTTAGAAAGGCTTTTGATACTGTTGCACATGGAAGACTGCTGCATAAATTGGAGCAGTGTGACATTGGAGGCAAATTGCTGCTGTGGATAAAGGGGTGGTGAGGGGGAGAAGACAAAGAGTGGTAATCAATGGCCACTGCTCATCTTGGACTAATGTTATTAGTGGAGTCCCTCAAGGCTCAGTGTTGGGTCCATTATTGTTTTCTGTATTTATAAATTATATTGATGATGGTATATCAAGCTTAATGTCGAAGTTTGCAGACGATACAAAGGTTGGCAAGGACACTACTGACACTATGCTGCTGCAACAGGATCTGCAAAGGTTGAGCAGATGGGCTGAGAGGTGGCAAATGAAGTTTAACTTTGACAAATGTAAAGTACTACACATGGGAAACAGCAACCCCAGAGCAACGTATCAACTCTGTGGTACTACACTGAGAGTGGTAGAGAATGAAAGGGACCTGGGAGTGGTTGTGCAGGCAGATATGAAGTTCTCTGAGCAGTGCAGACGGGCTGCAAGAGTAGCTCATGGTGTATTGTCAATGATATATAGGAATTTTTCTAGCAGGGATAAGGAGGTGATTATTCCCTTGTACAAGGCAATGGTCAGGCCACACCTACAGTACTGTATACAGGTCTGGGGGCCTCATTTGAAGAAGGATGTAGAGCTCCTGGAACGAGTACAGAGACGGGCAACAAGATTAGTGAATGGAACAAAGGGGTGCTCTTACGAAGAAAGGCTTAAGTTTTGCAAATTACAGTGTCTGGAGACTAGGCACCAGCGAGGTGATCTAATTGAGGTGTATAAAGCCTTGAATGGTTTGAGCATGCTCAATGCTGATGGGATTCTTCCTCTCGCTCAGAATAATCACCTGATAGGGCAAAAATTCAAATTGAGGAAAGACAGATGTAGGATAGACGTGCGGAAATTTGCCTTTAGCCAGCGGGTGGTTGGTTGGTGGAACAGACTTCCATCCCTTGTCGTGGAAGTTGATAGCCTAAATAAGTTTAAGGCTCAGCTGGACAGGTATTTTGAACGAACAGAGTGGTGAAGTGGAAGTGTTTTTTTTTTTTTTTTTTTTTTTTTTTTGGCTGATGCTGCATAAGCTTGCTTTCTTGCATCAAATGCCTCTACTAATGCTAATGCTAACTAAAATTACAGCGTGATAGAAAATTGTCGTTATATCAATATTGGTTGAGTGGATTTTAACAGTGACGTATGAAAATGTTTATATGTCTAAATCAAAATGCGTGTGCATTCATCCCCTCTTTGAGGCGGTAATCCTTGGAGGGGATGAACGTTTTTGCCTGAAACGCTCCCGAGCCACTTCCGGTTCTGACGGGAACAGTACACGTTCACGTGAGATGCACCGTGAACCTGCTGGTATTTAATGATGCACCGCAGAACAGAAATTACACTGTTGAGAAAGAAGGCAGAAGCCTTTGAAAGCTTCAGTTAGTATTTTAGCGCTTTTAACCCAGTATATTTTATTGCATTTTAAATTCGGCATTTTATTATTATCCTGTATATCACAGTTGTTTTATTTTAAAATTACTATCAGTAATATTTTGTTTGTAAATAATTTATTGTAAATATTAAATATTTTAAAAATTTGGGTTTTTCGTCTTTCGTTTTATTCCATGGTTGGTGGAAAACACTAAAAATCATAGTATGAGTATACCCAACCCCAGAGGCCTATTTGAAGAGTAGTAAGCAGAGTATAGATCATAGCGCGCCACTAAAATCTAGAAGTGTATTGTCAACTACTGAAATCTATTTGAATCTCCCAATTAAAGCATAGTCAACCTCGTGAAAAGACAGAAATATGAGTATCATGAAACTATCCGGTAGAACAAGGTGATAGTATGTGTAAAGCACCAAGGGAGCTAAGACTAGGAGGCGTCGGTATATCGTATTGGTATCAGCATATATTCTTCGGTCGGTTTTTTTGTTTGCAGGACGAAACCCTAGTTCAAGGAGATAAAAACCATACAACCCTCTGAGGTCTTCGCGTTGTAAAAAATTATATAAACCTATAGAGTGTTTCAAAAGTATGTGCAAAAAATTGTGGGATGTATTCTTTGTCCAAAATAAGAAAGAAGGGGAAAAAAAATTGTGTGCCGAGCACGCATAGCGGAAGTTAAGTGAAACTTCTTTAGGCGAACATCTATCACTTGACCGAGGATCCTGTATTGACCGTATGAATGCCGCAGGCGACGAATCTGCATGAAATGGAGCCTCGAAGTTATGAGAAGTTCCGTTATCAAATCTAGTTCCGGAAGTTCTGTGTCCTCAGATGATATTTAAAATTTGATTTGGATAGAGCCAGAATCACTTTGTCCTTGAGAGGCACCACAGCTGTTACGGGCAGATATTTGACTTATATCCTCATTCGGAAATGCTATTTGAAGAAGATCTCGAGCTGCTACAATCTTCACATCGTTCTCGAACCGAAGCCGATCACACACACGCAACAGACCGAACCGAAATCATCATCCAGGAATGTGCGTTTAAAATGTCCGTGGATGCTTCGGTGTTTCTTAAAATCCTGTCGCTGTTCCTGCTATCTATTACAAGTTGAAAGGTTTCATGAGTACTTCTGGCAGTCGGTTTTGGCTTCTTCGCTTTTCGTTTACGACTAGACTTCGCAGACTCTTCATCGTTTTCATTTGCAGTATCGACTTCCATGATTCCTTCTTCCAAATTCACTTCTCACATTTCTGGGGAGATGCAAGGCTCTAAAGATGGGGATGGACCTTCTCCGGCTTCTCTGTTCAACTCCATCGCACGCTGTAATTTCTTCCGCTGTCGAAATAGCTTAGATCTCTCCGGAGTGGTAAATTGGTGGTGGGGGAATCATTTCGTGTCGCATTTTCTTGGCGACTTTTGTCAATCTACGGACGCATTGTTGCACGTGTACTATACGCCTTACAACGCTCAGTACAGTGGACTCCCGCTTTACGATTGGTTCACTGTACGATCAAATGACTTTATGATGGACACTCCATAACGGACTGTTCACTATACGATATGCAGTAAACATTGTGATTACGTTTACGAATTGAATTTTAATTATATTAAGGCCGATTCTAATAAGCGAAAATAGGAGGAATATCCACAGGCTATAGAAGTAAAGTTCAGAGTGCCTGTAATGCGTTTACTTATCGCAACGGTCGCATTTTCGTTGCTTTTTTTTGTCAATCCATGAACTCAAGTTACTCCCATCTGAAAACTGCCTGGAGCGCGCCTAAAGAAGTTTCACGTCAAAAAATGCCAAGTAAAAGCTTCTCCCGTCGAGAGAGATTCTAACCCAGGATTTTTCAACAAGGAGTTGAAGGATGATGGTCGTAACCACTGTGCTAATCGAGAGGCTGTAAGATAAGAACACTTAACGAAGAGAGCTCTGCGATTACTGAAGAAGATAGTTACTTCCTACCAGCAGTCTTTCTTTCTCTGAAAACAATGAACTCAAAGGTCAAGGCATCAGCAGGAGTAGCCTTCAATGTGTTTCCTATCTGTATGAAGTTGCAGAGTTTAATTTCAGTAGAAGAGCTTCAGATCCAAAGCCAGACATGACACTAATAAATGCTAATTATCGCATACAGTTTGTTGGTCGTCGTTCTTAGATTTTAGAATGTAAAGATTATATGCCACGAGAAATCAGGCTACGCTGCTAATATTAAACATTGATTTGGAGTGTCTGAAAAAACATGTGAGAGTGCATTTTTCCCAAAATATGGGTTGGAGGTAGTGTTAGACTGTCCGACACTTGCTTCTCGTGGTTTAGACTGGAACTGTTATTGGTAATTCCAAGAATTTCGAATCCACACATTTTCCTTTCTAAAGTCCTCTTCAACTGAGGCTGTAATTCTCCCATCTCATGTGGAGGGAGTAGGATTCCTTCGTGAGTTATTCCAGCCCGCACATATCACATGCAAATCGACCACGAACCACACAGGGATTTGGATAATGGCCGGACTGTTAAAACTAGCAATTATTACGTACACTGTGATAATACCATGAGTCGTTTATGTGCTAGCATAATAGTGCTTCGAGTAATAGCCAGGCTAGTACATACCTAGCTTCAGGAGAAGGATATTGAATTCATATGAATCCTTTCATTGATCTGAATTCTGTGCAACAGCCCGTAGAGATAGACTGGATCATGGCATGGCATGGCTAGCACTTCACTCTCCGAGTGACTTGAAGAAGACATTAAGTAAAATATTACTCATTCTTTTTACTCTATAAAATGGTTAAATGTATTTCAAGAATACTGCTGTAATTAAGC
The DNA here is from genome assembly GCF_048544385.1 of Mastigoproctus giganteus. Lineage (NCBI taxonomy): Eukaryota > Metazoa > Arthropoda > Arachnida > Uropygi > Thelyphonidae > Mastigoproctus > Mastigoproctus giganteus. The sequence goes on from NC_143576.1 coordinate 131,887,454, forward strand.
AAAAGGCAAACTCAAGTTCTTAATCTCATTTAAACATGTATTCTTGAAAATCAGTGTCCGGGTAACTTTCAGAGGGTTTTTTTTTTGGGGGGGGGGGGAAAGACAATTCTGTCAATACGAATCAGATAAGTAGTAAATAAATTGAATTGTACAATTTAAAAAAAATTGTTGTAGGAGCCCTTCGCTCCTAGAAGGAAGATAAGAGTTAAATGTAATTAAGGTACGTACCTCAAAATTTTGTACTTTTTCTTCATCCTCCAGGGCTGCTGCTTGATGGTCTCGATTATCTGTTTGTTCATTCTCATATTCTCCCGTATCTCTTCCTCCGTAACCTCCCCCTCGTCGATGGAAATTGCTGTCTCACTAGCAAATAAAAATAGAAATAAAATAAAAATGATCAAGTAGCAAAGTAAGGCGGAAGAAATGAGACGCGTGCATCGCATGATTTTATAGTAAAGAACTTTAAAAGGATATAATGTGGCCGATCTCAAAGTTATGTTAGTAATTAAGGCAAAATTAGTAGCCCCGAACACTTAAAAGTATTCTAATATTATTCATTAAAATATATTTATTAAAGAAGTCATGCGGCGTTTGTCTAACGGGCCTAAATAGAAAAGTGAAACAGGATTAATTGTAGGAAATTGATACGGAGTGATAACATAGTAACAGTAACCTTTCAGTCGATTGGCAAAGCAGCCCGGGAGATTATTAGTTCTTTTAAATCTTGTTTAGGCAATACAGTAACAACGGAGGTCATCTAGAAAACATCAGCAGTTGGAGATAGTTTCTGAAAATGTTTCACCCTCGTGTGGTAAGATCGCCGTCCTCCCCACACAGAGTGGAAAAGACTTGAGTTTGAGAACTGTCGATGACGGGAGGGAGCGGAAGTTCAGCAATGACGTCACATTACCCACGCGACTGGTAAGAAACGATGTGAAATACTGGAATTAAAGCGATAGGATTCGGGGCCACGGTAGACTTGTGGCAACGTTGCTGAATAGTTGGTTGAGGTTCGATTCCAGCACTACGCTAATGGAAATTTTCCCAGGCGCATTGAGTTTGGCGGTCTCAAACCGTGGTCTGAGGTTTTTTCACCGGGATTCACTCCGGTTTTCCTCAACAACAGACAAATCACCCTTCGCGACGAGGGGAACGCGAAATTTTGATAAGGCTACGGACGCGTGTAGACTAACTTCGCTGCGGACTTTACTCTTGAGGGAAGGGAGTTAGTGGGGCAGCTGTGCCACCATCATAAGGTCGGCTGCGGGCAGTCTCTTTAACAGACATGTTCTGCTCCTTATAAGAATGCATTGCAATGCACTAATTTCAGCTGCAGCTAAAATCCATCGATTAAAGCGAATAATTGTGTTGTTCAGCAAAAATCAATTGCTGGAGTTTGCACCTGAAGGAAAATACAAGTTAATTACAAAAAAAAAAAAAGAAAAAAATACTGTACCAGGTACATAATGAGTTCTGCCGCTAGCATATTTAACGTGTTTTACATTTAAGAGTCATCGGCAGGCATTAAAAACGTTTTAATTTTCAGATATTAATAAAATTCATGGATTATTGATAACAGCTACAAAACATGCCTGAGGGTGAAGCTACAAAGCATTATTACACAGCTCCAAAACAGAAGCTTGGAGTATAAATTTCCAAAGTAAAGAGAAAAGTAAAACTACATAAAGAGAACATAAAACAGTAAATTGAAATCTATAGATAAAAATAAAACTAAATAAATAAAAAGAGGACGGATCAGTCAGATTTAAGTGAACAGGTAGGAGTATGGTAGAGCGCTGGTATTTCTTCACACACACACACACATTACAGAATCAGTCTTAGAACTTGCAAGAAGAGTCAATTTTAAGGTTCAGGTAACGGATGAGGTTAGCAATTTCAGTTGCCTCTTGAAGTGTCGAGGGGTGTCAAATATCTCCAGATTGCTTTGTTGATTGATCTTGCAGTCATGTTATAGAAGTTGTAGTGTCCATAATTTGTTCTCACATTGGATGGGTTCAGCAGTGGATGGTTTCTAAAAGCTCTTGTCGGTGCATTGAAGTTTATTTGTGAGATTATTATTATTATCTGTTTATTTCCATAAGGAAACCACCCCGGGACGGCAAAGTGCCAGATGAGATGATTGTTGTTATTATTAGGTTTTTAGGAACATTAGCAACTAAGGCCATATTGCTCCGGGGATATGCGGTGGCTTCCCTGACCTTTCCGCATCCTCCGTATTTGGTGGTTACGGGCTCGAACCCCGGTCTAATCAAGAAGCGTGTGCTACGCACTGCTGCTCCTGCCCACCTCACTACGGAGGCGCCTAGAGACGAGATGAGGGCAATCCATGGTACCGTTTAACAGCTGGTTAAAAAGGAGTAAGTCGACTTTATCTCTTCTTTCTTCCACTCTTGGTAAGATTTCTCATTATATTCAAGGCCACTTTTAAAGCAAACGTACTGCATTGCTCTTTTTTGAATATTTTCAATTTCTAATTTTTGGTAAGCTGGGTGTGGGAACCAGACCTGTGAGACAAAATGGATAATAATATAACAATGTTTTTATTTTATTAATAATAATTACATATCGGTTACTGAAAGTATTCGTCTGCGATCGCTAAAGTAGGATATACAATTTTTACATTGAAGAGTTCACGACTAAATACACCATATTTGTATAGTTGTTCCATTACGTGTAGTATTTATCGAAAGATCTTATGACATGTCCAAGTTGAAGAATGTTTTCATAAATGTGCACAACTCTTTTCCAGCCTCACAGTTTACTTGTAACGAAAAAATTATTCAAACTGAAAACACCAGGTGACTTGAAACCAGATGCGTTTTCGGATTAACGCATTTCCCAGTTTCCGTAAGTTTTTGTATTTTTTAAAACCTTAATATTTCTGTTTCTAAATTCGTAAATCGTTAGCCTTCCAACGATATGCTATACGTCCACATTATCCCGTTTATTACATGAGAAAATTTCCTCGATCACATGTTCATATTTTCCACTATCCTGGAAAAACTACCGCAATTTTCAGAGATTTTTCCTCTAGTATTGAGCTAAAATGAAGCTCCGTGAAAAATTTCATTAAATTTGGTCCAGTAGAAGATAAATTATTGTTGCCATCATACCCGTATGATGGCAGCATACAAGTTACAATAACTGGCTTCTGGCCGAAGTCGACGTCACTTCTGTAACACTTCGCATGACGGTTTTTCGTTACAAAAATTTTGGAATAACGCCAGTAAAAAGTTTTTAACGTCAAAAAGATAGTCAATGTGCGCGGAGCATTTCATTCCAGGCGCGTTAGCAAATGTTAATAATTCACGATTTACAACAAAGAGCATTATTTATGTGCGATCAGATAAAATTTCGTTTCTGCGCATGTCAGCAGACAATATCCAGTGCTTCAGCTACAGCATGTGGATAGACCATGTGATATATATTAAAAAAAGAAAATAATAATAATTGCTGGAATTCTATTAGTGTGATTTTAATGAAACATAAAAAAAATCCATCCACTGGGAAGAGTTATTATTACGTGCAGACGGACGGACGGACAAAGAAATAATAATTGTAGCATTGCTATCAGTAAGATTTTAATGATGTTCGGAATGCTCAACAAACCTTTCTAATAGGTCCAAACATAAAATATACTTCTTTATGATTGTGATGTCATACTATTCTACAAATGGATTTCGCTAACATCTTCCAAGTCAAGGATGTTTTTACTTAAAACATCTTTCGTGCGTACAGGGTACTCACGCTCTAATTTCTTTTCTCCTGGAAACTCGGGTTTTTCTTCCAGCAAACAGAAAATCGACCTCAGACACACTCAATCTATACGCTGAGTAATATCGCCTTAGTCACTGATGCTCTAAAAACCCCTACTACTACTACAAGAACAAATGTTTCTCCACAAATTATGCACTTTTACTCATTTGCTGTAACTGCTGGAGAATCACACCAGGGAGAATCAACAGGGTTGTCTCTACGAAGATTTCTTTGGTAAGGACTGGAAGTCAGGATTTCACCTTTTGAGCTTTTCTATTTCTATTGCTGGCATCAACCAATCGCAATAGATTTTTTAACATCTTTTCAGTCCACTTATTCTTAGGCCCATCATTTTCTTTAGTTTATGGCTAACTTAGGTCTAACAACAATACTCGAGTAATGTTGTTAGACCTAAGTTAAAGTTAACACATTGCGTAATACACTTTTTCGTGGATTCTTCATTCTAAGAACCTCATGTGTTAACCTTCCCTTCAATTTAAGAGTTCTGATCTTTGCACCAGCATCAATAAATAAAATAATACGTTCCAATACTTCCTTTCTGTCCGGAATACCCATTATTACGTCGTACATTAACACAACAGTGAATGAATGAATGTCACGAATTATCTACTCTATTAATGTGAACATTGGAAATTATTAAAGTACGCTTCTTAAATTATGCTCTGTGCGCTGAAGTAATTTTATTTACCAGATTTGACGTATCCAGTAAAGTCATGTTTCTCTGTGCCAAATGATCGAAATAACTGAAATTAAGATATCACAACTAGATAGTTTAACTAAAGTTCTTCAAAGATTTGCAGCCTAGAAGTTCATTAAATGTCCGGGGTTACTCTTTTGTCTCCGTTGAGATCGGCTGACTCAGCCCCGATTAGAGAGGATCTTTTATTCCTTCAGTCTACTATAGTCCAGCGCACTAGAGCGCAATGAAAGATTCTGATAAGTCAATGCATTGACTATTAACAGAATGGTTATACTTTTCGGGATGGCGTGAATCCCGTGTTGACTATTCTGGATACTTTTTAAGTTAAATAAGTTTTTTTCTAAAATATTCAAAAAGTTAAGCCAATACAGGAACGACATACTTAGAATAAAATTGCCTTTAAAAGTTGCACCTCAGTAAGCTTTGAAATTCCATTACCACTTATTCTACAACTTCAAGAATTTGACACGTAATGTGAATAAACGATCTGTAAGCAAACTTATGATTATTATTATCCATAATGCAATACCGTCGTGCAATTGCAGCAAAATCATAAATCAGAATAAATAATAAATCGCCATTGAGGTTATCCGGTAGGCTTGCAGCAGTTGTCAGAAGTGGGAAACAGTTACTTATTCTATAGCTTGTGTCGTGACTATGGCAACGACATCACTGTCAGGAATCTTTTACATCAGCAGAGGCAAAATGATGCTTTTGTAAAAACAGAGCTCTCCCCGTCGGTCATTATATTAAGAGGAGTGAAAAGAAACACCTGCTGAGAAAGTGCTAAAAATAAAAAAATTGGACCAAGGCTGACAGTTTTTTCAGTAAAACTATCTATCCATGGCAACTTTTGGACATAATGATCAACTGGAGTGATGTGTAGTAACTCAGCGTCTGTGTGAGTGTCATTCTATAGCATCTTTATTCAATAACGATATAATCAACCGCTCTTAAAAGAAAAGCAAAGGGGGAGAGTAAATAAGGTTAAACAAAATTACAAGAATTCGGTGTGCATTTCTGTTATATTAAGAATATTTTATACGGAAATTTGGATTCTTCATTCGCATTAATATATTCTACTCTCACCTTAAATCACAAAAACACTCAAATTATGGATCGAATATGAGACATATTTTGTAACAACTAATTCTTTCTTTCATTTCATTGACACGATGAAAGTTTCTCACTTCTTTGGAGTATACTAATGATGGTTTAAAATAAATTTCTTAGCAGAATGTTCTTTCTGATTCAAACAGATATTAAAAATTGCACTTTGGTATCAAGTAAAATTTGACAACTTATTATTACAAAACCACTTAAAACTAAACCTCTGAGATGAATATGAGAAGGAAACGTCCCATAAAAATTTCATCGATGCAATTCACACGGAGTATTCTAGAACTAAGAGATATATTAGACCGAAAGGGTTCAATAGGCCTCCTGCGCAAGCAGTAGCGGACATCAATTGTGTGACCCTTTGAGTCAGTATAAGAATGCTACCACTAAAATGTCAACTGATGAAGCTTTAAGTCTGCCGAGATTATTTAGGCATCTCCTGTGGCGCAGATTTATTATTCGGGCCAGTTAGTTTAGCATTATAGATCTGTCAACCCCGTCTCCCTGTTGTCCTAAACCTATTTCGATGAGACGGCCTTCTGCATACCTTTTTAAAACAGATGAGGGTTTTCATAAAGCGAAATGTAATGTCCCAATAGTTTTGTTTGGGACAAATCCCTCGTTTAATACGGTGCATTCATATAATCGTAAAATCAACAAAATTATTAAACTGATTAATTAATGCTTCTTCTTGAAGAGCTTTTCTTCCAACTGTCCGAAGGCATGTAACTGGCATTTATATTACGTTTCCTATTAGAAAGCCAAAAAAAGGAGCTGAAACTTCAGAAAACGCCCGTTTTATCTTAGAAACCGCAGGATCCTATCAAGTGTGTCACAGGCTGATCAAGAATTGCAGTAGCGTCACTAACGAGATGCGAGTTAATGAGATAATTAATCCGGCAGATGGACCAGATAGTGGAGACATTTCAATAATTTACGAGACATAAAAGGTGGCGAGCGTTGTCACCTTGTGGCTACGTTTTCCGATTACCGGACTGAGAAGGCAACGTCAGCGACCATCTATTCCCCCATTGTCAACCACGCCCTGTTACATGAGTGGGATGACCCCACCGTCACACAAAGGTAGCAGGCACCTTTGTATCCATCCATACTGCTCTAATCTATTATTAATCGTCCGAGACGACAATTTGACGATATGTAGGGGATGGTGACTAAGAGGATAGTCAATGTCAAAATATCATCCTCTTGGCAGCAAGACGGTCATTTTGGAGAATCGCTAAGATAAAGTGACAGAGTTCTGACTGCGTGATAGTCCGCTGTTCCTGGAAAGAACAGAGTGATTTTCGTAGGCACTTGCAATAGTTACTATGGTAACATAAAGAATGGTAATGTCCAATAATTTACCAACGAAGAAAGCTGAAAATTCTAACTAGCGCTGTGGCAATATCAGGCAATCAGAATAGTGACTATTATAGATAATCAGCTGAGGATGGCGATCATATCTCGCATCAGAAGAGTGCATGCTATAATTCCAGCAGCATTCTCTCTTATCTGCGGTATATAAACTTTCCAAGATTTGAAAATTCATTTCTGTCTAAAGTATTGGGATTCACTAGTTTCAGAACAATTAAGATGAATTAAAGAACCAGTTCCTCAGATACCCAAACAAAAATTCACCTGTAGGCAGCGAATGCTCAACATTAGAATAAGTTGCTTCCCAAAGTGGAGGCAGTTGTTTTTTTACAGGGTTTTAGCGCAGCAGCGATTTAGGCCATTTTGTGCCATATATATTATTTTTATAAATTACGTGTGTTTGGTCGATTTGCCTGTTTGCTGGACGAAAAACCATGCTACCCTCGTCTGATACGGACTCACTCAGACATCCTGAAAAAGACCCATAAAATTTCCACGCATCTTTGACGGGATTCAAACTGGTCTTTTCCACCCGATGGTTATATCAAGCGTGCTACCGCGAGGGCTAAAAGGCAGTGAGTCTGTCTAAGTTAAAGACAGAATTGGATGGTTACCTTGCTGGAATGCTATGAATATTATTTTTTTTTATTATTGACGTTAAAAACGTTTATACCGGCGTTATTTGGAAAAAAGCGTTACGTTAAGAAATCGTCACGAAACCCAAAGCGCATGCGTTGTACCGTTATATCAGCATAATATTCCGTAATATTAGCAAGGCGTAATATTCAGTCAATTTCTCATATACTAATAACGCCAATTAGTGGTACTTTATTAGTATATTGGACGTTATCAGTATATGAAAAAAAAATCTCATTTAACCAAAGAATCAAAAAAATACTCTGTGAGAAACTGTTATTAAAAGACTGCAATAGCCACAAATCATACTTACATATTTCAATCATTTTTACGATCTTCGTTGGGACGTTGGTGTTGTACTGACCGAGAACCATCTAAGGCAGTGTTTCCCAATTTAATTTGGCCACGGAACCCTTTCACCATCTTTAAAAATTAAAAAAATAAGGAAGCCTGCGATCAACGTCCCTCCATCTATGCACTGCCCATTTGAGGCGTACTGACAATTCACAATCGGTACAGCATAGTACGGCACTGCCAAAGGTTTGTATCTTCTCTTATTTAAACAAATTATGTTCATCATTTGAAATTACATACATATAATTCGTTTGATTAACATATGAACATGCTGTGATTTCTTAAATTAAAATTATTATAAAAATATCGAATTCATTTTGAAAAACATTATTAAAATTTTTTCCCTTTTTTTTCTGGCGGAACCCGCACTTTCTAAAAGTTCTGTGGAGCCCGCGTAACACCATTACGGAAACATTGATAAAAAGAGATGGCAATAACCATAATTATTAAAACTTCTATCTGAGTAGTGGCATCTTAGATAGTACTGATAAAAACCAAACACTTTTCGTTAAGGTGCCGAGACAAATCGCAATACCATTGACAGATTCAATGTCTTTCTATAAGGGTTTATGCCCTTCTCGCAAGCAAACTTCATTTGTGTCTCCTATCCAAAGAGAATTCATTTAAGGATACAAACTATTCAACGTAATGGTCGTCTGAAATTATCGTAATGGACAGATGCGCCATCAAGCAATAATTACTGTGGGTTCTAGCATAATGGCATATAGCGATAAAATAACAACGGCATCTACAAGTGCCACCAGTTGCTCTTTTGTGCAATCCTGCTCCTATTGTTCCGCTTCTGGTAACAAACTTCTCACAACAGTCCCCTGAAAGTCATTATTGTTGTAATGGCGCATTGGAAATACTTTGAAAGCTTGCGTTAATAAACGCAAGCTTTCAAAATTCTCCTTTCAGTCGCGTGACAATGGTGTCAGTCAATGTCACGTGTTTTACTTTAATCAACTTAATAACATCCAGCTATATTTCCATCTTCTCGCTGTCCCGGCATTGAAGGATGCCGCACCTAGATAAAGTAGGCCATACAGTAGCACGCAATCTCTATAAGAAATATGCGCACGCCCTTTTCGTGAGCTGCTGGAAAAAAAAAAAAAAAAAAAAATGATGATGTGGGGGAGGGGGAAATCTGCTATTCGGCTTTCTTGTTTTGTTTTTTTTTCCCCTTTTGTGTGGTCACATTAGAAAAACTGTAAACTTTTTAGCTGTGGTTATGTTTTGAAAACAGCCCTTTTACCCTTGTACCGTGTGAACTCATGACCAATCTCGAAACTCAATTTAAATTAGTTTTTTTTTTTGTAAACGTTTCATAGTTTGCAAATGGTCGTTGTCATAATATAATATAATATGGCATACACAGGAATTGAGAAAATCTTATCCCGTCTCGAGGGAAGAGTACCACTTGGAGCATGTAAGATTCGAACCATAACTTCACTGCCCTCCACTCATATTAATCGCAGATGATCCCTGAAATGGCGAATCTACGTGAATTGTGCCGCTTTCGTTGTTTCTATAGCGCTTTATCATTTAAAGCCAGAAGCGGCCCCAGGAGATTTTTTGGTGTTCCCTCTTCTACTTGAAGTTTACAGCAAATCAGAATTTTCGGGGAATTTCCCACCCCCCTAAATTTTGGCACCCTGTTCGGGGGAAATCGCTCGATCGTGCCTTAAGCCAGCCCTGATTAAAGCCATATTACACTGCGTGTATCATGCAGTATAATATGGTTTTAATATGGTTAAAGCTGTAAATCGGCCAGTGAACACACTTTTACAAGCGTATTCACTGGCCGATTTACAGCTCCGAATTTATGTATTTACTTAATGTTTTATGGAACGGGTCAAACCACTACATAAGGCCGTCATATCCGAGTGGTCAGGAGAAGGTGCATAAGTACACGTGCTTTGAGTGATCGAGATTCAAGCCCATGACTGCTAAATAGTGTGCTGTTTCTTGTATTCTCTCTATCTTTTGAACTTTTCTGACCATGTCAGAAAAGTTAAATTCGTGTGGTCGTCCCGGAGTATAAACAGAATTTATATTATGAGAGCTGAAAAACCAGGGATAACTAATGAGGGAACTCTATTCCTACCTAAAATTTGCTAACTACAGTCCCGATTGAAGTGGCTTTTAAAAGATTTTTTCTAGTCTCTGATGGGATTGAACCAGACCTTTACAAACAAATGGCACGCGGCCAACCCACTATACAATCAGGGAAACATTTCAGTCGTTTAATCTTTGCATTTGTATAGTTATACAAATACAAAAATTACGCCGATTCCTCTCTATGCTTCAGAAATTTGGTCATCTGTCCCTGCCTCATACCTTCAGAAGTATCTGAGTTTAGAGTACTGGTTGCTTAGATGGATGAACAGGGTGGTAGGCCACCCCCCTAACTATCTCCAGATCTATCCTACAAGCAAATCTGGGCACCACTCCCTGGAAACATATCATCATGACAAAAAATGTCCTCACGCTTGCACGGCTTATAACGAGGCGAATTGATGCTCCATCGGTATCCACATTAATCTCTGGCCCTAGGAGGGCAAGAGGGGAGCACTCCGACTCCTGTCTCCCTCTACGTCTTACGCTGTCAAGCACTAATTTCCTGAGGAACATGTTTCCAGCCAATTGGTCCTCGGATCTTCAATAAATTTAGGATCCATCCTGATAGGTTCTGTGAAGACAAGCCCTACAGGAAGGAAATCCTCAAGAACTGCTACCAGATTATGAACTTATAATACTCACCTGCTCCTGGACAGACTGTTTTTTTGTTTTTTTTTAACTTGCCTATTTGTATATGAAAAAGACTTTTTGTCTTCATGCAATCATATATTTTGTATATTACTGTATATTTTGTACATTATTGTATATTTAATGCTGTAAAAGTCTCGGGTCGAGCACGCATGTACTCTTGTTTATTGTACATTGTGTTCCTCGCACCTTAGTCTGTAAATATTCACACCCTTCTGGCACAGAGCCGTTCCGGGGTGACCCAAGGTTTCTTGGGAAATAAACTGATTTTAATAATAATAATAAATCAGTTGTACGGTCTTTGTGTAGCTGCGTAGTATAACTCTGGTGAGACTTATGGAAAATTAATAACGTCTGAATAAAAATTCCAAAAATATCACCAAAAAATATGACCAATGAACTCTAGACCGAATTTCTTAAACGAAACATTGATACGACTTTACAAAGAACGTTTAGAACATAATGAATCAAAACTAATTATTGAAATAGGTCTAATAAATGCTAAAACCAAACCTGAAACAGAATAAAAAAAATTAGGCTGGAGGATGAAAAGAAGTATGTATTATTTTGAAGGTAAAAACAATTTGAAGAAACCAAAAGCTTTAGGATGTGAATTGCGATATTCAATTATGAATGAAGTACGTGATAAATATAAATTATGTTTATCAAAAAGAGGTTTCAGAAATAATAGTAAAAAAACCCGTGAAACTATGGAAATGTTAGATTTTTTTTTTTTTTTTTCAGACAAAATGTTATTACTCATTATCAACACAAGCGATTACACGAGTATAATATGAGAACAAGGATCATTTTTATCCAAGATAAACTAGTTATATAAAGCCAAGGAATAAAAACCATGCTATTGGACAATATATGCGTTTAATAATATGTAAAAAGTATCAGACTTCAGGGATGCATTTTCAAATGTTATCTATGCGGGTTGTGTGGGTTTCTGTTGAGAGCCAAAGCAACTGTCTGTAGTTGCGTGCATTTTTTGTTTGGTTTGCTGTTTGGAGGACGAAAAATCCGAGTTTCCAGGAGAAAATCCATGCAACTCACGCGTGAAAAAACCCACCATTCCTTGCGTCATTGACGATTCCAATTTTGGTCGCTGATTCCACCCGGTATGGAAAGAAGGAAGGCGGTTATAACTACTGAGCTACTCGCAAGGGCATTTTCAAATGTAATTTCGGGGATTCAAGGTGCTCTTATTCCGATTTTTTTGTTATCTATAAAGTTTTATTTTTAATATATTTAATGCAGAAATAATGAGGCTAAATAAGAATGCAAATTTATAAAGTGCACATAAAAAAACAAACATGTTGACGATCTAATGTTATATTCTGCCATTAATACACTTCTGCTTAACGCGCCTCGTTCTATTTTCTTTATTATATCAAGTTTAGTTCGGCGCGGTACCACATGTCACCGTCCTCCCCACACCGGGTTGAAGAGGCTCGGGTTCGAATCCTGTCAATGACGCGAGGAACTTATGGGCTTTTTTCACTCCATGGCTGAGTTAGTCGGTCTCGGGCATAGATAGTAAAGTTTTTTTTCTCCCAGAAAATGAAGTTTTTCGTACAGCAAAACAGGAAAATCGACCAGAGGACACAATACACATGGGTATATAAATTAACTAAGAGCACGCATAGTACTTTTCTTCTTCCAAGGCTTTCATTCATCAACGTACTTATTTAGAGTTTTCTGTAATTCTTTATCTTAGCTGTCTTTCTGGAATTAATTTCATCACTTAATAAACTTACTAATGAAAGTGTCACTGTGACATGAGCAATGCCCATATCTTGCTATAAATAGCTAAATAAAAAACTTTCTCTTTATTAATTTCCTTAGCTTGTATAAATATTTAAACTTCTCCTGGGAGAGTTCTCTTTCTGCGTACTCCTGTTACGCGGATTAAAAGAAGTCCGAGTTGTTGAACCGCATTAGACAACGTGGAATGTTGTGTCAGTTATGTACACGATGACCAGCTGAACACAGAAGTCAACCCCACCCTTGAGATTAGTTAGGTGTGACTAGAAACGCCTACAAGAGGTGTTGTATATCTCATAAACAGGACCCTGCTATTAATTCCACTGAAATTTCTAACAAGGGTAGTCATAATTATTTGCGCGACATTTGACATTTGGGTAATAAACAAGGAGTATACATGTTGCGATAAAATTGAAGGTCAAAGTAGCTTTACTGATCTCGTCAGTCTCGAAAGGTTAGTAGCATGATTCAACCCGCTAAAACAACTTGAAAAGGCGTGCCACCAAAGAATTAATAGAAATAGAATTAACAGAAGTATTAAAAAGAATTATTAGAAAGTAAAGAACTTCATATAACAGGACATAATGCTACGCAATGAAAAGTAATTAACTAAGAGCACTCATAAGCCAAATTTTTCATAATTACGTGGGTGTTGAGTGGCTTAAAGTTTTCTTCTGTGTCTTCCCGAAACTCCTTGGAGAGGGTAAGAAAAAGCATTCTAAAATTGTTCTAAAAAGCATTCGTTAGAAACCTGTGGCGTTCGGGTTTCTGCTGGAGCAGCCTTAACTTCTTTTGCCAAGAGAAGTTAATGAAGTTAATGAAGAGAAGTTAACTTCTTTTGCCAAGAGAAGTTAATGATGGTCTTACTAAATTCTAGCAGAAAATTAATTATTTGTGGATGCGGGAGATTTGAATGCGATCTTCTGTATATTAAGACTGATAAATAAAAATGTGAGATGTAATCTGTGAAATGAAGGAAAGGGAGATCGTTGTAAAATAATGCTCATTTAGAAGAGACAAAATGTTACGTTGATATTTGGAAAAAAAATGTAAAGAAAAAATCTCGAATGATAACTTATTATTCAATAAAAATAGTAAAGAAATTTAGCCCGTATATTCAACAAAACCAGGCATAGTATGCTATGAAAATATGTCGCTTAGAAGTGGCATTTCCGTCCCAATTTTTTTTTTAGTGGTAAAAAGAAAGAAAAAGATGAAAATGCCACTTTTCACTGAATCACACAAAGTAAACCATATTGCTCCGTGTATACCTCCTGCAAATCTCGTATGTTCTGAGGTCTATTTTCTGTTTTCTGGACGAAAACCAGAGTTTTCAGGACGAAAAAAACCATTCTAACTCATTCGACAGAACTCGAACTCAGGTCCATTCGGCGTGAAGAGAACGGCAATTCTACCAACTGCGCTATCCACGAGGACACTGAACAGTCAAACCTGTCTCTAACAATTCTTTAACTTCTTTAAGAGAAATGCGCATTTCTCTTAAAGAAGATTTTAACCACAACATTTGCATTTCCGTTACATTCTATCGTTAAGTGTCGCTATAGACAAACGTCTATAGCGGCACCTAATGCGCCTATTGCCCTCACCATGCCTGCCGCCCACTAGCATGTAACAACTCAACTCTCAGGATGGATTTTCATGAAATGTATATTTGGACCTTTTAGAAAGATTTGTTGAGCATTCCAAATATCATTAAAATCGGACTAATGGAAATGCTGCAATTATTATTTCTTCGTCCGTCCGTCTGCATGTAATAACTCTTCCCAGTGGATGAATTTTAAGGAAATTTTATATTTCACTTGGTAAGAAAGATTTGTCTACCCTTCTCATGTTTCATTAAAATCACACCAACAGAATTCCAGCAATTATTATTATTTTCTTTTTTTGGAATATATATCACATGGGCTAACCATATACTGTAGCTGAAGCACTGGATATTATACTTGCTTACATGAGCAGAAACGAAATTTTTTCTGATCGCACATAAATAGTGCTTTTTGTTAGTGAATTAGTAACGTTTGCTAACGCGCCTGAAATGAAATGCTCTGCGCACATTAACTACTTTTTTTTTTTTTTTTTTTTTGTAATTAACTTATATTTTGCTGCAGCTATAAACCCCAGCAATTGATTTTTGCTGAAAAGCATAATTATTCGCATTTCAATCGATGTGTTTAGCTGCAAATGAAATTAGTGCGTGCAATGCATTTTTTTAAGGAGCAGAACGGGTCTGTTAAATAGACTGCCCGAAACCCACTAGCCGCTTCCCTCAAGAGTAAAATCCACAGCGTAAACGCTGCGTAGTTTAGTCTACACGCGTCCGTTGCTCTATCAAAATTTCGTGTACCCCTCGTCGCGAAGGGCGATTTGTCTGTTGTGAAAGGAAAACCGGAGTCAATCCCGGTGAAAAATCTCACGACCACGGTTTGAGACCGCCAAACTCAATGCTAATTGAAAACCCCTGGGAAAATTCCCATAAAAGGTAGCAGCTAGAATCGAACCTACCCTATTCAGCAAGCCGCCAACGTGGCCCCCGATGCTCTCGCTTTAATTTCACATCATTTCCCACCAGTCGCGTGGATGGTGTGACATCATTGCTAAACTTCCGTTACATCCAGCAATTAGGTGCCGCTGTAGATGTTTTCACATCAACAAAGAAAAGACGGAAAACAAAACCATTTATGGCAAATATTTAAACAAACAAAATCATTTGTTTGTTGCAATATTTTTCATGAATATGTGCCACACAGTTCAAATTGTAATACCCTATAATTTATCCAATAATCATTCCAGAATAGGAATTATGCTGCACCAGTCAAAAAAAAGTAAATAAATAAAAATAAAAAATAATAATATTATAGCATTATTGCTACATACACTTAAAGGGACATTCTACAAATACCTATTATTGTATAAGACTACTTTCTAGAGCAACAGATTTTTGCCTCAATATTAACCTACAAAATGATGGTAAGGTTTCTGCAACAACAACCCAACAAATGAATTCTTGCTCATGCCGTAGATTTTTTTTTTTTTTTATGAGCTATATACAAGGACACACGCACTCCAAAATTCTGATTGTTTGTTTGTTATTTGTTTTTTAGGAGCATTAGCAACTAAGGCCATATTGCTCCGGGGATATGCGGTGGTCATTCCCTGACCTTTCCGCATCCTCTGTATTTGGCGGTGACGGGCTCGAACCCCGGTCTAATCAAGAAGCGTGTGCTACGCACTGCTGCTCCTTCCCACCTGGCTACCGAGGCGCCTCCAAATTCAGGTCCTCACAGATATCATTGCTTTTCTCCAACACTGGGTGTAATAGATCTGGGCTGAATCCGGCCGAAGTTGAGAAATGCTTCCTAATCGGAGGAACGTACGACTTCTTTCATACTGCTGCCAGATTATTCGGCAGTTACGGTTAGATGGTTTTCCCTCCATGAAACGCCGGTTTTTCCATCTAGCAAACAGACTGTGGAGTACACGCAACAGATATATATGGATGGCTCCTACCCATAGTTGCTCCTATAAATGTTCTAAATGAGTGGTGTTCTATAGATGTGTTGCCGAAATTTTGTAATAAAATTTCTTATGTAAAACGTTAACACAAGAACCTCCAACCTCTATTGGCTGGGCCAAAACATGATAAAACGTTGAATGCCGTGGGCAGCGTTAGCAAGGGCAGACCATTACTACTAAAGCATTTTTTTAAATGGAATTTAACTTCTTTTGTTCAATATTCACATTTACAGTTTAATTTTTTATGTTTACAGTTTAATGTTTTATGTTTAATAATTAAATACTAAAGTCCAGCTAACAATAATAACGTTCTTATTACACGGTTGTAATATTAGCGTTGAATATTGAGGAATATGCATAAAAAAATCATAAGAAAGCAGAAAAATGGAATATCACTAAGACCGGAATTACATGGCCGCAAGTTGGACAATACTTTAACAAAACAACCAGTTATGAATTCCGGGATGAAAAACCAAAGTTGAAAACCGCGCTTTAAAACAGCTTCATGAAAAACTCTACCTCACTTATCCTAGAATTCAATATGCTTGTGAGAACCAAAAATTTCATTACTATGTTAAGTTTGGGAATGAAATTTTTTTTTATTGGTGCAAAGTTTTCTTAGTCATGTAACTTTAACTTTCTCTAATAAGCATTTCATTTTCTATTGCAAAAAGTAACTGATAATTATCATTTCAAAAGTATAAGCTAAAGCTTTCGATTACTTCATTTTATCTTCACTTACTTTTTGGTCAGTTCATCTTTCGAATGAATGTTTAGATCACAAATATCAACGATGTCATATTTGGCGTTTATATCACGAAAAGGGTTGCCTAACGCAAAGGACATAAAGGTTAGGAAGCTGCAAAGAGAGTGCGCGTTAATATATTTTTCCTGTTTTCCTATCCACTTGGGAATAAGTAAACGAACCTGACACACTTCCATTAAGTAGCTCAAATTAGATTTGCGTGTCTGTGTGGCGCAAAGTAGAGCTGTAGCAAACCCAATGATAATATCAGAGTGTGAATTGTTCCAATCAATTTCTTAATTACATCACTACTACAAAGATACGAAGTACTTTTTGATAATACTTAAATTTCTGCGTCTTGCTGGGAAACGGAAAAGTTAATTGATCTTTTACTGAAAAACCTGCTGGATTAAATCTGGTGCCATTTGAGTGGTTACTAAGCAACATTTTATTCTCGCACGAATAACAAAACAGACTTCCAGTTGATGAAAGCACCAATATAAGCCAATATTTTATCATCTGAGGAACTTTTCGAAATTTAGCCCTCTCATCAAACAGTTGGTCCAATGATTGATTATGTCATTGTGTTTCCGAAGATGTTTTCCTCTGAAGTATCTGTCCTAATTAGAGACAGTATTTCCCAATTTTATTTGGTCACGGAACCCTTACATAATCTTTAAAAAAGAATTACGGAATCCCAGTAATATTCTTACAGAACTAAAAAAAAATAATGCAGAAGCAGAATAAGTATGGAATAAAAAACTTATTATTAATAATAATAATTAATAAGATTATTACTAATTAAAAAATCACATTTAATATAAACACAATAAAAATTTTAGCATTTTTCTGACAGAACCCCAGGGTACCGCGAAACTCCATTTGGTAAACACTGGTCTAGGGTTTATATTCGTGGGAGTAATCTGCTTCGCCGATTTTTATTCAAGAATGAACATATTTCAGTAGGAAATAATAAAGTTTACTTTTAATGCCTAAAAACACTACTAAATAGAGGTTAGGAGTGTCAGAAAGTAGTTAACATAATATGCTATGATTAAGCAACTTTATTAAAACTTCTGGAATGGTTGTCAATGATAATTATAACTTTATTTTTGAAAATGATAATTAACACTGATGTAATAGCTAAATTCAGCTTTGTGATTATGATAATTAATTATGTAACGGGCAATTACAGTGTTCTCTCTCTCTAATAACAGAGATACTTCGTTCACGTGAGTGAATTGTAATTTTAGCTTATTGGTAAAACATCAGAAGCACAATCCAACGAAAGAATTCCAAATACTAAACTAAAAACTGGCAAGGTCTCTGGATTCTGCTTTGAAATCTCGTTTTAGGGGTTAGTAGCAGTTAATGGAGTCGTTATAAAAACGAATTCCGACCAGAATTTGTTTTTATAAGACCCATTTTGTACGAAGGCGATTTACCAAAGCATTGTTGGTTCTTAGGTTGGTATTTGGAATTCTTTCGGATGCAGTATTTTATTTCTGACATTCGACTAATATGCTAACTAAACCTTCCATTATTCGACTAATAAGCTAAACTAAAATTTCCATCAAAGAGAAAAGTCAATAATTAACAAATTCATATATAAAAGTCAGTATGGAATAATTTAATATCATGTAAATAAACAGAATATTTCCAAAGCGAAGTGACAAGGTTAAAATCCGTCAATGCATCAGCTCATAGAGAAAATAGAGCAAAAGGAGCTCTAGTGGAGGAGGGGGGGATATCATTCCAAACTAAAAGCCAATTGCACAATAGAACCACGGTTAATGACGTAATAAAAACTTACACCGAGCACACAATTGTCTATTCATAAATTACAATCAGAGGGAGCTTTTCCATCCGAAAGAAATTTAAATAAAACTTCCAAGTATTTGTTCTTTCGATTAATGACTGATATCCTATTAGGATCCAGCCTTCCACTTCGATATGGAGTTCGCGTGAATTTTTATTTTCTACAAAGCATCAAATAATTAATGGTATTGCCGAAAAATGCCGAGTAAATTAGATTTTTTCCACCGTGATTTCTTAGTTCTTGCTTGGTTCCTCCCCACCCCCTTTCGTTTAGGATGAAACATGGAACTAGTCCAAATATCATTCAACGTTCTTTCGTTAAGAGGGTAACGTCTCTTTGGGATGATTCTTTGGCAAATACCCAAACTAGGCAGCTGTCTTGCAGTCTGAGTTGCGATGTTATGCTGCAAAACTACATATCAGAAAACAAGTATTTTATAAAAGGTACGCATGTATTTTAGGGGAATAGGCAAACGTTTCGCTATCAGCATCCGGTTGATGGGGGAGTTAAAAAGTTCCCTGCGCTCACAGGAACTGTTGTCGCATGAAAGAGCCTTCTCTGCGTATTCTTAGCTGTATGGTGGAAATTGCATTTCCATTACGTGGCAGTTCTCGTGACAGAAACTTTTGCATGCAGACCGCTGTTCAAATCAAGAGAAATCTTTCCCGACCACGTCACGATTATGCGAACAGCAGGAGCGTTTTCGTTCGAAATAAAGACGGCTGCGACTGGCTCCCCCGCGAAGCAGCCGAGTCTGTGCGGTTCTATCGCGCATCCGCCTGGCTGTTAAAAGCGGCAGGGCGTAGACGGGTACTGGTGACAAGGAGGTTTTCCCCTCATCTCGGCCTGCGTTCGCAGCATTAAATCTGCGGAGCCGTGGGTGTGGTTACGTGAATCTGCACGAGTGGCATGCTCGAATGCGAGCCTGCGCAACACTGAGTTGGGTGGGGCACCGCTAAGCTCCCTGTGTTCTCCATTATTGATGACAAACTCGGGGAGAGCGAGAGAGAGAGAGAGAGAGAGCTCTTGTCGCGTGGGACGACAGGCGTCTCAGATGCGAAGCAATGAGCAAGGCCGAATCTCTCACTAATACAAAGCATTTATAAATGGATGGGTCGGTGAAGAAAATCATGGTGATGATAGTAGAGGCAGAACACGTGATGCTCTTATCAAATGATGCTGCAGCGAGTTAGTGAATTCTGCGAAAGAAAGAAATGCTTTTTATATCATCTCTTTCGTGTCACATGATGTCTTATTGCGATTTCGATACATCTGTTTGCTCATGTACCTCCACAGTGCATCTGACTGTTTCGTTTTCCTTTTATCTCCACCCTTGCTTCGTTTAATGCATCTGTCTGTCTTTCGTAGAATGCTTTTAATAATGCATACGTAGTACGCATTTTCGTTGTAAATTTATTCGCCACAGAACATTGCTTTTCTAAGTAATGGAATTGCTTTTTTTTGGAAGAGATATTATTCATTTTTTTCTCGTTGTTTCTGTAATGAACGTAAGAAGAGGTAAAACGCATCTTGTATTTCTTCGCTTCTGCTAAAAAAAAAAATTATGTAACTTTATTTGTGTCAAATAAAGTTATATGGCGAGACCTAATACTTCACAAGATCTCTACAGAGTTCCCCTGCTCGATCCTTCAATTACTTTATAATACAATTCATGACTTGTCCTATTTAAAATGTAGAAAAAGGTGGATTTTTTAATTAATTTATTTAAAAACTTCTCCCGCAGGGCATGCAGACCTAGATAAGGGTGAGAACGATGAGAATTATAGAGAATCAGTACAAAACAGTCACCAGTATTAAAATATACGCAAAATTTGGATTAACAAAATAGAGCAAATAGCAATTTCTCATACATAGGTTTAAGTGTAAAATCAATATTGTGATTTTTCAATACCTGCAGGAAACGAAACAGAGGACTTCCAAGTAAGCGTTGAGTATGAGGGACAGGCAGTAAGAAATTAGTTCTATAACGAGAATTCAAGAGGGGTATACTGAAAGGAATCTGTTCAAGAAGAGATGGAGAATGGATAATAGAGTTTATGATATTGCAGACAAAAACAGACCCATGGAGTTGTCTGGCTTCCCCAGTTTTGATCAAATCATCAAAGTTAAAGATGTCGATGATTGCAATTACTAATATTGTAGTTGCCATCGTTTCAGTATTCTGCTACGACTTAGTGGAATCGAAGTTTTTTTTTTTTAAGCCAACAAGAGTGTGCTGTCTAGACCGTTTTTGGCGCATTCCTCGTATGATCCACATATTCACGTCCAACAAGAGGGAATACCAGTGCCAAACAGTCTAATTAGTCGAATGGTGTCGTCTTGTCCAATATTTAGTTCTCCCTTGCAACTAGAATCGGAAGATAATGTTCGCTGCAACATTCCACTAAAACAAATTGTTGAAAAAGAACAGGCTTTAATATTGTGCTTATACTCCGGCACGATTGGAGTATAAACAGAATGTTAAAATAACAGAGGAGTTGACACTTAATCATTGAAAAACTGAATGCAGTCGTTTGCTGTATACAGAAAATTACATGAGCCACGGTCCATTCAAAAGCGTGTGCATTACTGGCTCTCTCGCTTTGACCACTGTTACGTCGGGACTTGCTCATGAATTGGAAGTTTGAACCCCTATTAGCATCAGAATTTCAAACCAAAACCGTGAGGCACTGCTGGACAAGATGAGTCCGTTACACATGTTCGCGCTTTTATCAATCAGTACGTTCGCTTCTACTTTTATCCCACTTCATCGCAAGCTGCACGAGTTACACCACATTTTCTACGTGTTCTGTTAATTTTGTCGGGCAATGTATTATTAAAAAGATTCAAATGTTGGTGTTCTCCACACGTGTGAAGGACACTGCTGCCCTACCCAAGAAGACTAGATAACATATTTTAGTAAAAAGAATCGGGATTATTGGGGTGATTTCTCCATCAAGACCACACTGAAGAGGGAGAAGTGTAGCGATCATCTTAGCCTGGTTAGCTGTGCATCCACATACATATTGACTCCTTTGACACTTTGCAAATTTTGCTGAGTAAGTAATAAGACAAATCCCCTATAGAGTTAAAATCACTAATCTCAGGCTCCAAAACTCTTGAGAACTGGAGAAAGCAGTCAACTTAACAGGTCCTTCATCAAACTGGTCCTTCTTGTAGTAGGATTTTAAGAGCACCAGCGACTAAGGCTGTATTGCTCCGTGCATACTGTTTGTAAATTGCGTGTGTTCTTTGGTCGATTTTCTGTTTTCTGCACGAAAAACCAGAGTTTTAGGGAGAAAAAATCATGCTTCCCTCGCCTAAGACCGACTAACTCAGCCACGTGAAAAAGGCCCATAAAAATTCCGCACGTCATCGACAGGACTTGGACTAAGGTCTTTGCCACCTGGTGTGGGGAGGACGGCGATTCTACCAATTGTGCTACCAGTGAGGGCCTTTACTGGGTCATTTCAGCTTTTGATATAATTGAAGGTACTCCTCCAGAAACCAGACCATGTGTCATTAGTCTTCCTCTTCTCTGTTTGAACAATTAAAGGTAAGCCTTGCCGACACATAATAACAATAAAAACAACTCGCATTGCTTGAATCCAGACAGATGCTAGTGGCATAGTATTTAAAGTTAGGCGCCAACTGTGGTTTCCCACATCTGCGCCGTATGTACTCTGTGATGGAATGTAGAACTACTGCATAATCCAGAAAAAAAGTGTAGTGTCTGGTTTATGCAGCAATGTGTTATGTTCTGTTGTTATGTCTCTGGCTACTTGCTCGCAAGGCCCCTAGTGGGACCCTACGTTTCCCGCCACAACCACTGGGAGATGAGCCAGGCTGCCCTCATGCTCTGGTTGATCTCCGCCAGGGTCGCCTGAGCTTTCTGGACGGAGACCAAATAAAATAAAAAAAAAAAAAAAAAACCGGAAGAGAGTGGGGAAGATAGTACAAGTGGTGGAGTCAAAGTAGGCAAAAGGAGGAGGATGAGGAAAGAAGGCATCGTCCAGCGGAAAGAAGAGGTGGGAAGGGAGAAGTAGGAATCACCCCTGGTCTGTGAGCCCACCGAAGGCCAGGGAAAGGAAAACAGCTTGCAGAACAAGGGGGGTCTGCAAAGTTGGGTAGGTGCAATGGGAAGTGTACGAGTTTGATTGCAATCAGTTCAGTGCCGTCATTCCTACGAGGAAGATGTCCAGTTGGGCGTTCATTCAGTTCTGATTGTGGCCAGTGATGAGGGAAGAGCAGGTAAGAGGAGAGATCATAGCGGTTTAAAGAACATCTGGTCTGAATGTCTATGTTGTGGGATCAAATGTGGAGAGATGATACCAACACCTTTTAAAGACTGCTGTGGCATACCTACTAAAAGCTGAAACGCTTCTTTTGATTTTAACAGGTTGCTCACCGGACTAAGTGTGGCTAAATTTAGATCCAGTAACAGTTTATTACGTAGGTCCAGATAAATGTTTCACGAATGCATTACGTGGTGCCAGTCCTCCAGTTCTCCACATTCACAATGGGCATCATTTACAAGCCCAAAGTCCTGAAGTCTCTTTTTGAATGATCTATGTCCTGTCAGAAGAAAGGTATGTGTTTCGGATCTGCATCGACAATAGTTTTTATCCCCAGGAATTCAATTTCTTTGTTCTTTCTGATAGCATGGGAAAGCCCTGTGAACGCCACTTGTAGGTCAAGGGGGATACAGCCTATTAATACTTGTAGTGCTGCTGTTGATGTCGTTCTACAAGTCAGGGTCATTTTTAATAACATTAACCGTTGTATCTGCAGGATAACGTTCCTAGTGCTGATGATGGACAAACGATAGAACCATACGTCAGCGCCGTATGTTACGAACGGTACAGAAACAGCTGAATAAAGAAGGTGGACTGCAGGTCCCTTAAGACTCCAGTCTTTACGGGTGAAGCAAGCAAGTATATTGATATAATTTTTGGCCTTCTCTTTCATGGACTTTAGATGTGGCACGAAAGTTCTGCGATCATCTAGGGTAACACCTAAATATTTGAATAAACGTTGATTTTTGAGTGCATGTCCTTTATAACGAATGGTTGGTGGTCTGTTGATGTCAAGACGTCCTTTGAGAAGCAGGATTCTACTTTTATCTGTAGAGATTTCCAGCTTATTCTCTTCAGCCCAAACCGACAGGGCATTCAAAACAGTGTTGGCTCTGGTCTCAATAGCTGCACAAGTAGGGCCCTAAACAATGATAACCAGGTCATCTGCATATGAGAACTGCGTGGTATGGGGGAAGTCCTGCAGGAGCCATTCATCCATAATCATAGTCCAAACAGCTGGCCCCAGAACAGAGCTCTGCGGGCAGCCTCTGGTGAGTTGGCGGATGACACTATGAAATTTTGTTTTCACGGTAACTTTTCTGTTAGAGAAGTAATCTGTAAGACATTTGAAGATGTTGAAGGAGTAGCCAGATATTCTGACTCGCCGCAGGATTCCTGGCCACCAGACGGTGTCAAAAGCTCCCTTAAAAATCTATAAAAAGCGCTTGTTATGTTATTTGTTTGTTATTTGGTTTTTAGGAGCATTAGCAACTAAGGCCATATTGCTCCGGGGGGGGGGGGGGAGTATGCGGTGGTCATTCCCTGACCTTTCCGCATCCTCCGTATTTGGGTAAAAAGCGCCAGTACATAACGGGCATCAGAATTATCTGCTAGCTGAGTGATTTGCAGTAGTGCATCAATAATTGAGCATCCCTGCTTGAAGCCAAACTGGAGTGTGGAGGCGAGTGCTTTGGTTTCATAGACAGACTGAAGATCGGTGAGAAGTAATCTCTCAAATACTTTTCCTAATATTGGTAATAGAGCAATTGGACGGTATACTTTGGCTGTACCAGTGGGACGATTTGGATCTTGTGTAGACAGATGCTAGTATGCAGCTTTATGCTCCCATGAGGCTTTCACCAGGACTGTTACTTGGATCTTCAGCACAGACGATGACATTTCATAACCTCTATAGCCAAGCCATCACAACAGTCCATAAATGCCTATCACTAGCCACTTGTTTTGAAACGAAAAGTGTATGTAACAGTTTAGTCAAGCATTCCCTTCATTCTACATGGAATAACCACTAATAACCCCCTTAAAAAGAACAGCATTCCCAAGAACTCTGCAACATAAAAAAATTGTAAAGCTTACAAAGGAAAAATGACCCAACAGAGAACATGCAAATGAGTTTCAATGGCAATTCATCCCCGAAAACTAGTTTGTACATATTCCTAAATAGTAAAGTGCCTCCACTCATTGTCCCAGATAATGTGATATAACCTGGCTTTTTGACATCTCTAGAGCAAAACTCATAAATACAATTAATGCTCTCCCCTTTTTCCATATGCATAAGAGGTAATCTTATACCACAATTCATATGCAGTCGATAATGCTCGCTTATCATGGATACCCTAACGAATGGTTGGATTACTAGTGAATGACCCTGATTCACCTATAGAAATTCTCTACTATGTATATCGTAATAGCCTATAAGCATAGTATGCAACCTGCAACCGCTAAAGTTGGCATCTGGAACTCTATGCAGGATAAGTTTCCGCGTGCACTTATTCTGCGGCGCCAGTGGTATTTCTAAATTTTCTATATTCTGTATCACAATTCGAATATTTGTACAAGAGGCACACGGAAATTTTTATACATGGAAATAAATACCCCATCAAGAAACTAGTTGAAATGAACAAATGTAGCACTCGCTTTGCTGGCATTAGACTTTGTTTAAGTCTAATGTCAGCAAGTATCTTCTTTCATCTTCTCAACCTCCAACTCACGCACGGTACTAAGTACTATAGTTTCTAATACTGTACCTCTCTTTCTCGGAGTTCTCATTTAAAAAAAAAAAAAACTCACAAGGAAATAAAGGTTGCCGATTTTTGCACTAAAGCAACCTCGTCCCTAGTAAATCGCTTTATAAAAGTAAATCTTCCGTACAAAAAACGGAAAAGAGATTGAGACAACCCGATAGATTTCTTCTGCACATTATGTAGCACAAAGTACCTTCAGAATATGAGAGCAGATTACGCCAATTTATTGCTGGCCACACATATAAGATTAAATTTTATGAAGATTTGCTTTTTATGAAGTTTTTGTTAAATTCCTGTCTTATAAATCTGCTGGTTGGGGTAAGTTAAGTACCAAATTAACTGAAGTTGTGAGGTATTGTGTGTAATGACATGATTCGGTTTGGATGTTTGCTGGACGGGAACCAATCCTCACCGGGAGCACCTAACTCACTCAAGTTCTGAAAAAAAAACAGCCAGTAAAAGTTCCACAGTCCAGACAGGATTCAACCCCGGGCTTTTTTCCACACAATGTGGAAGGAGAGTATCGTAACCGCTGAGCTAATTGCCAGGGCTTGACATCAGTAACCTTCCCACAGGCCAATTTGAGATATTTAATCCCTCACAAAAAAAAACTTGCGGTTCCAAATTTATCTATTAAGCCCATCGTAATTGCGAGGATCATCTGCCATTAGTATTCTCATTATCAATTTAAGCATCATCTATTGGAACTCGGTAGAATATTTCAGAAGCTCGTCACTGGAACCCGGTTTCTAGGGACATTGCTAATCTGTTAAACCGCTAGCATTTGTTTCAGTTTGAAAAATTTACAACTTCGCTTATTTTTATTTAATTTTTACTTCAATTACTATTTCATACACTCATTAATGGTGAAACCTAATTTATACCCTCAAATTAAATTCCTGGTCTTATTAGCATTAATAAGTTCTATACAACTTAATTCTTCCCGCTAATTGCAAATAAATGTTATTGTTGTGGATGACAACACGAAGCAGAAACGGAAATAGATTTGAACTTGCTCAAATATCCCCAGCGTGCTGTATTGCAATTTTTGAGTAGAGCTGAATAACCACCGAACATTTTGGAAACTACTCAGGATCCTCTCACTCGGATCAAGCATAGAATTCCCTTAAAGAAACTGCTGGTGGGATCGTTCTATAATCGTGCAGAAGATCTCCAGCAAGCTCAGCGTAATTGTTAGTAGCGTCTACACCATATTGAGGGAGCAAGATAGAAAAAAAAAAAAAAAAGGATGCAAACCCACTTTTATTAAACATTTTTCTGTTTTCATGGTGCTTGAAAGAATTCCACAAATTGAATACAACTTTCAAATCTCAGTGCGGTTCAAATCAAGCTACGCATTCCAAGGTAACGCGAGGTTCAAATTTCGTTCGAATTCCATTCATTACATTGGTACAACTACTCAACACGCAACACTACAGTGGTGCCCTCTGCAGACAAAGGATAAAAGTATTGAACACGCGAACAAGTGAAGCAACCACATCGCTGCTAAACAATATTTACGACCTTCATGTGGATGACTGTCGAGACTAATTAGCTGTCACAGCGGTTAATTACTGCATCCACGATGAAGTTGATTATTCGCGCGGTCACGTGTTGCGACAGACGTTAAAAAATAGATGCAATTACTGGAGCATTGCTATCAGAAGGAATTCATGTTTTGGGACAGCTGTTAGATTATTTAGCAAGGTTTGCAAAAAAATACACGATTTTTTATTGCTCCACTTTCCGAAAAGAAGGGGGATTTATACGATCGCCATGCCTGAAACGCCAAAATACTTGCGTTTTACATTCCGTTCCAACACAACACCATTAACTGAGATAGGATATTCGGATTCGTCTCGCGTATTGCGGCTGTGATCCTTCTATGGAATGAACAGGCGAGCTCCTGATGATTTCTGATGTCCCTGCACATGTAGAAGATAACTCCCATGAGTGATACATACCAAGGAGTATCAAAATGTTCGTACCCTGACCTAGATAAAATATCAGTAGGAAGATGCCGTTTTTAATACAAGTTCTCTACATATTCAGTAACTAACACGTGAAATTTCATTCACGTAGGTGATCGTACACTACAGGTGGAGCCCGAAATCTGAGGAAGGAAGCTATGGTTGATAAAGTGGAGTATCGAGCAGTAATCAAGTTCCTGCATTTGCAGGGCAAGAAAGCTCAGGAAATTGACGAAGAAATGAAAGCTGTGTATGGGCAGAATTGTCCATCCTATGACACTGTAAAAAAGTGGAAACGGGAGTTCCAATGCGGTCGTACAAGTGTCTTTGACGAGCCAAGAGAAGGAAGGCCAACATCCACAAACAGTGAGACGGTTGCAAACGTTGAGCAGATGGTTCTGAGTGACAGACGTGTGACAATTCATTTCATTTTCATTCCAAATGCAGTGGGAATTAGTTATGCGTCTGCCCACAGCATTTTACATGGCCGTCTGCACATGTCTAAGGAGGCGCCTCCGTAGCCAGGTGGGAAGGACCAGCAGTGAGTAGCACACGCTCTTGATTAGACCGGGGTTCGAGCCCGTCAGCACCAAATACGGAGGATGCGGAAAGGTCAGGGAATGGCCACCGCATATTCCCGGAGCAATATGGCCTTAGTTGCTAATGCTCCTAAAAACCAAATAACAAACATGTCTAAGGTCTCCGCATGATGGGTTCCAAGATTGCTGACGCCTTTGCAGAAGCAATGTCGAATGCAATGTTCTCTTCAGCTGTTGGATATGTGTAATGCGGACGTTGAGAACTTTTTTGATCAGTTGGTTATAAATTACGAATGCTGGATGTACCAGTATGATTCGAAGACTAAAGACATGTCAAAACACTGCGTGGACGCCGCTTTGATTCGTCTCAGGAAGTCGTAATTCAAGTGGAATCGTGGTTTCAGGCATGCGGACTTCTGTGATCAAGGCATTAAACAACTTATCCACAGATGGGAGAAATGGAGAGTACATAGAAAAGGATTAAAGTTTCTGTGAAGTTTCACCCTTCTAGGGCTATTATTTCTAGGTAAGGGTACGAACTTTTTAATACCCCCTCTAGGTGTGTATATTAAGCGCCAAAGAAATTACAGCTATGAGGAGTCATTATTTGTGTCTGTAATTGCGTACATTCTTCGGTCGGATTGCTGTTTATTGAACGGAAAACCGAGCTTCAGTGGGGGAGAAAAATCGTGTAATTTCTCCCCCTAACACATCCACTTTGTAGAAAAAGACTGATAAAAATTTCTCGCGTCACTGACGGGATTTACCCCACTTCCTGTCTGTCCACCATATCCTGCATCCCAGGTGTCGGAGATTCACCGTGTTTCCAACATTCCTATAATGGCCAGGGTAGGAAGGACGTGATTATAACCACTGTGCTATCCGAGACGGTATCTGAGGATGTATGGTTTTGTTAACAAGCCCCTTAACAAAACCACAGCATCCTTTTGTTAAGGGGAAGTCTTGCCTGACCAATTTGATTGGATACTATGATGCAGTCACAAAGGAACTGGATGCAGGGAATAACTTTGATATTATATACTTGGATCTTAGAAAGGCCTTTGATACTGTTGTACATGGAAGACTGTTGCACAAATAGGAGAAGTGTGGCATTGGAGGCAAATTGCTGCTATGGATAAAGAGGTGATGAGGGGGAGAAGGCAGAGAGTGGTAATCAATGGACACTGCTCATCGTGGACTAATGTTATTAGTGGAGTCCCTCAGGGTTCAGTGTTGGGTCCATTATTGTTTTCTGTATTTATAAATGATATTGATGATGGTATATCAAGCTTAATGTCCAAGTTTGCAGACGATACAAAGGTTGGCAGGGTTGTCAAGGACACTACGCTGCTGCAACAGGATCTGGAAAGGTTGAGCAGATGGGCTGAGAGGTGGCAAATGAAGTTTAACATTGACAAAGGAAGGCACTAGATATGAGAAACAGCAACCCCAGAGCAACGTATCAACTCTGTGGTACTACACTGACAGTGGTAGAGAATGAAAAGGACTTGGGGGGTAATTGTGCAGGCAGATATGAAGTTCTCTGAGCAGTGCATACGGGCTACAAGAGTAGCTCATGGTGTATTGTCAATGATATATAGGAATTTTTCTAGCAGGGATAAGGAGGTGATTATTCCCTTGTACAAAGCAATGGTCAGGCCACACCTAGAGTACTGTATACAGGTCTGGAGGCCCCATTTCAAGAAGGATGTAGAGCTGCTGGAACGAGTACAGAGAAGGGTAACAAGATTAGTGAATGGAACAAAGGGGTGCTCTTACGAAGAAAGGCTTACGTTTTGCAAATTACAGAGTCTGGAGACTAGGCACCAGCGAGGTGATCTGATAGAGGTGTATAAAGCCTTGAATGGTTTGAGCATGCTCAATGCTGATGGGATTCTTCCTCTTGCTCTGAATAATCACCTGAGAGGGCATAAATTCAAATTGAGGAAAGACGTACGAAAATTTGCCTTTAGCCAGCAGGTAGTTGGAACAGACTTCCATCCCTTGTCGTGGAAGTTGATAGCGGTTTAAGGCTCAGCTGGACAGGTATTTCAAACTTCAAACGTACAGAGGGTTGAAGTGGATTTTTTTTTTTTTTTTTTTTTGGCTGATGCTGCATAAGCTTGCTTTCTTGCATCATATGCCTCTACTAATGCTAATGATGTACCGTTCACCCTAAATTTCACTGTTGACAAAGGAGGAGGTTGCCTTTGAAAGTTTCGATGTGTTTTAGTAATTTCTTTTATAGATTTTAACTTTATCAATGCATTATATTTTATTTAAAATTACATTTTCGTATAAGTTTTAACTTGCACTTAGTATTTTATATATTATTAAATTTTCTGGGATGTTTGTGTGTATTATACAGCTATATGAGAAATCCAGAAAAGTTCTGGTATTGTGCGAGTGACCAACCACAAGTTCCAGTCAATATCAGAAAAGTTAACCCCCATTATAATGACAGATGTTTTTCTTTATTGGCCCATTCTTTTGCCTCTGTAGCTCTTCATTATAATAATCACAATCATTGCTTTCAAAAAGAATTCATGCTTATAACATAATCCTATTCTCATTTTTGGTTTTCCCAGTGCTTATGTCACACCAAATTTACCCAACGTTACACTAGCCACCCACGTTAACTGGGTGCACCGGTTTAGAATCTGTGTGCTTCTTAATCAAGAGTACAACTGCTCTCCGTTTCGCGTGAAAGTATAATGGTTTTGCCACTTTTCACTTGTTCGGAGAGGTCTAGGTTCGAGACCCATCAATGACTGGTAGAATTTCGATATGTCTCTTCAGGCGGGGGCTGTAGCTAGCCGATTTCAGGGGGATAGGGTAGCCCCCTCCCTTGAGTTATTCCGGGTTTTTCAGCCGCCCAACATAAAATTGGCCCGTGAACACACCTTCACAGGCAATGCACAAAAGGCGCCTCCGTAGCCAGGTGGGAAGGAGCAGCAGTGTGTACCACACGCTTCTTGATTAGACTTGGGTTCGAGCCCGTCACCACCAAATATGGAGGATGCGGAAAGGTCAGGGAATGACCACCGCATATGCCGGAGCAATATGGCCTTAGTTGCTAATGCTCCTAAAAATCAAACAACAACGCAATGCACAACCGCAGAATATGTCCTAGGTTTTCGACACTTAGAAAGGTGACATTTGTGTGTTATCAATACTTCGGGTGAGGCCAAATTATTCAACTTCTTATGCACAGTTGGACAGATCCGGAAACGAAATCTGTAAATATATGAAGAATACTATTCATAAAATCTATATGCAACCCTGCGGGCTAGCTATTCTGGAAGGAAAATGACTAAGACTGCTATTCTGTTATACACAACAATAAAAAAACCTTTCCTATACATCATTATGGTTAGGCCATGCCACCTTTCTAATACGGCAAGTTATTTACTCAACTACTCCCACTGATAGGAAAATATGAAAGAATGGTTGAATATTACGGAGAATATTAAGGAAAAACTCACTCTCCCGATGAAGTCGTAAACGAGGAAAGTCGACGTCTCCTACTGGCTTCTGAGAGAAATGGTGAAGAAGGCCTCCTAATAGACTGTCTCCCCCATCTACTTCTTCTCCTTTCACCTAGGCTACTCCGGAGAAAGGCTTCCAGATTCTCATCATCTGGGTCTTCATCCATAGCGCCCTGGAGTCTGAAATAAACAATATCGAAAAGGATATTTCACACACACCTCTATACAAAATGCTTCATTCATGAATTTTAATAAAATTTATGAGTTCAGTTCTGATCGGAATTGACTGTTTATCACCTTTAAGCGCTATTGCAATTTTTATAAAAAAATCTGTATGTACAGGAAGACTTAGGTGTGCCATTTTTTTTCTTTTTTTCCAAAAAGGTGAAATAGTCTAATTATATCCAACCAATCTGAAAGGAAAGAAGAGATACTTATAGATTAACTAGACGAATTATTTTGCTTGCCACCCACCGTAATGATCTGGTTCCTGTTTAAAAAAAAAAAAAAAAAAAAAACTTAAAATAGGTTACGAAGTCTGAAATTTGAATTAGAGAAACTTTCGAAAGAAATGAATTAAGATAGTTCGAAATTCCATTTCCCTGGTGAGACTGGATAAATCTTCCAAATCAGAGCCGTAGAGATATTAAAATTAAAGCGAACTGAAATGAATGCAAAACAATTTAGTAAAAATTGAATTTATCGTTTTTGAAACTGGATAGAAGAAATGAAAAGCATAAAAGAAGCTAAGAGTAGTTGGTGTTTACATTAGGGTTAGTAATACCTAACACTGCCAAACTCTTGTTACACATTTTTTATGTTTGCTTGTCACTCACACAGTTCCTGTTGGAAAGGCTATTTTCGTGTGGGTGTGGACAGGCTGTCACACAGGAACCATATATCATCATATAAACAATGGTTCTTCCACACAGCTAATGGATGACGCTATTTCTAAGCCGGCAGAATTAGCCAGTTTCGCATCATCCAGATAACAGGCGTAGACCATTTTAATCTTCTTTGTCATCGTGGTGTCAGCGGCTGTAACGTTAGTCCTTGAATAAAACCACAGAACATCCCGTTTCTTTCCAATTACAATAAGAGAGGAAGTGAAAAAAAGAAAAAACTTAGTAGCACTTTTATTGCTTTGTTTCTCCATGTACCACATAATGGCAGCACACATTATTTCTTGTTAATGAATCCTATGTTAACGAAATAGATCCGAAGTCTGTTTTATAAATGAAGATACAGCAAGATGAGTTTGGCAAATTTTCCTAATACAGTCTATTACCGTCGAGAGAACACAACAACGCGATTGATTTTTGTATCTACAAAAATAAATCAAATACGAGAGCTGTTCAATATGAATGATCATAATTTTTCATAAACAATCGTACTGCTTGCTATTTCTAGCTGAGCTGCGGAATTCAAGCGCAAACCAAGTTATATCACGTAGCAACTGCGTAAGTGTATTTTGTTTGATACGGCACCAGAGATTTCCCCCATCTCCCCGTTGCTTTCCCAGTTTGCTGAGAAGGCCACAGATTTAAAAGTGTATGGATTTTGTAAGTGTAGTGTTTAGTATCTTTGTTGTTCTTCTGGCTATTTAGCCGCTGGACCACTGCTGAGGCCCAACGTTCCCCACACTTAGCCCCGTGGAGGCAGACCAGGTACCCAGTAGTTTGATATTTATACTCTGGCAGATCCTGAGATTTCAGTGGCTAGAACCTAAAAAAAAAAAAAAAAAATAGAAGGCGCGCGCGAGACGTAAAATATTAGAGACCAATCAGGATCTTACTCAAGAGCAAAGTGATCCTGTTTCAAGAATAAATTCTTGAAACAGGATCACTTTGCTCTTGAGTAAGATCCCTCATGCTGCCTGAATGAGCGATAATTATAATCAAGAGTAATATAGATACAGTCCTCAAGGTCTAATTTACCGAAGCAATAGCTTAGTTTCTCCAGGGCCATTGCACCTGTGACCTTATCTTTAGAGAATTTAAATATGTGAGCCAGGGTCCCAAACTACCTAAATTTGGGATTAGCGTTTCCTCATTCTCTGTATTCTTCTAAGTGCGGAGAGTTTGATGTTTAGAAGTGTTTTTGATCTTCTACACCAAGAGATGCTGAAGGAGATCCGAAAACAGGTTCTCCAGAAATGCTTCTAATAGTGGCATAACTGCTATACCAAGTCTCAAGTGGGGGGGGGGGCACATATGATAGCAAAATATCGAACATGGACTACCGCCAGGTAGGTGACATATATTATATACTATTATATAAGACAAAGAGACTTATCTACCAAACAATAGCACAAAGCATTATGCTCTATTGAGCAGAAACATGGACAGTGAATAAAAGACAACAGGGGAAACTGCTTGCAACAAAAATGGACTAATGGAGAAGAGCAGTAAGAAAATCGAGACTGGAGAAAATAAGAAATGAACAGCTTCGACGAATGATGGAAGTGAAAACTGATATAATATAGGTAATTGAAACAAAAAAGCTGAGGTGGTATGGACATACTAGTAAGAATGGAGAAGGCCAGACTTCCAAAAGTGATTATGAATTGTGTGGCATCAGGAAGAAGGAAGACCAAGGGAGGTGTCGATGGATGGAGTCCATAAAGGCATGGCAGTTCGTGCCATGCCTTTACGTGGCGGAAAAGTCTAGAACAATAGAAGCATTTTATTATTTTTTTTTTTAGGTCGAGGAAAACCCATTGCATAATTGGGCATGTTAAGTCCCCAGCCTATGCAGACGATTTGATCCTTTTCGTGCCTGCCAGCTCAAAATTTCTGCTAACCGAGCAGAAATTTTGGGTAGCCCACTCTGGCTCCTCCAAGAGTGGGCTACCCAGCACAACCTGACCATGAGAAAACCTGAAGCATCCTCCTGAAAGGGAACCTAAGCTGAACCAGACCACCGCAGATTAAGATCAATGCCACATCCATCAAGCCCCAAAGTGCTTCAAATGTCGGAGCAATATTTTCTCCGACATTTGAAGCACTTTGGGTAAACGTGTTAACAACGCCAGTCAACCTGTGGCCATTGTGCCCAACATGGGCATGAATTCAGCACATGCCCTAAGAAAGACCAATCTGCCATTTGTGCAAATTGCAAGAGCAACAAGCTGCCACACGACCACTCCATCAAAGACCTATATGAAAGCCAAGAGTACTTACCAAAATAGAACTAATTAGGGATAGACACCCCACAAACAGAACATACCCAAAAATTACTTTTCTTCAAATTAACGCGGAACGTGCAAAACAGTAGTTGACCAGCTCAAGCATAAAGCCCAAGAAATAAAAATTGACGTAATTCTTATACAGGAACCTTATACATATAATGGCAATGTAATTGGATACCCCTCCTACTACAGAATAATCCCGTGCGCAACTGAAACCCCGTGGACTGCAATAGCAGTCAAAAATACTGAAATAACCATTATTAAGATAACTTCCCTTTGAACTTCTATCAGTGCCTGCGCTGAACTTTCCACAGCCATGGAATCCCTGCACGTGCTTTCGGTCTATTCTAGACCGGGTGCCGACATCACTATAGTAAAAAATCTTCTTAAGACATCTCTGGATACTCTCCCTGGCTCTAAAATTCTTGTCGCTATGGACGCTAACTGTCGTTCTCAACTTTGGCACAGTACCACACCTGACCGGACTTGGACACATAGCGGCGAGGACCTCGGAAATTTCATCACAGCAGTAAACCTTCAGGTACTCAATCGGCTTGGAAATCTCGCTACCTTTAGCTCCACACTTTGGGAGAGTACAATAGACATCACTTTGGCCACCGCTTCAATAGCTCCAAAATTTACAAAATTGAAAGTTCAGGAATCCTGGAAAACGTCCGAATATCGACCCATCACCTTCTCTCTTGGTCGGACTGTTGACAGAGCTCCACCTATGCAGCAGGATACTGTTCGCTTTTGCCCGAAGAAAGCTAACTGGACTCCCTTTCAAGAAGGCTTCAACAGAAAACTATCTGAAGATCCATCTGAACAATGAAGAAAACTATCTGATGTTCAGGATCCATCTGAACAATGCATCGCAATACTAACCAAAATCATTCAAGAAGCATGCATTGAATCCATCCCTAAAAGGAAGGGTTGGCTTTATTAGGAACGCAGAGCTGGATAATCTCAGAAAGGCTGTCCACCGTTCCAGAAAGGAGTTCCAAAGAGCACGATCCACACTACCCCAGACAGAAGTGGATATAGTCAGGGAAGTTTATAGAGTCTTTAGAAATACATACACTGAGACAATACGAAAAAGCAAAGGAGCCTCCTGGAAACAATTTGTCACTACTGCAAGAAATAACCCCTGGGGACTCGTGTACCGCATTGTCATGAATAAGCTCCCCAGATGGGAAACTTTAAATGTAACTACAAAACCTGATGGAACTACTACCAAGACTTAGTTCAGAATCTTTTAAACACTCTCTTCCAATCACAGTGACACTCTGACCTACGACCAAAACGAAATTGCCACCATAAACGACTACTACTCCTCAGACAACGATGAAGGACCATTCACAATGGATGAACTACAAGCTGCCCTCCACACAAGACTAAGGAAGGAAAGACTCCAGGCCATGACCTAATGGAAGTAGATATCATTAAAAAATTTGCAGAGTACTACCCTCTGCGGCTGCTTGCCACCTTCAACAGGTGCCTCGAGTATGGTGAGCTCCCTTCAACCTGGAAGAATGCTCACCTTAAATTAATCTTGAAAAGTGCAGACAAACCACCAGAAAACCTGAAATCGTACCGTCCGATAGCGCTCCTCCCCGTGCTAGCCAAATTAATGGAGAGACTGCTACTTTGACTCAACAGCCATTACATAGCTGCAAACCTAGCTTCAACGCCCCAATTCGGATTCAAGCAAGCAACCAGCACAGTATACGCAATTCACCACCTGATCTCTACAGCTACAACCACAGATTTGAAGTGTTCTATAGCAATAACTGTTGACTTCGAGGGAGCATTCGATAGGATATGGTGGCCCAGCAGCCTTAGGAGGCTCCGTCAGGTCAATATCCCAACCAGCTTATACAAAAATCATACCTAACCTACAGAAAGATTACTGTTGCTGCAAAGTTTCAGCGTTTCACCAGGCAAGTTTCACAGGGCTGCCCTCAGGGTTCTGTCCTGGGACCATTCTTCTGGTCCATTGTCCTGGGCGAGTTCGTGGGGATGGACCTCGAGCAAGCCTCCTCTATGGCATTTGCCGATGACCTCATCCTGATAGTCCATGCTGAGACTAGGGCACAGCTGGAATCCAGATCCAACCATACAATCAGAAAACTACAGGACTGGGCTGCCTTACATTACATAGCTGCAAACCTAGCTTCAACGCCCCAATTCGGATTCAAGCAAGCAACCAGCACAGTATACGCAATTCACCACCTGACTCCCCATTTCCAGAGAAAAGACCAAATCAATCCTGTTGAAGGGAACCTTGCAGATTTCAAGACCTCCAAAAATCAAGATCGCAAACAGACCACTCACGCTCTACTCTGAGATTAAATACCTCGGAATCTTGATAGACGCAAAGCTAACATTTTTCCCCACGCAGTACCTAGCCTCTAAGATAAGGAACTACACAGTCATGATTACATGCATCAGCCAGGCGGACTGGAGGCTTAAACGGAGGGCCCTCTCTCTCTCTCATCTGCAGAGTTATCTTCCTTCCCATAGTTTGTTAAGGTGCAGCTGTGTGGTGTCACAGAGTTATACTTGACAGAAATCGCAGAAAACTGGATTCTATCCAACGCTCTATGCTTTTAACATCAAGAATTACAACAAGAGCTTGTTGCACCGTAAGCACCCCCCCTCTCCAGGTCCTGGCTGGCTGTATGCCCCTCCACCTTGAAGTCATCAAGAGCGGACTACATCATAAACTCAGAAAAGGGATCCCTTGCACAGTCGCTGGCATTCAGCTTGCTATGGCAAATGACCCAAAACAAGAAAAGAGAAGAATAGCAGACAAACTGCGTGAAATATGGCAAGATCACTGGGATTCGACAACAAAAGGTGCTGTTACCAAAAATTTTATTCCAACTGTACCACTGACATACCCAAAGCCTCCTCCCTGGTTTACTCCAGGTCTCCAAATCACCTTCCTGCTTACAGGGTATGGCCCATTTAGACATAAATTAACCGCGACTGGAATTGAAGAAAACCCATTTTGTCTCTGTGGCTATGAAGAAAACTGGGAACATGTCATGTACCTCTGTCCGCAGTATGACGACTACCGGACTAGACTATTCACGAAGATACAGGAAAATCCCCGAAATTCTGAGCACCTTTTCTCACGGAAGAAAACTTCTATATAGCTCTCACTGAGTTCGCCCAAGATGTATTCCAGAGAAGGCGTTCTACCCACTTGAGGCACACATTACCAATTCCAGGACAACCCAACTGATGACACTAAATCTGTGCACTTTTATTTATTTATTTTTACACCTGAATACCTTTGGATTGGTCGGGTGCAACTGAAATCTGGTTTGCCAGATGTGGCATGCAAACATGGCCCTCTCCTTTGAAGACCTCCCTTGTTCTGCAAACTGCTTCCTTACCCTGGCAATGGGTCGGCTCCTAATGCCAGGGGTGATTCTTACTTCTCCTTCTCATCTCTTTGCTCTGCTGGAGGATACCTTCCTTCCTCATCCCCACTTTGATTCCACTTCTCGTACTATCTTCCCCACACAATCTCACCATTTTTTTTTTTTTTTTGTTCTCTGTCAGGAATCTCAGGCTAACCTTGACGGAGAGCAGCTAGTGTACCGTGGAAGTCTGGCTCATCTCCCAGTGGTGGGCAACGTGGAGTCGCACTAGGGGCCCTGCGGCTAAGAAGCCAGAACATTACAACAGCACCCCCAAAACAAAACTTTTCACATACAACACACTACACTTTTTCTGGCTTTTACAGAGTTCTGTATACATCACAAGAGTACTGATGGCGCAGATGTGGGAAACCACAGGTGGCGCTTTACCCAAACACTATGCCACTATGCATAATGGAAAATTTCAAATGAATAAAAAGGTGACGTATAATCCAGAATTTTTCATTGCGCCTCGTGAATGGCAGAATGAACTTCAATAATGTTAACGTCTATGAATTCTAAGATCATTCAAAAGATTGCTGACCTTATTCAAAATAGTCGGAAGATATCGGTCCGTCAATTGGCAACGGTTGTGGATATCAGTATAGAGCAAATCATCCATGTAAAATTAAAATTCAGCAAAGTCTGTTCTTCGGTAAAACAAAAGCTCTGCAATTCTGGTTCCATTTACAACCATAAAGGCTTTTCGAAAAATGCATTCAGAGGTTAGCAGAAGTCGATCTCGAGAAGTAAATCTATGTATTATTGATAAGTGCCAATAAAAGTTTAAAATTAAATTCTCATTCATATTTGACTCTCCCTCGTAAATTCTTTTCGTATTATTTGCTGATGCTTCCTTTCCTACATTAGCTGGTATAATTAAGAATTCTACTGTACACACACTAAACCTTGACATAATTTCACTTCGTAGGGTTATACGATACTCATCTTCAGTCTAGTCCTGTACAGTCTCAAGAGAGAACTCCATCGATTTCAGTAATTGATGACTTCAGTCACGTTAACGAGTGCGACATGCACAATGGCTTATAGATGTTGATCACTGTACTAGTGTGAGAAACGACCATTCAGCACTTAAATGAGTTCAAAAGTAAAGGGAGTATCCATAATTTACACACGTCACAAATTCTAATCAGCTGTTTAGGATACCAGGAAGGAGCGCACCTTTTCACGAGATCAAATTGGAAAAATCCTTTTTGTACATGTGGATTACTATAAAAATTCTGTTAGCATAACTACTTATTACTCGTGCGTCTGATTAAAAACTTACAATCAATGCATATCTTAATTTGTTTCTGGATCTTAAACTTTGAATAAGCAGTACTCATGAAGTATCACTTGAAATACATTACTTCCAGTTAGATGAATACGATATTCATAAGGGCAAACTACAGTATTACCTGAGGTATTTCTTGCAACTTTATTGTAAGAAACAAAAAATAAAAACTGCAAAGCAAAACTGAAATGAAAGAAAATATATTTAGACAAGAGGTTATAGCGAAAGTTCAACGATATCTAACTGAAACACTCCAGAAAGAGGAGAGATAAATCAGGTACAGAATAGATTACAAAAGAACTGACTATAAATGTTTCTTCAGGGATTACATTAATAAATATTCCTAAATAAAATCTTAATCAATGTTGTAAACAAACTGCCTAAGAAATCTAGGAGTTGCCCGGCCTGCTTTTATTGTAAAGATAAAAATTGGGTATTTTATTTTAATGCTATTTTGCTATCCACATTCCAAAAACGCCCTATACCTTATGGACGGAGTCCTTCAAATATGGGACCATCTTTGCGAAGCCCTTACTAAAAAAATAAGAATAACTTCTCCTCGGACTTCGGTCTATATCGGTTAATTGCGTATTACCAAAATCTTAACTCTCTCCCCCGCATCCCCCCCAATGTCGTAGTATGGAAGATGTCTGTCACCACATCATCACACCTATTGTATGCTGTTCAATGTTCAATTATGAATTAAACTGACACCATATTCCTTGATATTAAGTTCAATTTTTTATAAAAAGTTTTTAATACTGGCTTTTATTTACACCTTTTTGGAGGATATCTTGATGGCATTTAATAATAAAACAAGGATTTTTATTCCAAATTAGCACTGACTTGATCTGTTATCAGCGAGTTTGTTGGAAAAGTTCTCGACCCAGGTCCTATTTTTTTTTTAACACATTATAGTTTTATATCTTATGTTGATATAAAACGCTTAGTTATCTGTAAAAAAATTACTTCGCTTGATGTCAACAGATATGCCTCTGTTGAAATTCTCAAAGTGGAGAACTATAGTCTTATCTGAAATAGGATGATAACTAAATATTGAGAAATCACTACAACTTATCATAATCAATATTATTCAAATTATTATTATAACGGGCACCGGCATCTAATATACGCATGCCTGTTTGTAGACGTATGTATTCACGGGTCGAATTTACATGTTGACCCCCTGGGATAGTCTAATTACGGCCTCGATTGAGGAGAACATTAGAAATTCCTCCAGTCGTTGATCATAACTAATAGGAATTCGATTTATTCGTCAACGAATCTCAAAAAAAGGAGAGCTCTCACTCCCAGCTGGGAGAGAGTGACGTGGGACAAAAATCTCGCCTTTCAGTAGCACTTTGAAGGAAAGGTTTTAGTAGTTATATAGGATAATAAATAAGAAGTAACAAGAGTTCAGAACTCACATGACATCAAAAAAATCTCCTGTTCCTGTTTTATTACGTGCGTCTACAATTTAGTGATCTGCTCAAAATATCTATTTAAAGAAATTTTTCAGCCTGGGATATTGGGAGAAAACCTTATTCAACCACAAGTGGCTGAAGTATTACGGGGCACCTCGTTTACAATCTCACGAGATATGCTATGTTCAAACCGGAATAATTCCTTGGATGATTTTCAACTGGTGGTTTAGATGTCTTTCAAACTCAAATATTTGTGGTTAGACAAGATTTTCAGTTCAAGATCCTGGAAGAAAGCAAGGCAATCCCTAAAGCATATATAGTTCTCTTCAGAATACTGAAGTACTAAAACGACTATTCTTGGTAATACCCTGGAATATTAGCGAATTATGATTAATATCGAACAAGTACTATTAAAATAAAATCTCTATGAAGTTGATACACACACACTGTTCTCTCTAGTTTTAGCGAGAATCAAGAATGGCAGAGGCACAATCTATAAAAGTCGAAAACAATTAAGAGAACTAATGTCACACACTCTTTAGATACGCTAAAGAAGCTTATATTTTTAGCATTTTGCAACACGTCTGACGAATGTTACAGGAGAACTGTTTAAAGTAATGATTTCCTGTAGAATGAAGATAGGCATTCAAATAATAAATGTAAGGTTTAAATAAATATTATGATGATTGGTTGCTTGTTTTGTACGAACAAGCGAATTAGCGATTAGATCACATTGCACCTGTATTCATTATGTTTGTACAATTAAATTTATTGTGTCTGTTTACTGGTGAATCTTTGCGTTGTGCGGAATAAAACTCCACCTCCCCCGACTCAGATCTGCTGTGCAGCCTCGATTAAAATGGACACGTAGCTTTTAATTTACACTTTGTTATATAGCATTAACTATCCCTCGTTATTTTTAACGCCAGACGTTAAGTAATAGGACATGAAATTTGATCGATGGAATGACTTTCACAGTCAAAACATAGGTTTACAGTTTCAAATTGATATATCAATTCTTGATGTGTTCTCCGATCCACATTATTTTACAACAAAATTTAAAACTGAAATCAAACCAATTGACACAAAAATCCATTCTAAATCAAAACCAATACAGTGTATATATATGTACAATACTTCTTATTTATCATTTCACTATGCATGTTTTCTAGGCAACACAGTGAGAGCTACCATATCACCCATTTGGAAAAGTTCTGAGGTTCAAGACCCTTTGTAGACTGCAAGAATTCTGATTTATTTATTTATTTATTTTTTTTTTTTTTTGAGTTGGAGAATGTTATTAGCTAGTTTAACAGACAC
Organism: Mastigoproctus giganteus; assembly: GCF_048544385.1. Classification (NCBI taxonomy): domain Eukaryota; kingdom Metazoa; phylum Arthropoda; class Arachnida; order Uropygi; family Thelyphonidae; genus Mastigoproctus; species Mastigoproctus giganteus. The sequence goes on from NC_143576.1 coordinate 131,929,566, forward strand.
GATGTTCAGCATTCAATTTCCTCGGAACTTACCTTAAAAATTAGCTTAAATCTCGCTAGGTCACGTTTCTTCTTCATCTTATTAGAAAAAAAAATATTTCAACAAGCTGAGCTCGCTATCAGCAATCTGATAAACCTGATATCAAATCAAAGATATCAAAGACAGCATTTTAACGTTCTTATCCTTTAGAAGTCTGATGATATGAGGTAAACGTACAATAAATGCCACTTATTCTACCAGTTGTCTTGTGTCAGAGGGCGCTTTAGTTCGAGTAACTTTTTTCTTTTCTTTTTTTAATGAAAAAGTATCGATTATTTCTGCAGGCCATTGTGTCTGTGTGTAGATGTGCGCGCGTGTCTATGTGTGATTAGCTTAAGAAACGTCTTTACCATGACTTTAATTGTTCAGAAATAATTTTCTAAAAAACTTTGTTCCACAAATGAGATATAATGACTGAACACGCAAGTAATTTAAATTTGAAAAGCAGCTTTCGAAATTGTTTGAATGGCGGCAACGGTTGATAGAGTTCCATTTTCAGTTAGCCAAGTTTTTTTTATTTATTTATTGCATGTCTGCGCTATTTATTAAGAATTTCTTAAAAGGAGCTAATTCGGAAATAACTTTATATTCCTTCGGTTCATAAAAATCTTGAATAGTTCAATAGCAAGACCTTTGACATGGACAGAATTTCGATACTGCAAAGCACGTTAGTTTATATTAGTGCCAGATTTCTAACCTTGGTGCTTTGAGGAAAAGAATTGGATAGAATAGAAACTAGCGCAAACAAAGTAAAAACCAAAATCGAAGACGAAAAGAAGTCAAACCTGCGAAAGCCAATTCTGCCATTTGTTTCATGACCTGAAAAGCGAAATCCAGAACCAATTTACTACTCATAAAATAAAGCAATACTTTGAACTCTAGCATAAACATTACCAAATAAACTTTCCTAGAACAAAACAAAGCCTTCATTCCCATAAAATGAATCGCTGAACTTTCGGGTTAGTCTTTATCACATGTCACCCCCTTCCGATCGACCGTAGCAAGTAGCAGTGATTGACAAGCCTAGCCCCACCTACTTTGTTTTCCTCGCAGTGAATGGAAGCTCTGACTTCTTCAGTATAATGTACCCGTTTTAGTTAGGGTTAATTCTCTTCCCCCCCCCCCTTGCCGCTGTTTTAAAATCGGAAAACGAGTTCCAGATTTTAAAACAGCGGCAAGGAGGGAGAATTCATTCTAATGCTAAGTAAAAAGCAACTGCTTGGAGGGGCTAGGCATGTCAGTCATTGCTACTCGCAACGATCAATCGGAAGAGGTACCAGATTGTAAAGACTAACTAACTTCTGATTGTCCCTCGTGCGTGGTAGCCTTATGAAAGTACCTTTGGAGCTCAGAAATGAAAACACAACAGATTCCCATCCCAGCTAGAGTTTCAAATGTCCTTTCACAACCGTACCAAACTAATTGCTCATCCGACTCTTCAGGACCCCTTTCAGAACTTATAGAAGCTTGAAGCGGGATGCGTAATTTATGGACTTTGTTGAGTGGAATTTCAAAAACCAGAATGGGAAGTTTTTCGGTGGCTATTGGATATATTCTTTGGAGATGAGAGCCATTTGAACTCTTCAAAGTATTAATTATACTACAAGGAGCTTTAAAAATATTCATATATTCGGTTTATTTAAATTATAAGAAACCCTGTAAGTTTTTTGATAGTCATTTATCACAATTATTTCTTCGAAGAAAGAATAAAAGCTAGTGAAATTATTGTGAAGTCACCTTACCTTATTCCAGATCTGAATAAAAAAAAAAAAAAAAAAAAAAAAACACAAGTTAACCTTGAAATTTTTCATGTCATTTCTCATCTCAGCTTATTCTGGCAAATTTATAATTTATTTTCTTCAGATGGGTGCTAGTGATCACATAACTCGACACCAGTTAAAAGCAAAATGCAGCACTTGGGTGTAATTCTTTTACTTTGATTTATGAGTTTCAGAGTAATTAATGGAAAAATACCTTATTATACACGTGCTAAACACAGACACCCAAAAATAAACTGAAAACGTTATTCATAGAACAGACAACTATTACCGACCTTAAAATAGAAGCGCCTAAGATTATTCACCCTATTAGTTGAAGACTGGAAGTGTCTTCTCACAGGTGAACGATCCCATGTGGCTTTATCTGGTTTGGGAGGATGAAAACAGAGAAATCAATACGTTAAGAGGAGACGCTTCGGGACAAGTGCAGGGGTATTCTGTAACGGGATGGAGCTCTTTTACAAACAGTTGCTCGTTTTTAATTTCACAGTGAGATCAACAAATCCCCGGTGAGAGAAATGAGAACAAAAATAAGAGCGGGTGTGAGGAGCCATTATATGTTAATTCGATTAGTACCACTTCTAAAATACGCGAAACTCTGAATAGGGGGAAAACGATCTTTCTTTTGCAAAAGGGGGTGTCTTAATTTAACATATGACGAAATAAAGTCCTCCGTTGCAGTATAGCGGTTTCTTCACTAGTTTGATGAAGTCGGGGTTCGAATCCGGTCAATGACTGTAAGAATTTCTAAAAGCTTTTTCAAAAGGGCTGTAGTTGATTTTTCAGAAATGAACAGAAGAAAAAAAATTAGTTAATTTGCACAAGTTTTAAATTTTTCTTGTTTTATTTTCTTATTTATTTTCAAAAGTGCTCTTTCCATAACAAATTAAATCTTACCGCTCCAAACAATTTCTAACGTGGAACCTGTAGCGCAAGCGCAGTTTGTAATAATATTTTAAACTTATTTAAGCATTCACGTAATATCAAGTTTTTATTTTTTTTTTACATAGTGACATTAAGCTTTTTTTTTTTTTTTGTGTGTAAGTTTCTTTTTATATCCCGGCAGCCACCATTATTATAATTCGCCCGCAATTATTGAAAGTTTTCACAATGAGGGCTTTCAAGTTTAAGACGCCGTTCTATATTGTTTGTTTATAAATATTTATTTGAAAACAGCAGCGAAACAACAAATTGGGCCCCTAGTGGGACCGCCCGTTGCCCACACTTGCCCCGTGGAGGCAGGTCAGGGTACTCAGTAGCTTTATATTCAACACTCTGGCAGGCCCTGCCACCTAGTTTCCGGAGATTTCTGTGGCTAGGGCCTAATAAAAAAAAAGTTATGCGTGGGGCTTATCGCTTAATGCTGTTCCAAAAGGATTAAAGGTTGATTGACTTTTGGATTAGAGTTAAATTTAGTTTGAGGGCTCACGTACATGGTTACAAAGTTAGAGTGCGGAGAGAGAGATTGAAGACTCAATCAAGGAGGTGACAGCTAGAAGTATGGGGGCTACAGGGAAGGCGCCCCCAAGTTTAGCAGTGGTAAGAAACACCAAAGGGAGAATGGGGGTAGCAGGAGAGCGAGACGACGAGTCGTCTCGTCCCCCTGCCAGGAAGAGGAGTTAAAGAGAGGGCCGGGCAAGAGTGCTTGGCTCAGGCCACCAAAGTCGGCCACTGTTCGTCTTCATTCAGTTCTTTTGTATATCTCCATGGTTGCTCTGTGGGGGGCGAAGAAGAGTGTCCTCCCCCCGACAGGGGAGAGGAAAGGAAGTGGGCCGGCTAGGGTGCTCGGTTCAATTAGCCAAAAAGCGGGAGGCAGATGCTTCATTAGAAGCTTCACCACAGTAGCTCCCTCTCTCTCTCATAGGTGCAGACTCAGTCTGTCTTCTGGGGGCTTTCTTCTCATTTTTATGGCTGTCGTGGTTGGTCGAGTTGTGCAATCAGGTTACGTCTTCTGCAAATTTGGAGAAAGCTATATATTCCTATTTGCTGTCAAGAAGATGGTTTTCCCGGTCTCTAGGCAGGAAGGTGATCCTAGTGATAAGCTGGAAGCGGAGGTCATCATAGAGATGACATTCATGCACAAGATGGTGCCAACTCTCCACAGCAGCAGGCAGGATCGGTATTGATGCCCAGGGCTGTGAGTTTGGCTCTGAAGGCTCCGTGTCCGGTGAGTAGGAAGGTTGAATGTAGTCCAGGTGAGGACCATGGCGGTGCTTTCGGGAATAATTTGTCCACATTTGGGAGGAATTTTTTAGTGATTTCTCCTTTGGGGGGGGGAGGTGTTGTCCCATTTGGATTGCCAAATTTTTGTGAGATGGGCAGCAAGTCTCTTCTTTTCTATCGAGAGACTGGTGGCAGGGTCCGCATTTAAGCCCATGAAGGTGCATGCCTTACCTTGGGACAGCTCATAGAGGACTCCACATCTTGCCACTTGGAGATCGAGTGGGAGGGTTCCTGCCAGCACTTGCAAAGCATGAGTGCTTACTGTTCTGCAGACCCGGGTAATAGCTAGTAGCATGGCTCTGTGGGTGGATTCTAATATTCTATGGTTGACTTCCGTGGTGACTTTGGAGTACCATGCTCCTGAAGCATATGTAACTATTGGAATGAAGGCAGCTTTACAGAAGAGCTTGAGTGTTTTGCAGTCCAGTCCCCAGCTCATTCACTTTATCCAACGTGGTGTTGGATATAAGGTATAAGGTATGTTCGTGTCAGACGGCACCTGGGATTTCTCCCATCTCCGCGTGTGTTTCACTGTATCGAGGACAGTACACTGTCAAGCCAGAGACTTGAAAGTGTGTGGGTCGTGTCTGTGCAGTGTGATATGTTGTGCCCATTGTTTATCCGGCTAATTGGCCGCCAGGCCCCTAGTGGGGCCCGACGTTGCCCATACCCTGCCACGTGGAGGCTAGCCGGGTGTATCCAGTATCACAACAATTTGCTCTGGCAGGTCCTGCCACCTAGTTTCCTGGGATTTCAGTGGCTAGGGCCTATTTAAAAAAAAAAAAAAAAAAAAAAAAAATTATGCATTTGACATTAATGCTTAATGGGATTGCTGTTAGGAAATCGCTGGTTAGGGTTGAACACTAAAGAGATGTGTTAAAGGCCAAATAGGTCGGGCAAAATTTTGATGTTATTAAATTTAGACATGTAACGCTAGAAAAAAGCTGATAGTGTTAGATATCTTAGAGATTTGCACAAAACCGGTAGAATTTAGACGTTGGTTATAATTTGGCGGCATTGTTAAGGGGTGTACTAGGTCGATTTAGTGAGAGAGAGAGGGGGGGGGAGATTGAAGACTGGGGAGGAAACAGATAGAAGAATAGGGACGGATAGAGTAGGCATCCCCAAAGAGGTCAGTGGAGACGAGCCCCACCAGGCGAAATATGGGGGGTAGGCAGGGAGGAGAGGAGACAGAGATCCGTCTCCTCCATTCCCTGCCTGGGGATGGGGTTTTAAAGGGAACCAGGTTAGAGTACCCAGTTCGGATCGCCAATGGCGTGTTGGCAGCAAAGCCGCAGAATGTCTTCGTCGGTGTCATGTCCAAGGAGTGTCGAATCCGGTATGAAGGTCCAGCTGCCCATCCCGCTCTGGGGGTGGGATATGTTAGCTGGCAGTGGGGAACCTACCAGGTGAAGGGGGGGGTACACACACATTTACTTCATTCGTAATGTGCATTCTCACTCTACTTGCATTCTTTTTTTTTTTTTTATACTTTTTTCTTATTTTATAATTATTTTTTTTTTTTTTATTTTTTTTTTTATACTTTTTTCTTATTTTATAATTTTTTATATATATATATATATATATATATATATATATTTTTTTTTTTATTTATTTATTTATTTTATTTATTTTTTTTTTTATTATTTCACTCAACTCATTCATCTTTTTCTCACACACCAGGAGGGGATGCAATGATGGGTAGCGTAAATTTAAATACTAATTAAAACCAGGGTTAGTGTGTACTTAACTTAGCATTTGTGGTTTGTGTTCTTTTCTCTCACGCTTGCACTTTTATTCATTCTTCTAGCTCTCATCTCATTTATTCAACTCTTTCTTTCTGCACTGCATTCTCTGGGCACCGCAACTTACTGTTATTCTTCAGTTGTGGTGCAGGCCTAGCTGCAAGGTTTTTTTTTTTTTTTTTTTGCAGGCCAGGGGAGAATGCAGTGATAGTGTTTATGTGGTTTGTAAATGTTTGTTGGTACAATATATATAAAGTAATGTAAGTTATTTTTAACTTTGTATTCTTTTGGCCAATTACATTTGCTCTTCTGCTCATTCCCATTCACTTTCTCTGCATGCATTCCCATCCCCCTCCCCTACACTGGTTTGGGGCCCCAGGTTCCTACACATGGCATGGTAGTCATGGGGAGTTTTGTTATGTCAAGTTTCTGTCAGGGTGCAGAATTCTGCTGGTGTTGGATAGGGACAAGGGACAAGGTATTCTTGTATTGATTGCGGCCTCCAGGGTTACCCCTATATACCGCTGTAGCATCTGTAGGTTATTTATAGCCGGCAAGTGTGTGTGTGTGTAAGTATATATGTGTGTTGTGATGGTTGTTGTTTGCCGGCCCTGGAGTCTTAGCAGCCGGGAGGCAGGGAGCAAGCTACCTGCGTCCCGACTCCCGTCCCTAGCCACGTGGAGGCGCTCCAGGAACTATCTAAATCACACTTAGTGGGATTCCAACAAGTGGAATCCCGGTTATAGTAAATAATGAATAGGGAGGATAAAGTAGGAGAAAAGAAAGTAGAAGAAGAAATGAGAGCAAAACACTCTCTCAGGAAAAGAAGAAACAGGAAAGAGGAAAACACTAGTTGGAAAATCTAACAAGCGAGAGAGCTTGAAGAGGTAAAATTTTGAAGCCTGAAGGCTTGTACATTTGAAAGAAAGATTCCCCAAGCCGGGAAGGAAGCCCAACTTGCACCGACAAGGGGAAAAAGAAAAGTCTCTAGGAAAGAACATAGGTAATGTACAAGTGGCTATTAGATAGCCACTTAAAAAAAAAAAAAAAAAAAGCTGGTGTTGGATAAGGTGAATGAGCTATATACGATAGTCGGTACATCACAAAAGGACAAGGGTACCTTTACTTCAGCAATAAGTCCAAGATAAATACCGCCGTACAGGACTTGCCAAGTACTGTTGAAGTCATAGCCCTTTTGAAACTTTCATTCCTGAAGCGATAGTCTTTTGTTCATCGAAGATTATGATCCCAAACTATACGATTTCTAATCTTGACAATATGAAATGACACTTCATATTGTCATACATTCACTAGGCAAGGGTCCTTTCAGCAGGTTCATTTTACTGCTGGAATGCTACAAAAAAGTATTTCCAGTTAACGTATCTTCTAAACTAACAAGTAATTAGAAAAGTAAATCTCAGTTTCAAACTGTATTATTAAGGTCCGCGAACAGCACAGTTCCTTCTTTTTCTTGTCAGGGTCACGAGTGCATATGGTTCACATAACATATGCACCGTTCTCCAGAATGAAATTCTTCTCTGGTTCAGTTCTTTCGCGATGCAGCAAAATATGGACAAAATTCTGCAGAATTTTATCCACAACCATTCTCACAGACGCTTTGTTCGCAACACTTCGGAGAGGCCTAAGCACTATTAACGCACTGCTAATTTGATGAAACTTGCGTATTGGAATCTGTACAACTCACTTCGTTGAAAGCCATTTTGGAAACTCATTTTCATACACAAGCCTAATTGCTTTAATAATTTGTCCAACATCCTTACCATTTCCATATGTGAGGGGGGGCAACGATTTACAATAAACATCAGGCCCGACGTAGCTGAGTGGTCAAACGCATTAGTTCACTATCCTACTCGTTTCAGTGGACTGTGGTTCACGCTTGCGTGATTGCTAAATATGAATAACGATTGTATTCATAATCGAAATGATTAATTCCTTGTAAACCTCTCCGACCTGGTGGTCGTTCCGGAGTGTAAACAGAACCTCTTTTTTCACAGAAATTCAATTTTATACTCTTCAACACAGCAGTGTACATAACTAAGTAACCCACTTGCTTTACAAAATAACCCAAATGAGATCAAGTGCACATACGGACACCGAGTATAATAGCTTGTCCTCTATTTTGTTTCGCTGCTCGTTTCATTCTTATTTTATTTCGCTTCACCATTTATCCCTCTCTTTTATGGTACTCTTATTTATTTATTTTATTATTATTTTTTTGTGTGTGTAGACGACTCGTTTATCCGAAGTTCCAAACAAGAAATAAATCGAACATGTTGGTTATAGTTCTAGAAAACGCCACAGTAAAAAGAAGCTGCTTGAATTGTACATTTTAAATTTAGCTAAATGAGTGGTTTTTAAATAGTATTATCGCTACTTAATATTTAGGAAATTTGCCACAATTAATTCCATTCACTATCAATACATTTATAGCTTGCTTGAATTATGGTGAATTTTAAATAACCTATTCTTCTAGTTATCGCAATTTTAGAAATATGCAGTATTAGTAATTTTATATAAATAAAAAGAGCTGTTATATATAAATTAGAAATAATTGCCCATATTCTCATAAAGAAACTGCAATCTTAATAATGAGTAGCAAAATAGTATTTGGTGTTGATTGGTTATGTATCACTATTGAAAGCCAAGGCCATGAGACTTCAGTATACAAGTAATCTCCGATTTACGTCGTTTTGAATTTTAAATTATAAATTTAAAAACTGCAATTCTGAAAATTGCAAAGAACAAAATCTCAACAAAAATGAGGTCTTGTTTATTTGATATGTCTTACCATCTTGTTAACAACGTTGAAAACCTGGCTCAGTGATGGCAGATGTGGCTGACAACAAAATATGATCCTGCTCACCGAGAAAGGCAGCGAGGACTAGCCGTCAGTTGTACGATCCGCCGAAGATAACAGGCTTTGAATGTCTTGGAAATTAATATGGATGTGGAATATTAAGAAGTCCATAAACAACACCACGGGAGGAATCATTTGAACGACGAATGGTGTGTGTGTGTGTGTGGCAGAATATAGACCGGAGTGTATTCATGATGTCCAGAAACTTGTTTGTGTCCAGAAATTCAGTTACAGACTGTGGAAATAGCAAATGAGATTGGCTTAGACGAAGTCGACTTAAGTAAAGTGATAGAGATGCTGGACTGATTTAACTGGGAATTGATTGAGCTGGAGCTACAGAGTAAGAGTGCAAGAGGAAAAGAAAAAACACCCGGCACCGCAAGTAAAACCGTTCGCTAGAAAGGGCGATGATGATGAAGCTTTCAGTTTGTTCTAGGAGGATGGCCATTCCGTTTAACATGATCCAAGCAAGGAATGGAGCGACAAGTTGAGTTGTCCAGTTTGTGTAAAGTGTAAAGATGTCTAACGGCACCAGGGGTTTCCCCCATCTCCGCGTTGCTTTCATTGTGGGTGTACCAGTTCACTGGGAAGGCCAGAGATTTAAAAGTGTATGGATTTTGTATAAGTGTAATGTTATGTATCGTTGTTCATCTGGCCATTTAGCCGCTGGACCCCTACTGAGGACCAACGTTGCCCACACTTGGCCCCGTGGAGGCAGACCAGGTACACAGTAGTATGGAGCTTTACTCTGGCAGGCCCTGCCACCTAGTTTCCTGAGATTTCAGTGGCTAGGGCCTATGTAAAAAAAAAAAAAAAAAAAAAAAAAAAATTGTAATGCAACACGCGGCGATTTTCAGGGTAAGACGCTAAGAGATTATCAGAGGCCAAAAGGGCATGCGTGACTTGATTTGAACAATTAAAATTTTGGTAGTGTGGGGCATACACTATGATATTTAGTCAGAGTGGGGAGGAGACTGAAGGCTGGGGGGAAAAGTCAGAAATATGGGGTCAATAGGGAAGACGGCCCCAGAGAAGGTCATTGGGGCATGCCCATGCTCCACCAGGAATAAAAGAGGGGTGGGCAAGGGGGAGAGAAAAACAGCAGAGCCGTCCCCCTCTCCCCCGCCCAGGAATTGGGCTTTCCCTCTTTTCCTCCTGGTGGAGCATGGAGTTGTCCAGTTTGGTGATAAAAACTAGCCAAAAAAATACGAACGTTTATTTAGTATCGAATCAGGAGGCCTTTGTTTCGAATAACAGCAAGTGTGCGCGCGGCATGGATTCTATAAGGTGTTTTTAGTGAATTTTGGTCTAATTGTAACCACTATTCCAGCAAAATATCCCGAGGGCATCATTTCCGAATAGCTTTCTCCAACATATCCCACACATTCTCGATAGGATTTAGATCAGCTGAAAGTGAGGGCCAGGGAAGATGGTGGAAGTCGACGTGTCATGTCCTCCGAACCATTCTTGCAAGATGTGCTGTTGCACTGTCATTCATAAAGTGACCCTCACCTTCGGGATAAAAGAATAACATTTCAGAGTGCAGTAGATCTGATTCAAAATTCAGGCACTCCCTGGATGGCATTCGATCTTCCACCGGTATCAACGGACCCAGTCCGTGCTAACAAAATATTCCCCATACCATGATAACACCTCCAGATGCTTGGGTTCTGTTAAAAAAGCAAGCAGGGTCCATCGCTTCGTGCCACACCCTTTGCCTACCATCAGTGCAAAATCACGACGTTCTCGGTGCCACTGCAAAGCGGATTTTTCTATTTTTCTCTGAAATAAGTTGCGTCCAAATAGGCAGGTGACTACCAATACCCAATTTCTTCAATTCCCTGAGCATTGTATGGGTTGAAACAGGCCAGTTTTGGGATTTATTAGATTCAGATGTTATTTGCTGCACACTGGATATCCTATTTTTCCGTATACAATACTACTTAGAGTACGATGTATTCGCTCTTGAAGAATTGTTTTCCTGCCACGTTTATGTCTTTGAAATGAAGAAGAAAAGAACGTCTTGCTTTCCAGTCATTCAAACCTTTGAGATGGATGCTTTCGAGAAACCATTTATGTCTTTCCGTTTCTTGAACCGTGGTTCCAACTAAACGTGCACCCATGATAAGACGTCTTTCCAAGTCTGATAGATCACGCGTTTTCCCCATTCTGGTTTCAGATTATTGTAATCGAACAACTTGCACAACCTTTATACTCAATGAGGCAACATGTCTTCACCTCAGGCCACAGTTTTCTTTGCCTTTATTCGCATTTCTTCTGTCTGTGATTGTCTTAATACAAAGGTTCGTATTTGTATCAGGACGTATAGAAGTCCTGATACAAATACGAACGGTGTGTAGGTATATAGCTTGAAGAAATAGCGATTCCAAATTTTTGAAAATACCATTAAAACAACAAAGCAATTTATTATTTTGTACAGAAAACACGTCATATAAAAGAAACCTATCTGAACCAAGGAATGCGAGTTTAATTAACAGAGCTGTTAGCTTAACTTCTGTTCCAAGGAAATAAGCGGAGTCATTGGTTAAAGAAGTAATGCAGGACCTCCTAGATAGGAATGAATTTATACTGCAGTCACATCATAGATTTGTTGGAGATTGGTCTAGTCTGACCAATCTTATTGGATACAATAACACAGTGACAAAGGAACTGGATGCAAAAAATAATTTTTACATCATATATTTAGATTTCAGAAAAGCTTTTGATACTTCTGCACATAAAAGACTGCTGTACAAATTGGAGCAGTGGCATTGGGAACACATTACTGCTGTGGATTAAAGGATGGTTGTGAGAGAAAAGACAGTAGTTATCAATGGGCTCTGTTCTTCTTGGACTGCTGTTATTGGTGGAGTTCCCTAGGGTTCAAGTGCTAGTCCATTTTTTTTCCCTATGTTTATTGATGAAGCCTGCTATAGTCTTCATATTGATGAAGACAATAACAGGCTTAATGTCGAGGTTTGCAAATGATACGAAGGTTGGCAAAGTGATTAATGGCAGTAATCAATGTATGCTACAGCAACAACGAAATTAGGCAGATGAGCTGAGAAGTGGCAATTGAAGTTTAACATTGACAAATGCAAAGTACTGCATATGGGTGTCAGTAACCCCAGAGTAACGTACCAACTGTGTGGTACTACACTCAGAGTAGTGATAAAGACCTGGGAGTAATTGTGCAGTCAGATATGAAGTTCTCTGAGCAGTGCAGACAGGCTGCCAGGGCAGCCCACGGGATTTGGTCAATGATATATAGCAAGTTTAATAGAAGGGATAAGAAGATATTATCCCATTGTACAAGACAATGGTTAGGCCACATCTTGAGTACTGCATACAGATCTGGGGATGCCTTAGAAAATGTGGATCTAGAAAGGGTGCAGAGAAGGGCAACGAGACTGGTGAAGGGAACAAAAGTGGTCTTACCAAGAAAGGCTTCAATTCTGCAAATTACAGCATCCTGAGACAAGGCATCTGCGAGGAGATCTGAATCTGTAGGGCCTTGAACGGATTAATTACGTTTAGTGTTAATGGTATCCTTCCTCTTGCTCAGATTACATACGAGGGGGCATAAATTCAAATTGAGGAAGGCTGGTTGCACGATAGAGGTGTGGAAGTTTGTCTTCTGTAAGTCAACCTGCGCGTGGTTCATTGTTGAAACAAACGTCCATTTATTGTTGTGGATATGGGTAGTTTGAATAAATTCAAGGCAGAACTAAACAAATTATTGGAGGGGATGGGCAGGTGATTTGGAAGGATGTTTTTTTTTTTTTTCCCCCATCGTTTATCTCTACTATTAATATAATTCTTAACACACCGTCTTCAGTATATACATACGAGTTAGGTAGGCTATAGTTAGACGATTTCAGTCGAATGGAGTAGAGTTCCTCTCCTTTTCACGGGTTTTTAATCCGCACAATATGCACATCGGCCCGCGAACAAATATTTTTACAGATATAATACACGATTTATTTGTGGCGGGAAATGAGTGACGTTTTACAGATGAGTGATTGTATAGATATAATAACGCGATGAGAGAAAATGAGTGACGAAACCACGTTAACGGCAGAGTCCTTAACCATGGGGCGGGGGGGTGAGGAAATCTCTTGGTAGTATTTTTCAATGTGAGAGATTTTAAGATCAATGCCGTTCACCAGATTTTGGTTTGACGTCGTTGTGAACTGCACTGGGGGCATCCGTTCGTGAATCTAGCACGGGGGCCCAGAATATTTAGTTTCACCACCGAGGTCACCTGACTGAAGACAGCACGCTATTTAACGTTATTCCACCCCCTCCAGTAATTTGCTAATACATGCCGAAGTACACGCGCACTTAATGTGAAATGAGAACCCACAAGAATGTCATGCCGTGATTTAATTGTCATTTCGCCACGAGCCATCTCATCTACAGTTGTAAATGCCCACTTATTTACTTACGATAAGTAGATGTTTAATACAGAAAATCAACTTTAATGATTTTTCTAACAATCCTCATTTGAATATTTTGTTCCACTGACAATTTCTTTAGAGCCATTAGAAATAAAAACACAAGAGGGGCTTCTCTTACCATTATCCGCCCGCCATCAAACAACAAAAAATATAATTCAGCTTCGTAAAGGCAAATAATACAACTTTCTTCAGCTTGCAACCAATTATAGAATTAATCCGTCTTACATAACCTACTCTGCTGTTAGAAGAACTGGAATACGACTTGTAATCTGCATTTTGGATTAATCAAGCTTTTGTGTAGCTCAAAGTTTTGAGAGAAAAAAAAAACATTTTTCATTCTTACTTTTAAAATCAAAAAAGAAACGTGAACTTAACTAGCGTTTATACAATAACGTTGTGTAATAGTTCCTTGGGAAGTTTTACTTTAGTAAAACATGACTTGTTTATGCTGCAACAAAATCGTTGGCTTATAAAGAATTCCTCACTCTCACAGCTGCTGTAATAGTGGTAATATTACTTATATCAAACTGAGTTAAATCGGCATCTTTGGACTCCAAACCGATTCAAAATACGCTGCTCGATTAAACAACATGAAATCTGAAACGGCTTAAGGGCCATTTATTATTCTGTTATTAATTGCTTCACAGGTTTATCTAATTATCGAAAACAGATCACCCAAAATGGCAACTGGATAAAATGAAATTAAAAAAGCGAACACCCTCAAATGAAATTACGACAAATTTGAAACCCACCATAATCGCCAAAGCGAAGAAGTGACCATATGCTTAGCTGTTTTTCCTGCTATCCCTAAAAGAAAGATTTGACACATCATCAGCAACGGAGCCATGTGATTTCATCATAATGAGCGATATTAATTGTACCCCAGGTGATTTGGAAGCTGAACGGATGCTGTTCAGCTTATTGCCACGACCCCACTAAACATGTAACTAAAAGATATCAGCTACCCAACACAGAGCCAATAAATTTCCCTACAACTCATTTAAAATTACTTTCCCTCCTCCAATTTATTAACACATCTATATTATATATATTTTGCTTGACAGTTTATTTTCGATAAAACTAGCACAAAATCTATAGAAATAAAACCAGCGCAGTGAGCATTAGCATAAAATGAAAGAAAAAGAGAGAGAATTTCCAGTCCATTGGATAAGTTTCTGTGTAAGAAAATTCCACAGTTTAGCTCGACTTCCTGTAAATAAGATTTCTCTACTCTTCAATTCTGAATACAATGTGCAGTTTAAGAAATTAAGAAAGCAAGATAGGGGAAGATGGATGCCATTACTTACCGGTTAGGTCCGGAACTATGATGCGAACTTCACATGGACGAAACAAAACTTAGAAAACAGTCGACACAGACAACGACGAAGGGACCTACCTACTCCCACACTACGAACGCTGCCACCACTTCCGTCTACATGGCGAGCGTCTGTTTGAAGCATCACTTCTATCTCGGAGAGGGTATATTATGAGCACCACCCGACTGCATCAGCAGTGGGACGGAGGGTGGGGCCGTGCATGCGCTTTCCGTCTCCTCCTTATGGAGGTGAGGTTTAGACGGAGCATCACACGTTAAGATGACAGGTGCGAAGATGCTACGGTAAGAACGATCATGTGCTTTCCGTTCCTTGCAGAAACCTTAATATTATTCTGCGATTAATTAATCTTAACAACCTCTTAATATTATTTTTCGATTAAAGAATGATGGGTAAGATTTTGGTAGATGCAATGTTCCAATATCAAGTGATAATGTAATACCTGGAATTCTAATTGCACTGAAGGTCTTAAACTCTTTCTTCAAAATAATTTAAGGCATAACATATGATAAAAAATTTGAATTTTTATCATCGCAATAACTAATACACGATTACAGAATATTGCGTAATTAGTTATATTCTGCATTAATGAAGTGCAAACTGGTTAATAATCTATTATCCATTCATTATATTCATATAACTGGATACATTATTTTTCACTTTCACTGACTCAGATTTAACGACGGAAATTATGATGATTCTTCACTTATCAGAACAGCAATAATAACTGTCTTTTGTCGTGTCCTTGTTTTTCCCTCTAAGCGAGACTGCGTCGTTGCTGACGAATGTGTGAAAAAGGCAGGGCTCTGTAAGTCGTAGAGTAAAACTGCTTTAAAAAGAGGTTTGCTATTTGAATTCTGCGGATAAAGGAATAAATCGAATTGCGGAATAAACGAAATTGTAACTGGTAGAATTCTTAAATGCCGTTTCAGTCGAAACTGCAGTTATTATTATTTGCTATATGGTGCAAGAAAGCCTGAGGCTTATGCTGCACCATCCAAAAAAAAAATTCCCGAGTAACCCTGAGAGAGAGAGAGAGTCAGAAGTAGAAAGGAATCACCAAGAAAGAGAAAAACGATGATATCTAGCTCAGGACCCAGAGAGAGAGAGGGGGGGGGGGGAGAAGGACAAGCCTATACTCACTAGATGTGAGCCCCTAGGGTCAGTTAGCCGATCTGGGACGGGGAAAAGTATGTTTCCTCGAAAGGTAAGTATTTCGAATTTTTCAAACCGCACAATATGCAAATCGCCCACCATCTACACATGTGCATACCTCATATTAGAAGTAGAAGCCTTCAATGACTTACACTATGAAGAATTTTTTTTTTTAAATCAAAATTTAGGATTTCGTTTTTCATCAGCGTGTATTTATCAAATTTCCAGTACAGTAAAATTTTCATTTATACCACTACAGCTCCAAAGGGCCCGAAAAGTTCCATTCTCACAGTAACTTTTATTTCCCCCAGTAAACCAACGTAATAGTTACGATTGGCTGTGCATTTTTGTGCCGGTGTACCTGACCCAGAGAGAGAGAGATGGGGAAATAGTAAACTGAGCCCACTGAATATGTTACTTATTATCGTTAAAAGCTACGACTCCAATCACGAACATAATGATTCGTGAATTATTATGGTAACAGTAATTTGCATGACGACTAATTTTGGCTACCTGCTCGTAGAAGTTTAATTCAAATTCAGAAAGAAATCTGCAAGCATTAGTAAATAAAAAAAATTAATGGTATATGATGTATTTAACTCAATTTTTAGCCTTATTGTTTAGCGATGATAATGATATTAATTCAGTTATTTAATAAATAATATCAGTTAAAATTCATTTAATTGATACAATTTATTCATCAGATTAATTAGTAGAGAATTGTTAATTCAAAAAGTAGTTGCTTAAACTACGATAAATTAAATTATCAAATTGAAAATATTCACAACCGAGTGTACGGAATCATATAGAAAGTACGAGATTTATTCGCAGTTTCATGCATCCCGAGAAAATTTAAAGAAAATTCATAATATACTAGGAGGCTTCGCCCCCTACTCACCCATCCCCGCGCACGCTTTTCTACGTAAAATGTAGAGGTACACCAAGTAAGTAAAATCTTTTCTACGTACAAGACACACATGTCGAAACGCACTGGTCGATATCTAATCAGGAAATAACGTATGTATTTATTTACCTTTGCATTTGTAGTGCGCGTCATTCTCAAGGTCAAATAAATATCCCGGTAAAAATCCAGAACGGTGTAGACCCTCCAACATGGCGGCAAGCAAAACAGTGGGAAAGCAGTGATTGACAAGTTGTGACTCCCATATTTCGACAAACGGACAGGAACAAAGCAGTGATTGGCAGATGTCACTGCTTTCCCCGCCCACTGACTTCCTAGATTGATATACCTAGGGTGTTTTCCCCCACATTTTCTGCTGTTTTTAAATCGGGAACTCGTTTTCCCTTTTTAAAACAGCGGGATAGAGGGATAAACACCCTACCTAAGCTATGCCCCCTCTTCGACGACGAAAAACAATCAGAAAAGGGAGGTACTGCCAGTATATATTATCCTGGAATTCAATATCATTGAATTCCATTATATATCATTAGCCAATTATGTAATTATTTACTTGCATTCACTTAGGTAAAGGCCTTTTGCTTCGGGTTCCATAATACATGAGGAATATTGTTGCATCCGAAAGAGCAGGCCTAAAATATTTCACTGAAATATTTATAAACTATACCAATATTTAAAATATTTACAAAATACTAAACCACAGTATTTACAAATATACAATATTCACTACTATACAAAAAGCGTTACAATGGAACATCAAATGTTAGACAGTGAATCACGTGCACGAGGTTGGTGAACGTTATGGAGGCAGTAGTCAATAATTAATTGCATTTGTAGTGACGTACTTGCCTCGCCCTCTTCTCCCATTGGCGCGAATAAATACCACTAGGAGGAAAACTTTTTTTTAATGTATACATAGATATTATTATATTTCAAGAGAACAAAAAAATTCATTTCTGTACTTCAATAATCATAGGTTTTCAGAAATGGGCTAAGTAAAAGAGGTTAGGAAACTGTTTTAATAAAGTAAAAAATAGATTGCAAATTTCACATTTTGAAAAACTGTTTGACTTATTTTAGAAAACTATTCTTTGTTAACAAAGCTCTATTTGCATCGGTGTACGTTCATATTGCGACAGCAAATCCAAGGGAGTTTGTTTTATTGTACCTTAACCAAGCTTTCAATATTCATAGAAGTTTAGAACTTTCAGCCTTACAAGACGAATTTGACATACAATATCTCACTATTTTTAAGTGCGTCTAACTTTTTGTAGGAATCCTCTTCAAAACATCCACATCTAAGTAACAAAATATCCCACAGTTCTTCATTGTTTCAAAATTATTTATCCCATACTGCTGAAATTGGGTTGAAGATTTCCTGCCTCCAACCTATCACCCATTAAAAAAAAAAGAGGCACATTTCTGGAGGAATAGAAACTGAAAACATTTGCAAGGTTGGAGAGGAAAGTCAGGAATGCCTCTTCATTTTCTTTTCAGGAAGTAATGTTCCGCCTAACTGGTATGATATCACATTAAAAAAATCTGCCAAGTATTATGCACTTAGTAACTATGTACTTTCAAGACTTACTCAGTAAATAAGCTACTTGTTATGATTGAATTCGATTGCTGCAGAACTGCCTTGTTTCTTGAGGGGGAAGGCGTAGGAGGAAAATACTACTATAATGTAATTATCCTGGAATTTAATACGCACCGAAATCCTTTATTTAGATTATCGAAATTTACTTTTTTCAGTTATTTTCCTCATAATCAGGAGAATATAAAAGCGTTATTAAAAATCATAATTTCTTGACACGAGCGAGCAGAAAATATCGCAGATGCTGTTGGACGCGGCCATTTGCGTCATTGAATTTGAAATCGAGATCAAGTTTAACTTGTAATGTATTAGTTATAACAGGATGATTCATTCGTTATCAGTTTTTTTCAAACATTAAATTAATCTAACTAAAGCTTTACCATTTTTTTGTTTGTACTCCAGAAATTTTTTGGTTCTTCATTGACACTTTCATTTCAGGGGATAGGGTACAACAGCTGAGTTACCTACAGGCTAGGAAGGTGTACATCTGTTTTAAAACATTAGATATAAATGTAACTAGTCAGTTATATATTAATACTGGTTACAACAGAGAAGAAATTGGTTTAAAAAACTCAATGTACGCAGTAAATTATTACTCATCAGTTTTACAGCTGTAAGAAATTAGCATTACTAGAGGCATATGATACAAGAAAGACAGCTTATACTGCATCAGCCAAAAAGATTTATTGTACGACAGATTGGTATATGACAAATTAATTCGCAATTTTACAAAATTGTACATCGAACTGACAAGCACCGAAATGTCATGCACAGAACGGTCGTACATTTGTGTTGCAACCAATTGATTCCAAATTCTGTGTTAAAATACAGTAAGTGTTCAAGAAAGGTGGCTACTTAACTATAATATACTGTACATATTATGATATCATTTAATTATACTAATACTGAATCATTTGTTACATGCTGTTTGCAGATATACATTTTCGGACTAAAAGTCATGGGAAATGCATGAAATCGTCTGTAACAATGAAATATGAAAATATTTTGGCCTATAAAAATGATCAGTGGTTAGCCTGGGATTCCTTTCAAATATACGATGAACGCACGGAAAGAACTAAGAGTTTCAGGGTGGGAATGATATTTATTATTTTAACGTTACCCGGGACGTAACTCTCGTATGTGTGTATTATGTCTGTGGAAGTGTATGTTCACGGGCCGGTTTGCGTGTGGTGTGATCTGAAAAACCCTGCTCCCTCCGCCTGAGATCGCCTAATTACAGCTTCGATTGAAGAGGACTTTAGAAATTCCTCCAGTGATCGACGAGACTCGAACCAAAAACTCTCTAAACGGGTGGAAATTGGGGAAGCCCCTATACCTCACAGAAGACAGTGGAAATGATAAAAAAAAAAAAAAAAAAAAGTCAGCGTTAACCGAGAACAATCTCATTTATCCATGTGTATACGTCCTTAAATTGCGTATTTTCTGATCGGTTTACTTGTTTTACTGGAAGAAAAACCCAAGTTTCTAGGAGAAAAAACTTTGCTGTCCTCGCCTGAGACTGACTACCCCAACCATTATTCCTCGCGTCGTTGAAGGATTTCGAACTCTTTTCCCACTGGTGTGGGGAAGAACACGGACAGTTGGAGGAATACGCCTTTGCATGTATTAAACATTCCCAATGACCAGACCGAAAATGACCTGACTGATAAGAGCCGACGTGTTTTCAGATAGTTGATTACTTCGCCATCACATCTTAGTGAATCTGAAATTGGAGTTGCGAGCGGTAAAACTTGTGTTTGTTTCCAAGAGGTAGGAAGCGGCATGGCATGAAGTTTCAATGAAAAGCTGCAGTTACAAGTCGTTAACCAAAAAAAAAAAAAAAAACAGACCGTTAATTAGTATTAGCTATACATTTCAAGGAAGCCAAAAGAATTTACAGCACTAGCCAGAAAATATTAAATACATAAAAAAAGTAAGTGTTCAAGAAAGGTGTCCTCGCTTCTCCTTGTGTTTCCTTCCTCACTCGGGTATCTATCCAGCTAATTTTAGAATTTTCCCAAGTTGTCAGCTTGGGAAATCCTATAATCTAGTTATAGGATTTCCAAAATCCTATAATCTAGTTTAAATTCCTTCCCATAAAAATATTTACATCTGTAAATTGTATTCCTTTGTAGATGGGATTTGTGAAAACCAGAAAACAGTGGTCACAAAACTGATCCTTGGGTACCCCAATTAATGGCCCTTATTTCTAGTGAAATAGGAGCAATAAATTGGGGTACCCAAGGGGCCATAAATTGGTCATAATCCGACTATTTCTAGTCGGACTATGGCTTCCTCATTTCATTATTACTGTCCCCCTCTAAGGGGTCTTATAGATCTCATTCGGGTCACTACTCCCCTCCAAGGTGCAAGCAAAGCTCTGTATTCCACATAATCGAAACAGGCGCCTCCGTAGCCAGGTGGGCAGGAGTGGCAGTGCGTAGCACACGCTTCTTGATTAGACCGGTGTTCGAGCCCGTGACCACCAAATACGGAGGATGCGGAAAGGTCAGGGAATGACCACCGCATATCCCCGGGGCAATATGGCCTTAGTTGCTAATGCTCCTAAAAACCAAATAACAACAACATAATCGAAACAAGTGAGCTGTGACAATACCACACTACACAGAGGTTAGCAAGAATGTAGCGTGTATTTAGTATCAAGCGGCACCACGGGTTTCCCCCATCTCCGCGTTGCTTTCATTGTAGGTGTGCCAGTTCACTGGAAAGGCCAGAGATTTAAAAGTGTATGTATACGTATAGTGTTATGTACCGTTGTTCTTCTGGCCATTTAGCCCCTGCTGAGGCCCAACGTTGTCCGCACTGAGCCCCGTGGAGGCAGGCCCGGTATATCAGCATTATAATTATTTACTCTGACAGGTCCTGCCATCTAATTTCCTGAGATTTCGGTGGCTAGGACCTAAAAATAAATAAATAAATAAAAAAACATATATATTTTTTTATCTTTCGCGTGGGGGTGAAGTAATACGCTAGGATTTGAAAGGCCGAAAATATTCGGCCTTTCAAATTAGGATTTAAAGGGTCGATTGACCTACACGTCCAAACAGTAATTTGGACGTGTAAGGCAATCGCTTGTATACAGATAGAATAGGGGAAGGAGACTAAAGACTGGGGAGAGAGACAGAAATATGGGGTCAATAGGGAAGGCAACCCCAATAGGTGTCAGTGGGGCATGCCTATGCCCCACCAGAGGAAAAAATGGGGGTGGCGAGGAGGGGAGGAGACAAGAGGACAGTCACCTCCCCCCTTACAAAGGGGGAGGTGACTGTCCTCCCCCCCCTTTGTAAGAAGGGGCCATGGAAGTGGGGTGGAGAGAAAGCCAGGAAAGAGTGCCCATCTCTGTCGCCAATTGGAGCACTGGCAGCAGACCTGCTGTTCAAGGTGTGGAAAAGATATGGGTCCAACAAAGCACTCAGAACCAGTGCCTCCATGTCATTCATGGGTTTGTGCCCATCCAGGTAGGTTGAGGACAGTCACGTTTATGGTTTATATATCCAACCAGGGTAGAGTGTCTCTTTTGCATCCCGGAGGGGTCTGGTCCATTGATACTGTTTCCGTCATCACGGAAAGCGGTCCAGTACCTTTCCATCAAGTGATCCCATTGTTTCTGTGGTGTGCGTCCTATTCAAATAGGTTGGTTGGGTCAGACAATTTGGATTTCAGTGCTGCTGTATTTGCTCAAAGTCCGGTTGTTGTCGAAGTTTAATGTCTGCTCCAAGGCATACTGTGCCCTCAGTTCCTGATCGCAGAACGGGTTCTTCTTCTGGCAAAGAGTTCCTGTGCGAATCTAGTGAGGTTCTTATATTCTTCGCTTGTGTCCAAGAGATGATGCTCCTGGCCTCGCGGCAGGTAGGTCAATCTTGTTATTAGGTTTCCACGTAGGTCCTCGCAGTTTATACATTCGTGCATGAGGTGGGTACAGCTTTCCGGTTCGCCACATGAACAGTTGGGGTCTTGGAGGAGGCCCAGAGATGTTAGTTTCTCGTTGAAGGGGCCATGACCCATCAATAAGTAGGAGGCATATAGGCTGGGTGGAACCATACAGGTAGTTTCGGGAAAACCCTGTCTACATCAAGTATGAAGCATCGTGTCACCTCCCCTTTGGTTGAGTCTGTCCACCTGTTTGCCATTCCTGTTTTAAGTATGCCAAGAGCCGAGCCTTTTCCATTTTTATATTGTTTGTGGCTTCAGTCGTAAAGCCCGAGTAGGTCACAGAGATTCCTTTTGACACGTAGTAGGCTAGTCCGCATCTGACTACTTCGAGATCTAGTAAGAACCTGGAGCGCCTCCGTGTTCACAGTATTGCAGGCTCGGGTGGATTTGAGCAAGATTGTTCGTTGTGTCGAGACCAGTATTCTTTTGTTGGTGGTCAGTCTGGTCCTAGGGTACCATATTGGTGCACCGTATGTGATCGCCGGGAGAAAAGTGGTCTTGTAGTACAGCAACATAGTTTGTTTACTCATCCCCCAGTCTTTGTGTGAGACTCGCGCAATCAGGCCCGAGTAGTTCCTAATCTTGGTTCTGAGTTGCCTGAAATGCGGTTGGAATTGTGAGCTTGCTGTCAAAAATGATCCTGAGGAATTTCAGTCGTTGGGAGAATTTGATTGTAGCGCGATTTATTTTAATTTACGGTGGCCTCCTTTTGTCCAATGTTCCCTTAAGCAAGATCGAAGTCTTTTGGCAGGCGAGATCTGTAGAAAGTTCTCCGTAGCCCACCGCTGTAAAGTATAAAGAGCTTGATTTGCTCTAGTCTCAAGTTGTGCCCAATTATCTGCCGTCACGGTGAGAATTTAATCATCTGCAAATGCTTCGGTTACCACCTACCTAAGGCCGGTGTTCAGAAAATCATCAAATACTATATTCCACAACAGTGGTCCGAGCACGGAATCCTGGGGGCATCCCCTACGGATGTTCCTGCTGATCTGTTGGTATGGTACTTTCACTTCTATTTTTCGGTGTGAGAGGTAGCTTTTGATATTATTATAAGGGTTGCTTGGGACCTGTGCCATTCTGAGCCTGCCTGACGCTCGGCCACCAAAGTGAGTCGAACGCCCCGGCAAAATCCACTGCAATAGCGAGAAAGTACTTCTGTTGGCAATCATTCAGTGATATCAGTAGGGTTCTCATCGCATTGACCAGGCTTGAATCCGAATTGGTTTTTTGCCTCAAGGTTAGCAGTGGAGTAGTAGTAGTGTTGTATCCGTCTATGAATAAGCCGTTCATATAGCTTACTTAACACTGTTAGGAGCGCTATGGGTCGATATGATTCCGGGAGTGCCGGATTCTTGCTTGGGGCTTTGAGAATTAATTTGACATGTGCTGTTTTCCACTCCACAGAGAATTAGCCAGCCTCCAGGCAGCAATTGTACAACCTTAAGAGAAGTTGGGGTTCTAGGTCAGCAACCTTTTTTATGATTTCAGATTCAAGCATATCTCTTCCGGGCCATCTTTTGGACCTGATCCAGGCAGCCGCTTCGAGTTCTTGCATTGTAAATGGTTGTTCACCCTGTTCCGTGAGGTATTCTTCGTTTTCTTTGCACTGCTTGAGTTGTTGTTCACTGGCGTGCTGTGCTGGTTCCTTCAGTATGGCGTTTAGAAGGTTGTTGACTGATTCTTCCCACGTTGTTGTTAGAGTGCCTTATGGAGTTCGAGTCCTCGTGAGGACTTCTCCCCTAGGAAGCTTGAGTTGTTGTTCACTGGCGGGCTGTGCTGGTTCTTTCAGTATTGCGTTTAGGAGGTTGTTGACTGATTCCTCCCACTTTGTTGTTCGAGTGCCTTGTGGAGTTCGAGTCGTCCTGAGGACTTCTTCCTAGGGAGTTTGTTCGTGGTTACTTTGTATATAACCCCCCAGGGATCCGCGTTTCCAGCTGTGGAGACAAGCAGCTCCCAGGATTTTCTTTTACTCTTTTGGATTTTGTCTGTGTATAAATTTCTTGCCTCCCTACAGCGTTGTCTTAAGGCCTTCACCTCAGCCTGCGGCCAAGACCTGAGGGCTCTTTGGAATTGTTTCCTTATATTTGGGACCTCCCTCCAAAGGGTCTGCAGCTCCCGGGTCCACCATGGGACCATTCCCGCGGAGGGTCTCTTCCTCTTTATGGTTGCAATGCTGGACTCTGTGATTATGTTAGTCACTGTTCTTTGCATGATGTCTGGATCGTTTCTTCTTCTCTATTTGGTGTTGCCTAGCTTTGATAGATGTGGCTAGGTGATCTGCACACTGATTCCAGTCCGCTTTGTGGATTGCAAATCTGTTGGTGAGATATCTGGTGATTCGGATTCTAGTCAGAGTTCTTGAGATTCGGTAGGTGATCAGATGTTGTCCAGGAATTTTCGACTGTCCATCCGTCAATGTGCGTGGCCATATTGGCTGTGGCTAGTAATGTCTATTTCTGCTTCCCAAAGCAGGTTGCAGTAGGTGGGCAGCTGGTGTGGCTGGTTAAGGATCACGAACGGCGAGGTGGCTAGGAAGTCTTCAAGTAGCTGACCATTGTGCGTTGCTCTTCTGCCCTCCGTTTTGCTGTGCCATGCGAGTGACCCGTCTTCTTACAGGCCTGTTACCTTGCTATCTGTTCTTGGAAAGACGTTTGAAAGGCTTATCATGAATCGCTTGAATAATGTGTACAGAGACAAACACCAGGAGTCCGACCGGCGGTTTGGCTTCAGATTGGGCCGTTCTGCTGAGGATGCCGTGGTGAAACTGCTCTCGCTGGTTCGTGGTTCTGAGAGCAAGTACGTGTTGATAATTTTTCTCGACTTCAAGGGAGCTTTGACCGCCTATGGTGGGAAAGCATTTTATGCCGATTGAAGCTTGTGGACTGTCCGATGATATCTACCGTCTCATGCGTAGCTACTTTCACGATGAAATGTGATGCCATGATTTTTTAGATGACGTATCTAAAAAATATAAATACTATTCGTAGTGCTCAGAGCACTACTTGAACCGAAGGTTTCACTTTATTCCCGCATGCCTGCGGATGTTAGCATTGTGTTGCAACTGCTTGTCGTTGCTTATTTAGTTTTGTATTATATGTACATGGTACGTTTAGACTTCTAAATTGATGTAAAAAAAAATTTGTTTGACTTCTAAATTGAGATAGTTTATTTTTAGGTCCGGATTTCCGAGTCGGTAGGATGTTGTTAATTCAGTAGGATTTGATTTTTGGTGCAGGAAGACACCCGCTACAAGTTCGTAGCCCAATTTGGTGAATTTCTGTGCACGAAAGAATATTTTGGCTGTCTCCCACAAACAGGTGCGGGGGGGGGGGGGAACAGATATTCACAAAACACCCCAGAAGACCGGAACAACTTTCTCCTGGGGGTTTTCAGGGGCAGTGAGCACGAAGATGATATTTGTTTTTTCCGTAGGAGCAGTATTTGTGGAATTCGTCTTCCATCATAGAGTGTTTATGGAAGAGAGAGAGGGGGGAACACAAAAGTCATGTTCTCTTCGTTATATCCACAATCTTTGGAAATTGTTGGAGCATAGTCTTTGCCCAAAATTACACTGTTTTTGGATCACCTCCCCAGTCAAGAGCTGGATCCAAGCGCGGCAGCCAGAAATAATTGGACGCACGCTCTATTTCCCTGTTGTCAGCAGCATGGTGACCAGTACCGTCTGGCAAACAAAGGAAACAGATAAAAACGCTTGTATTCAACTAAGCCCACACAAACACAAAAGTTTCTCACCTGGAGAATCCACTGCAGTTTAAAAATTCATTGATCTACTTTGCCTGAAAGGAAACACACTTAATCCACATGTTATTAACTGAAATAGCGGAGCGGTGAATAATGTGTCCGAAGCGGTTGGCAGCAATATAGGCGATCGAAGTTGGCAAGAGTGAATGGGTAAAGGAACACGACGAAAGAATACAGAACGGGAGGATCGTCTTATCCGTCAACTGGTTTACACCGCACCTGCAGCCGCCACTTTGGTAACATCCAATGAGCCGTGACATCAGCTGGCTGTCGCACCAATACCTGAAAAAACCAATGCAAATCCGACTGACAGAAAGGAGCCGCCATGCATTCCGGCCGTTGCATGGATTACCACTGGCTGCTGCATATCGACAACAGCAACTGGAATGGGGCCAAAAACAAGAAAAACCTTGATACAGAATGCTTGAGGTTCTTGAGGTTCTTGAGATTCGCTAGGATCTCATTAAGTAGTGGAAAATGATGCAAGCTAATACAGCAGCAGCCAAAAAAAAAAAGCCTGTTCCATTTCAACTATTCATTCCCTCCAATAATTCGTCTAGTTCTTCCTTGACTTTATTTAAGCTATCAACTTCCACAACAGATGGAAGTTTGTTCCAACAATTCGCCAAACGCTTGCTAAAGGCAAACATCCGCTTACCTATTCTGCAGCCGGCCTTCCTCAATTTGAATTTGTGCATCCTCATGTGTGTGGTCTGAGAAAGAGGACAAATTGCATCACCACTGAGCTTGCTCAATCCATTCAAAGCCTTAAACATCTCAATCAGATCATCTCGCAGGTGCCTAGTCTCCAGACATTACAATTTGCATAATAAAGCTTCCTTGGTAAGAGCACCCCTTTCTTCCCCCTCACCAGTCTCGTTGCACTTCTCTGTACCAGCTGCTCTATATCCTTCCTAAAATTAGGACTCCAGTATGCAGTACTCAAGGTGTGGTCATGCTACCCATAGGTAGTACTTTGCATTTCTCAATATTAAACTTCAATTCCCATTTCCCTAACTTTTCTAGATCCTGTTGCAGCAGTATATTATCATTCCTGTCATTAACCACCCTGCCAACCTTTGCATCATCTGGAAACTTGAAAGTTAATACTGACATACCTTCAATAGTATCATTGTTAAATATAAAACAACGGGCCCAACACCGAATCCTGGGGGACTCCACTAATAAAGTTAGACCACGAAGAGCAGTGTCCATCGAATATCACTTACTTAAAAGGTTAACAGTAGCCGCAGGCAGAGGTGAAGTGATTCTTGCACCGCTTCTATTAAGACGAGCAACGGCCTGGAGGACAGTGTGCTGGGAATTTCAGGGATTGGTGGGAGTCATCATGAAACAAATAAACACATGGGCTGTGTTAGGGTAACTATGAATGAAAATAGTTGCATGTACACCAATCCTAGTAGCATAGTAAATAAATTTGATGAAGTTTAAGTGCTGGTCAAGATATCAAAGGCGCATATTGAAGACATGGTGTCACACAGATATAAGCAGTGCAGAATTAGAATTTGGGGAGTACAATGTGTACAGAAAGGATAGGAAGGGAGAAGGCGTTAAGCTGTTAATTATTAATGTTATATTCGTTTAAATTCTGGAGAGTAACATACGGAAGTATTGTACGTATCATATTGAGGTAAATTTCTCTTTCCCTTATGCAAATATTGAAATCAATGTAGAATATGTTGAGCATCATAGCTCTGGTTTATACTATCAAATTAAGAAACACATACACTGGATTGCAAAACGTAAGGACCAACACTATTTCTAAAGGTTACAACCACAAAATCTTTACTTAAGGTACTCTTTACTGATGAGAGTAGATTCAGTCTCAGCAGCGATTCTGGACGTCAGCTAATCTGGCGAGAGGTTGGCATACGGTAACACCCCGCAAACGTCACCGAAAGGGATCGATATGGCGGTTGAGGTGTTCTCGTCAGGTGAGGCGTTATCTTCGATGGACGTACACAGCTCCAGATACTGGAAGGCGGTAGTGTAACCGGTGCACGCTACTGTACTGAGGTATTCCTTCCCCATGTGCGTCTGTTCTGAGGTGCGATTGGCCCCGAGTTCGTGTTTAAGGATGATAACACCACACCCCATTGCACTGCAGCTGTGATATGCTTTTGGAAAGTGAGGACATTGTTCACATAGATTGGCCTGCCCATTCCACGATCTAAATCCCATCGAACACATATTGGGCACTCTGGGGAGACGCCTAGCGGCACGTCCACACCCACCAGAAAATGTTCACCAGCTGAAGATGGCGCTGACAAAGGAATGGACGATGCTACCGCAAAAACTTATCAACAACATTGTTCTAAGTATGGACAGGCGGTGCAAATCCTGCATCGACATTAGGGGTGGCCATATCTCCTACTGAGGACCGTCTCTTCCTTTTGTTCCATCTTTGGCAGTGATGCATCTGTATCATGGCAGCCAGTGCTACGTTGGCATTTTTGAATAAAGTCCCTATGTACCGTTTTGTTTCTATTGTTGTGTCGGTGTTGTTTCCTTCATCTTTCTGTACCTCACGAAGTTCCTTTGGTATGCTTTTCCCATATCCAGGCCACTCCTATGAGAAGCTACAGGTGACAACCTGACTGGTCCTTAAATTTTGCACAGCAGTGTATAATCTAAGGAAGTGCATCCAGTTGATATAAATGGACAGTGCAATGTTGAGTCAGTTTGGTGTAAGCACTAGGTAAGCAAAAATGAGAGTAGGAGGGTGTTATTGGCCTTATGACTCTAATGAGTACGACGAACAGTTGTACAGAGAAATAGAGTAGGCCAGTAAATCACAATGTCTTATAATATAGGAGATTTTAACTTCCCAGATAATGACTGTAACTTGTGGATTGGTAACTCGAACACTAGCAAAACTTTTGTGGATTTATTGGATGATTGTCTTCTGCAGCAGCACTGCTGAAGTGTTCCAGAGACAACCAGAGGGTGTAATACTCTTGATCTGGTTATTAGCAGTGATTATTCGTGCATTAAGAATTTGCAGATAAAGAAACCACTAGGTGGCAGTGATCAGAGTGTACTGATACGGGATTGAATTTACTATATAGGGGTAAAGGGAAGGGTCTTTGCTTTCATAAAGGCAAGTGGTCTCAGAGACAATTTTTAAAATCTATATAGTGTGACCAACTGGTGGTTACCAACAGCAAATTCTAAATGGGAAGCATTCAAGGAATTAATCGTGGAAATCGCTAGGCTTTTGATACCAACTAAGAAATACTGTTCAAGGTTTAGGCCTAAAATGGATGTCGGATGATCTAATGAGACTCGTGGCAGAGAAGAAAAATGCATGGGATGCATATAAATTATCAAGCAACATAGAAGCCTATGGTAGATGTACACTAGTCTATAATCAAGTCATAAAGGAGGTTAGGCAAGCGAATACAGATTACAATAAATCTTTGGCAAATTTTCTTAACATCAATTTTCTAATAGTTTTTCTTAGCATCAAAAGATGCTAAGAAAAACATCAAAGATTTCTTTAATTATATAAACTCTAGAAGGAAGAGGATGAATCAGATTGGCCCATTTAACATAGATGGTTCGACTATTACTGGTCCTGCTCAGGTTGCTGATAAACTGAATGAGTATTTTGCATCTACATTCATGCATGAGGAATTCGTTAGAGAAGTGGAGGACAGAAGCTTATTAAACTCTATCTTAATGATTTTGTAATAACTGAGAGCAAAGTGGAGGAGAAATCGTTGAAATTAAATTTAAGAAAGGTACCTGGGGTGGATAGGATCTATCCAGTTATATTAAAGGAGGCGCAAAGGAAGTAAGCAAACCCTTAGTCATAATTATGAGAGCATCATTGGTCCCTACGGAGTGCGGATGTGCAAATATATCTCCAATTCACAAAGGGGGATCAAAGGTTGACAATGGTAATTAGAAACCTGTTAGTTTAACTTCTGTTAAAGATGAATTTCAGAATCATCTAGAGAAGACTGCAGTAATAGTTAAGACACAGCATGGGTCTGTTAAAGTGAGGTCTTGTCTGATCAATTTGATTGGATACTATGGTGTGGAAACAAAGAAGCTGGATGCAAAAAATAATTTTGAAATCATATACTTGGATTTCAGGAAAGCTCTTGATACTGTTGCGCAAGCAAAACTACTGTAGAAATTGGAGCGATATGCATTAAAGGCAAGTTGCTACAATGGATAAAGGGATGGTTGCGTGGGAGAAGACAGTGGTAATCAATGGACACTGCTCTTCCTGGACTAATGTTATTAGATTCGGTGCTGGGCCCATTGTTGTTTTGTGTATTCATCAATGATATTGATGAACTGATTGACGGCTTAATGTCCGAATTTGCGGATGATACAAAGATTGGCAGAGTTACTAACGAGAGTAAAGACAGTATGCTACTGAAACAGGATCTAGATAAGTTGGGCAAATGGGCTGAGAAGTGGCAACATTGATAAATGCAAAGTACTGCATATCGGTAGCAGTAACCCAAGAGAAACGTACCAACTGTGTAATACTACACTCAGGGAAGTGGAGAGCGAAAAAGGCCTGGGGTAATTGTGCAGTCAGATGTGAAGTTTTCTGAGCAGTGCAGACAAGCTGCCAGAGCAGGTATGGGGTTTTGTCAATGATATACAAGAATTTTGCTAGTATTGAAAAGGAGGTGATTAACCCTTTGTATAAGGCAATGGTTAGGCTATGCCTTGAGTACTGCTTACAGGTCTGGAGGCCTCATTTTAGGAAGGATGTAGAGTTACTTGAGCTAGTACACAGAAGGGCAACAAGATTAGTGAGGGAAACGAAGGGGTCCTCTTACCAAGAATGTTTAAGTTCTGCAAATTGCAGCATCTGGAGACTAGGTACTTGCGAGGTGATCTGAATAAGGCGTATAATTAAGGTGTATAATAGGTTGAGCAGGCTTAATTCTGATGGTATTCTTCCTCTTGCTCGAACTTGAGGGGGTATAAATTCAAATTGAGAAAAGACAGTTGTTGAGTAGATGTGCGGAAATTTGCCTTTACGCAGCGGGTAGTTGATTGCTGGAACAAATTTCCATCTATCGTTGTGGAATTTGATAGCTTCAATAAATTCAAGGAGGAACTGGACGAATGTATAGAGGGAATGGAAGTGTGACTTTTTCCCCTTTTGGCTGTGCTACTTAAGTTCATACGATTTCTTCTTACTATTGTCTTCTTCCAACCAACCATTCCTTTATCCATAGCAGCAACTTCCTCTTTATGATATACTGCTCCAATTTGTACAGCAGTCTTTTATGTGCAGCAGTATCAAATTCATTTCCTGAAATGCAACTATATGATATCAAAATATTATTTTTTCATCCAGTTCCTTTGTGATCACATGGTATTAACCAATCAAATTGGACAGACAAGATTTCCCCTTAATAAACCCATGCTGTGTCTGAAATATAATTGCAGCCCCGTCTAGATGATCTTGCATTACTTCTTTTACAAGTGATTCCATTATTTTCCCTGGAACAGAAATTAAACTAACAAGCCGCAATTACTGGAATCACCCTTTGATCCTCCTTTGTTAACTGGGGACGCCTTTGCACATCTCTAGTCCTTACAGACCTTCTCTGAATCCAAGGACGCTGTCATAATTATGGTAACAGTTTGCTTACTTCCTTTGCTGTTCCCTTAATGTAACTGGATAGATCCCATCCAGACCAGGTGCCTTTCTTATGTTTAACGTTCTGCTCTCAATTATTACACTCAATTATTTCGCTCCCCGTTAGAGTTGGATAAACTTCTGGCGTCCTGTTCCCTACAGAATTCCTCGTCCGTGAATGTTGAGTAGGATCAATAACAGTGAGAGGCATCGATATCAAGTGGACCAATCTGATTAACCCCCGTCCTTCTAGAGTTTTCTTAAACAAAGAAATATTTGCTGTTTTTCTTCTTCTTCTTCTTATTATTATTATTAATGGTCTTGTATTATTTCTCCCTGATTGGGGGTGCTACCTCGTGACGGGTATTGCTACCAAGCACACAGGATAGTTGTTATTTCCGGTGTTACTGTTGGTCGAGGAACTCTCTGACTATCCTACAGGTGTTCACCATTGCGACTTTCTGGAGTTCCTTGTAGGGGTACGCTGGGAAGTCCTATTCCTGCTAGGCTGTTATGTAGGGTCTTTGCACCATAACTATGGTTGACACGATGATCGGGATGGTCGTTACTTGTTGCATATACCATATCCCTTTGATCTCGTCTTAGCTTCACGTACTTCCTGATTTTTTTCCATGAGTTTTCTGCAGGTTGCCAGTGTTGGGTACCGTTATGTCAACCAGACAGGTAGCCTTTTCCTTCTTGTCCACAAGGGTTATGCCATGGTGGATAGCGGGTTAAGTGCTAGAGAGAACCATAATGGGCTCAGGGCATCTCCCTGAAAGATTCCTCTCTTGATGGGGATTAGCGTGGTTGTGATGCTTTTGACCTTAATGGTGGTACTCCATTTCCCCATTGTTTCTCCTAGGAAGTTTGTCACTATCGAATTGACTTTGTAGATGTTCTATTAGCCAGCTATGAGGCACGGAGTTGAAAGCCTTGCGGTAGGCTTGTAGGCTTGCTCCATAACTGCAGAATCTATGGTTAATTGCTCCTTGCATCCTTTCTGCTGTTCGGCCATTATATTTTGGCTCTCCAAGTTGTCTGATATCTTCCTCGTTATGCAGCTGGTCAGGATCTTGTACATTGTTGGGAGGCAGGTGATTGGCCTATATTTCGCTGGGCGTCTTGGATCTTCATCTTTAGGCTTCAGATATGTGATTCCTTGAGTGAGAACTTTGGGATTGTCTCTGGGTGCCTTATCATTCGTGTGAACTGCTCTGCCAGGTGCTTGTGTGTGCAAGTGAGCTTCTTGTACCAGTAGTTGTGGTCGTTATCTATTCCTGGAGTTTTGCCAGTTGTGAGAATTCTTGATCGTCTGTTTTACTTCTTCCTGAATCTCCCATTTCTTGTACATCCTTGGTTTTCTTGCGTTCTAGTTCTATCCAGGGGGCTCAGCTGTTATGTCTTTATTTCCCCATATATTTCCCCAGAACTCCTCAATCATCTTCTGCTCGGGTGGTCCGTTCCCTTCTTTCCCGTCTTCTCCGAGATTCCTAGGTCCTCATCGAATTCGATAAGTCTTTGGTCCTCATTGAAGATTCGGTTATTTTCCTCTGGGAGCTCTCTTTGTATCGGCGCAGTGTTGCTGAATGTAAGGAGGTTCTGCTTCAATGTGTCCAAGTACTCTCCTATACTCTGATTTTTTGTCTCATATTTGGTGTGGATGCTGTCTCTCTTGAGAATGCTCTTCACTTTTCCAATTAGTTTCTTACTCCTATTGCTCCGTTGGTACTGGGTCAACTGACCTATCTTGACTCTCAATTCTATCTTCTGCTGAAGTCTTCTTTCTCAAGTTGGTGGTTCCTTCTGTTTTCGGTTCTTTTGCTGCTGGTCTCTCGTTTCTCTTTCATTAATTCTCGTGGCTGCTACTGCAGCACAATACATGGCTGTGAGGATGGCTTCCAGTGTTGGCACCATTGCCGTCGAGGTAATGCGGTATTATGTGCCGATTGAGGTGGTCCATGACTCTCCACAAGATTATATTCTGCCTCTGTTTTGGTATCACGTGAATCTTTCTGGGGGTCCATTCCTTCGAATTTAGTTAGGGCCTTCTTCCACTTGTCCTCTATTCTAGATATCATGACCTCATCTCTTTCCACTTCAGCTGCTGTGGGTTGTATTTCTTCTTGATCTTCCTCCTCTGGTTCGATGGTGGTATGTTCTTCCTCCTCTGGTTCGATATTCTTTATCCTTTGTAGTTGATCACTTACTCCTGCTTGATTTTTTCCAAGATAGCAGGAGCTATCAGATTCTTCGTGACGATGGTCCTTCACTAGTCTGCTCTTCGCTGTTCAGTGACCTTAATATCTGGGAATCGTTCCAGCCACTTGGTATGTAGTCTCACCCTGTCAGTTGTCATTTCGGTCTCCAGATTCATCATTTCGTAGTATGCTTGCATGATGTACGTATTCATTTCGATGCTCCACTTCATGCATTGGCGTTTTCTCCCTTCCTGGGTTGTCACTAGCACAGTTGCACAGCAAGCACTTCCAGTTGGTATGGGTTGGATGGTCTTGCCCTTCTCTTGTAGTAGCCATATGGGGGACAGCGCAACTTGCTCCACTGTCTTCCTCGGAAGACCGTCTCTGATTTTTCGAACCAACCCCTCTGCCTAAGGCCTGAACGGGAGTGAATTTATCCTGTGCTACATTCGATGCAGTATGATTAATATTTCTCTGCGACATCCATACGAGGTTGACCTGTTTAGCTTTGGCTTATGTCCAGTGGTAGTTCTCGGGAGTTACGCCAGATGGCACCACAATCTGTCTTAGCCGCCACTCCGACCTTGCGGTAAGTAGATCCCTTGGAGCAGTTTCACGATGTTTATTTATTTATTAATTATTATTACTATTAATTTAATTATTATTCTAATTTAGAATAATAATTAATAATAATAATTTAGAATAATGAGAGAGAGAGAGAGAGAGATCCAGCTCGGAACCCTGGGTTTGCCAAGCCCATATTCACTAGATGTGATCCCCTGGGGCTTAAACCTTTGTCAGAAATTTCTCGTAATCCGCCTTCGCTTGCTTGCTTCTCTGTTACTTGATTAGACTAGCTTATATCTACCATAGACTTCTGTATCACTTGATAATCTATATGCATCCCATGTATTTTTCTTCTAGCCACGAGTTTCCCTAACATCCATTTATGGCTAAACCTTGAATAGTATTTCTCAGTTGGTATCAAAAGCCTAGTAACTTCCAAGATTAATTCCTTGAATGCTTTCCATTTAGAATTTGCTGTTGGTAACATCACCAGTTGGCCCACTGTATATATTTTAAAAATGGTCTGAGACCACTTGTCTTTATGAAAGCAAAAACCCTTCCCTTTCTCCCCCGCATATAGTAGTTAAATCTTAAAGTCAATCCCATATCAGTACACTGTGTTCACTGCCACCTAGTGGTTCTTTTGTCTGCAGATTCTTAATGCATGAATAATCACTGCTGATAACCAGATCAAGAATATTACACTCTCTGTTTGCCTCTTGAAATTGCTGCTGTAGAAAACAGTCATCCAATAAATCTACAAGTCTTGCTAGAGTGCCATGGCCAATCCACAAGTTCCAGTCAATATCTGGAAAGTTAAAATCCGCCATTATAAGATATTCTGATTTACTGGCACACTATTTCTCTGTACACTTGATCGTTCTAGTCATCAGAGTCATTACGCCTATAATACATTCCTACTCTCATTTCTGCATTCGCAGTGCTTCTGTCACACCAAACTGACTCAACACTGGATGCATTGTCTTAAGATTTTATTGTTTCTTAACTAACAGCATAACACCATCCTCCCTTCGTATACTTTCCGTACACATTGTACTCACCCAAATTCCAATTCTAAATTCCTTATATCTGTGTGACACGACGTTGCTAACATTCCAACAATATTCGCCTTTGATATCTTGAAGCACTTAAAAGTTCTCAAATTTATTAATTATACTGCTAGTATTGGTGTTCATGCACCCATTCTTACTCTTAGTTACCCTCACACAGCTCATGTATTTACTTGTTCCATGAGAACTCCCACCAGTTCTTGAAATCCCCAACACCTTGCTTTCCAGGTTGTTTTCATTCCAATAGAAGCAGTGCAAGAAACACTTTCACCTCTGGCTGCAGCTCCTGTTAATCTATTAGTCTGAGCATCCCCTCAAGCTAGCACCCTCTCTATTCAATTTTCATTTTTTTACCCTTTTTATTTTAAGTACCCCATCCTCGTAGAAGTAGTCTCTCCTATTAACAAGCGCAGAACACGCTGAATTCTATCCCATGACCTTTGATTGTTTGTTTGTTTGTTATTTGGTTTTTAGGAGCATTAGCAGCTAAAGCCATATTGCTCCGGGAATATGCGGTGGTCATTCCCTTGACCTTTACGCATCCTCCGTATTTGGTGGTGACGGGCTCGAACCCCAGTCTAATCAAGAAGCGTGTGCTACGCACTGCTGCTCCTTCCCACTTCATATATAGTCATCAACTTTTGTCCCTGACAGATACACGCTGGTCTTATTCCACCTATATTTTTGCACAAAAAAAAAAAACAGATTATTATATTAGGGTTACCTGTAAATGATTACATTAACCCGTATTCGTGTCTGTAAATTGCGTGGGTTCTCTGGTCGATTTTCCTGTTTTGCTGGACGAAAAAACCCGTTTCTGGGGGAAAAACCTTGCTATCTACGCCTGAGACCAACTAACTCAGCCACGGAGTGAAAAAAAAGCCCATTAAAGCTCCTCGCGTCATCGACGGGATTCGAACGTGGGCCTTTTCCATCCGGTGTGGGGAGAATGGTGACGATACGACTGCACAATATACAGTCCATTCCGGTTATTTTGGACACATCGGGACTAGTGCATTTTGCCCCGATTAAGCGGCTGCCCCAATTATCCGAAGTTTCACGTAAATAGTTAAAAATCAAAGTACCCCCCCCCCTTTACAATTCGTTCACAGTACAATCAAATCACGTTACGACGAACTCAACTCAACATAAAGTACCGTTCACTATACGATGTGCAGTAAGCGCCGGTCATTGTGATCACGTTTGTGAATTGAATTTTAATTCTATTGAACAGCGATTCTAATTAGCGAAAATAGCAGGAATACAGTATTCTCCACAGGCTATAAAAGCAAAGATATATTAAGCACAAATTTACCCTTTATTACCTTACCAATTAAAAAATTAAATAACTGAAAATCAGAAGAATATACGTGATAATCGGAATAATTAATATGTACTGTAATATGTACATACGAACTAGTTGAAATTTCTGTTTGCTGACATTTGTGGGTGGGGATTAAAATTTAAAACAGTAAAAAGATAAGCAATCAATAACAAAGAACACGGCACACACAAATTGCAAGTAACACAATACGCGCAAGTGAGAACGGAGTAAAGAATTACAAAGCTTTAAAAATAGGAATGAAGAGAAGAGCTGAAAATAAATTTTTTTATATGATTGAAGATTCCATGGAAGTGTAAACACATTTCACCATAATAACCCACAGAATTCCAGCTGTCGGTATTATCGCAAATTCAGTAAGATCGAGTTTACTGTCTGTTTATGATAATTTCACTAACAGAAAAGCCCAATAAACAGGTGACTGCTAATTGTTTTTGTTTTATGGTTGTGACCTCCAGAATTTCGACCGAACCACATGGTACCGTCGGAGACAATTGTTGGGTAATCTCCAGTGCTGCGGTCTCCTGCCCCAATTAAACGGCATGTTGTCGCAATTAAGCCCTGGCTATTTTCTTGATTGGTTTGTTTTTTTTTAAGATTTGCGCCAAATAAATGGCTGCCCCGATTAACCGGTGGCCCAAATAACCGGAATCCACCGTATTTTCCATTTCACTGATAACAGTCTCCGACAACTAGCTCTTGTGGGACCAGCGCATTCTGCCTTGGGGATTGCCGCTGTGTTACCTGATGAAGTGCAAGCTCTGGCATTGATGTCAGCAGCTGAGCACTTGATGCCCCTCCTCAATTTAAATCCATCGAGCACATCCATCCTGTTCTTCAAGCTCTCATAAAGGCCAACAACGCTGAGTTGGCGCCTAATTTCCTCACTCTTTACATCGACCATACAAAAAGACACCCCCTTTGCAATATCATGTCCCATTCCTGCGAGTTCCACAAACAAACAAGCAGTAGATTTCACAAGACTGTGATTCAGAGCAAAACCACCCTCCTCAGTTTTTGCTGGAGCCAAGGCACTCCCACTACATTCTGTAAAATTGTCTTTTTACTTCACGTTTGCATTTGGGGGCTGTTACTTCGCCGTCACCTTATACTTTTTGTCACTACTGTACTTGTAGTGTGATATTCACTCCGTGTATAAGGCTGTTTTTTTTTTTAGCCTACGCCCGTTGGCGCAGCGCTAGGGAAAAAAAAGAGCAGTTGAAATACTGTTCCATCTTTATGAGTCCGGCTGATTCACAGCAAGAGATCGTTACTCGATCGGATCTGACGAATATCGTGAATGTATTATTTATAAAACTATGAGAAAGTAAATGACTTTCGTCGGAGGAAAGAGTAATGACAATTAAGAAACATACTTTAGGGTGAAATCTGAACCATATAACTACGGGATGATTGTTGTCTGGAAATTGCTTGAGTTGGGGAACGGACTTTAGATCTAGTGACTACTGCTGGGCAGTCTAGAAATTTCACCCCATGCAGATGTGAGGTTCCTCTTTCTCCTCATAAGTTCCTTTTTTTTTATTGCATCAGGTCTCCAAAATAACAGTCCCTGGGATTTTCATTTCCCCACGAAATTAGTGTTTTAACCAATAGAAGCATTGGAAACTCTAAAGGGGGGGAGACATATATATATTCAGATCAGAGAAAAAAAAAAAAACGACGGAGAGATACAGAGAGAGACGGGAAGACCCAGAAAGAGACAAAGAGAGTCTTTTCCTGTGCAAAGCACTTCTCTTTTCTTGAGGCTATCTCGTCAAAAACGTCTTGAGAATCTTTTGCTGCTGGCCCGTTCCTGAATATATCAAAGATTATTCTGGTAAGTCTCACCCTATATTTACGACACGATAGTTTAATAGAATGAAAGTGTTGGACGTTCATACCTGACACTTTCTTCCATAGTCTACTAAGAAACATCCCTCCTCACAGGAACATTCACTAAGATAGCATCAATCTCACAACGCTTAGAAATTTGAGTATAAGATTCGGAGAGATCCATTTCTATAAATATATACCGTAAGTTATGACTGTTAAGTCTGTATAGTACACTTACATATACACCCATATACTCAAGCTGGAGGATGAGTGTTGGTTCCGAGAGTACGGCTGTGCCAACTGAAGACCACATGAAGAACACACACATTTGTACACACGTATTATTAGCCTTGTAGTATATCGTTTTATCCTCTTTGATAAGAAATAGATCTCTTATATAATCAGTATTTTACACCTATTTTTTTTTTGTATGCTAAAATTAATAAATCACGTTTTGTTCAATCATCCTTGCCTCAGCCATTCTCTTGCTACACGTTATCCATAGCACGAGTTTTATAGTAAAAGAACCAGTTTTGCAGCATTTGAGGTCTAACTTATGGATTTCAGAATGAAAAATAACGGCCGTTTCGATATTGCGAGTCTATTCTTGAGAGCCTTGAGAACACGAGATTGTTATCCTAGTATATAAACCACTAGTCAATCATAAGCGTTTTCTGGAACATCAATATTAATGAATAATCTTGCCTGGAAATCTTGTTATACACATTTCATCTTGAATAATATTAAGAATGGAATGACTTAATCTCCATTTGTAGAATGATGCCCAGAAAAACCCCTGTGGAATAATTCAGTCATTTGCTTTCCTGCTCTGTTCGGAGGCATGATTTCAACTCAAATTCAATATAATTGTAAAAATACTACCATAAAGTTTTATCCTAGTAAAACTCCAGATCTTGGGCAAGAACAAAGCAGTGATTGGCAGATGCCAATCACTGCCTTTTCCACAGTCTTTCCTAGGTTGATATGCCTATCATGTTTTTTCCCCCGACTTGCCGCTGTTTTTAAATTGGGAACTCGTTTTCCGATTTTAAAACAGTGGGATAGAGGGGGATAAACACCCTACCTAAGCTAAGCACCCCCCCTCCTCGATGACATAAAACAATCAGAAATAAAACGCCTTCACAATAATCACCCTATCACCGAACTCGACCGTACAATCACTCCATTCTATGAACATGCCCAGACAAGTGGTGTCCAAATAATGAATTTAGCCTTTATAGGAAGGGGAAAGACCTTCCTATCTACGCTTGAGACTGACTAACTCAGCTATGGAGTGAAAATTCCTCGCGTCATTGACGGGATTCGAACCAGGGCCTTTTCCACCCAGTGTGGGGAGGATGGCGATGACACCATGCTACCTGTGTCGCCATGATGTTTAGGTAAAGTGTATTTAGGGTCAAACGGCATCAGGGGTTCCCACATCTCCACATAGTTTACTTTGTGTGGTGATACAGTTTGCTGTAAAGGCCAGAGATTTAAAAGTGTATGGATCTTAAAATGTGTGGTGTCATGTACCATTTTCTTCTGGCCATTTAGCTGCCAGGCCCCTGCTAAGGCCCAACGTTGCCCCGTGCAGGCAGACCATGTACCTAGTAGTATGGATTTACTCTGGCAGGTCCTGCCACCAATTTTCCTGATATTTCAGATGTGAGGACCTGAAAAAAATTTAGTAAATAAAATTAAAATAAAAAAAATTAAAA
Source organism: Mastigoproctus giganteus (assembly GCF_048544385.1). Lineage (NCBI taxonomy): Eukaryota > Metazoa > Arthropoda > Arachnida > Uropygi > Thelyphonidae > Mastigoproctus > Mastigoproctus giganteus. Next base: position 131,969,779 of record NC_143576.1, read on the forward strand.
TTAAATAATTTTTGGGCGTTGTATGTTGATCACGTTTCCCATTTTGAAGGGGTTGCGTTTGACAATTTAATGGCCAAGGAGCAGGCGAAATAATCTGTGGGTGCATGACAAGGGATGCAGATGGTCTATAAGGATGGACACATAACCTGGACCATTCAGAAATGCATCTAGACATACCAGAGGTCCCAACATGTGCATGCTGAACATACCCCAGATCCTTACCAACCATGCACTAGGCACTGCTTGAACAGTTCCTTGTTGACATGACAGGTGCATAGCTTTGTATGGTATGCACCAGATACGCACCCTCCTGGAAACGGGACTCATCTGACCAGGAGACCTATCTCCAATCTTCCAAGGTCCCATGCCAATGTTCTTTTGCCCAGTTGGGGTATTGATTCCTGTCATGGTGTTAGCAATGCCATAACCTATTGCAGAAAAACCTAATTGTTTTGTTGGAGACGTTTCTCGTTGAAGTCAGTGGTGATTTGTGCCACTGTCGCTCTCCAGCTAGCTGAAACAATGCAAGACAGACGTCGATGGCCAAGTTCATCCACCACCCTCTGTCCACAATGAGGTGTTATTCCGGAAATGGCGTATTCCTGACACTTGATACTGTCGAACGGGGACAGTGCAATTACTGTACCCACACATCTGGCACCCACTACCATCCCTCTTTCAAAGTTGATTAACTCCCAACGTTTACCAATACTGACATCAAATTACTGTCTACGTGAATGCAGTGCCAAGTGATGAGTTCATCCACTAGCATCCTGATTTCTGGTTGCCAAGGAACCAAGTATCCCATGAATTCTGTCCTTCCAGTCCACAGCATCAGAGAGAGAGAATATCAGTGAATGTGCTTTAGAGAAAACACTTTCACATTGTAGAATAAGAAAAAAATTAACTATTCTTTTTAAGGAATAATTATAACACATTATGTGCCACCTTTATTAATTTACATGGCATTTTTCTTTTAATAATGTACTGTGGAGAAATTTTATTAATTTCTCAGACATAACGCTAGGATTTGAAAGGCCGAAAATATTCGGCCTTTCAAATTAGGATTTAAAGGGTCGATTGACCTACACGTCCAAACAGTAATTTGGACGTGTAAGGCAATCGCTTGTATACAGATAGAATAGGGGAAGGAGACTAAAGACTGGGGAGAGAGACAGAAATATGGGGTCAATAGGGAAGGCAACCCCAATAGGTGTCAGTGGGGCATGCCTATGCCCCACCAGAGGAAAAAATGGGGGTGGCGAGGAGGGGAGGAGACAAGAGGACAGTCACCTCCCCCCTTACAAAGGGGGGAGGTGACTGTCCTCCCCCCCTTTGTAAGAAGGGGCCATGGAAGTGGGGTGGAGAGAAAGCCAGGAAAGAGTGCCCATCTCTGTCGCCAATTGGAGCACTGGCAGCAGACCTGCTGTTCAAGGTGTGGAAAAGATATGGGTCCAACAAAGCACTCAGAACCAGTGCCTCCATGTCATTCATGGGTTTGTGCCCATCCAGGTAGGTTGAGGACAGTCACGTTTATGGTTTATATATCCAACCAGGGTAGTGTCTCTTTTGCATCCCGGAGGGGTCTGGTCCATTGATACTGTTTCCGTCATCACGGAAAGCGGTCCAGTACCTTTCCATCAAGTGATCCCATTGTTTCTGTGGTGTGCGTCCTATTCAAATAGGTTGGTTGGGTCAGACAATTTGGATTTCAGTGCTGCTGTATTTGCTCAAAGTCCGGTTGTTGTCGAAGTTTAATGTCTGCTCCAAGGCATACTGTGCCCTCAGTTCCTGATCGCAGAACGGGTTCTTCTTCTGGCAAAGAGTTCCTGTGCGAATCTAGTGAGGTTCTTATATTCTTCGCTTGTGTCCAAGAGATGATGCTCCTGGCCTCGCGGCAGGTAGGTCAATCTTGTTATTAGGTTTCCTCGTAGGTCCTCGCAGTTTATACATTCGTGCATGAGGTGGGTACAGCTTTCCGGTTCGCCACATGAACAGTTGGGGTCTTGGAGGAGGCCCAGAGATGTTAGTTTCTCGTTGAATCCCAACGAAGAAGGAAGAATCCCACAGCATTCAGTTTGCTCAACCGATTCATGGCCTTATACACCTGAATCAGATCACTTTGCAGATGCCTACTCTCCAAGTGCTGCAATTTGCAGAACTTAAACCTTTCTTCGTAAGGGTACCCCTTTGTTCCCCCTCAACAATCTTGTTGCCCTTCTTTGTACTCGTTCTAGCAACTCTACATCCTTTAGCATTAGTAGAGGCATTTGGTGCAAGAAAGCAAGCTTATGCAGCATCAGCCAAAAAAAAAAAATAAATAAATAAATAAATAAAAAATAACCACTTCCACTTCACCCCTCTGTTCGTTCGAAATACCTGTCCAGCTGAGCCTTAAACTTATTTAGGCTATCAACTTCCACGACAAGGGATGGAAGTCTATTCCAGCAACCAACCACCTGCTGGCTAAAGGCAAATTTCCGCACATCTATCCTACATCTGTCTTTCCTCAATTTGAATTTATGCCCTCTCGGGTGATTATTCTGAGCAAGAGGAAGAATCCCATCAGCATTGAGCATGCTCAAACCATTCAAGGCTTTATACACCTCTATCAGATCACCTCGCTGGTGCCTAGTCTCCATACACTGTAATTAGCAAAACATAAGCCTTTCTTCGTAAGAGCACCCCTTTGTTCCATTCACTAATCTTGTTGCCCTTCTCTGTACTCGTTCCAGCATCTCTACATCCTTCTTGAAATGAGGCCTCCAGACCTGTATACAGTACTCTAAGTGCGGTCTGACCATTGCCTTATACAAGGGAATAATCACCTCCTTATCCCTGCTAGAAAAATTCCTATATATCATCGACAATACACCATGAGCTACTCTTGCAGCCTGTCTGCACTGCTCAGAAAACTTCATATCTGCCTGCACAACCACCCCCAGGTCCCTTTCATTCTCTACCACTGTCAGTGTAGTACCACAGAGTTGATACGTTGCTCTGGGTAGTACTTTACATTTGTCAATGTTAAACTTCATTTACCACCTCTCAGCCCATCTGCTCAACCTTTCCAGATCCTGTTGCAGTAGCATAGTGTCAGTAGTGTTCTTGACAACCCTGCCAACCTTCGTATCATCTGCAAACTTGGACATTAAGCTTGATATACCATCACCAATATCATTTATAAATACAGAAAACAATAATGGACCCAACACTGAACCCTGAGGGACTCCACTAATAACATTAGTCCACGATGAGCAGTGTCCATTGACCACTCTCTGTCTTCTCTCCCTCAACCATCCCTTTATCCATAGCAGCAATTTGCCTCCAATGCCACATTGCTCCAATTTGTGCAGCAGTCTTCCATGTGCAACAGTATCAAAAGCCTTTCTAAGATCCAAGTATATAATATTAAAGTTATTCCCTGCATCCAGTTCTTTTGTGACTGCATCATAGTATCCAATCAAATTGGTCAGGCAAGACTTCCCCTTAACAAAACCTTCCTAAAATGAAGCCTCCAGACCTGTACACAGTACTCAAAGTGCGGAATGACCATTGCCTTGTACAAAGGATAATCACCTCCCTGTCCATGCTAGCAAAATTCCTATATATCATTGACAAGACTCCATGACCTGCCCTGGCAGGTCATGGAGTCTTGCACTGCTCAGCAAACATCACATTTGACTGCTTATTTACCCCAGGTCTTTTTCACTTTCCACTTCCCTGAGTGTAGTACCACACAGTTGGTACATTTCTCTTGAGTTATTGCTACCCATATGCAGTACTTTGCATTTGTAAATTTTAAACTTCAGTTGTCACTTCTCAGCCCATTTGCACAACTTGTCTAGATCCAGTTGGAGTAGCATACTGCCTTTACTGTCGTTACAACCCTGCCAACCTTTGTATCATCTGCAAACTTGGATATTAAACCTGATATACCTTCATCAATATCACTGATGAATACACAAAACAACAATGGGCCCAGCACCAAACCCTGGGGAACTCCACTAATAACATTTGTCCATGAAGAGCAGTGTCCATTGATTACCACTCTCTGCTGTCTCCCACTGAACAATCCCTTTATCCATTGTAGCAACTTATCCTTAATGCCATACCTCTCCAATTTGTACAGCAATCTTTCATGTGCAACAGTATCAAAAGCTTTCCTAAAATCCTAGATATTACATCAAAATTATTTTGATATAATATTCAGTTTCTTTGTGACCACATCATAGTATCCAATCAAATTGGTCAGACAAGACCTCCCTTTAACAAACCCATGCTGTCTTAACTATTACTTGTCTGGATGATTCTGCAATGCTGCTTTAACCAATGACTCCATTATTTTCCCTGGAACACAAGTTAAACTAACAGGTCTATAGTTACTTTTGTCACCTTTTGAACCCCTTTGTGAATTGGTGATACATTTGCATACCTCCAGTCCATGGTGACCTCCCCTGAGTCCAAGGAAGCTCTTATAATTATGACTAAGGGTTTGCTTACTTCCTTTGCTGCCTCCTTTAATATCACTGCTTCTCACTGCTACCATCTTTTATGATCACACTTTTTGAACTTTTATCAGTTTTGATAGTTTTGTCCAGCCAAAATACAAATCTGCCGATCAGATGAACACTTATGAAACTTTTTTTTACGAAAAGTACATGATATTTGGATAAATTCAGTAATAAAATCTGGAGTAGGTGGAAGGTACGATAATAGTATATCAGCAGAATTCATAGAAAGATTTGCTTTTCGTTAGAACATCACACTGAAAGATGAATCAAATTTTTCATCAATGTTGAGATGTTTGTAAAACAAATGCTCACCTTCATGAACAGCCCTAAAATTCTAATACACATTCACTCCTTATATGAATCATATATAGAAGCAATGGTCCATACTAATACTTTTTTTTTTTTCCACCTTAGTTCCTTTTTATTTCTATTCTGCAACAAAAAAAAAAAAAAAAAAAATGAAAATGAGACCATTTTTAAACTGAATGAACACATTTTTCAAGGAAAGCTTTAAAAATTACTAAACATCATATGCAATAGACAACTGCAGTTTAAGATTTATTAAATGGGAAACACAGAAGCCAACATGGTAAAGAATGAACTGTATAAAATTAAGAAGACGTGTCTTTTTTTTTTTTTGTTTTTTTTTTGTTTAATGTATTAAAAAAAGCATAAAAACAATTATTTCGTTTAGAATTTCTATACATATACACATATGGAATGAAAGTTTAAATTTACAATACAGATATCTATATATTTTTCTTCCATTTTTCAAACTGATAATGATAAAGCACTTAAAATTGTAAGCCAAATGATTTTAAACTACATTTGATATTAACTAATATATAGTGCATTTCTGCTAATATGTGTGCCTTCATTTGACAAACCTAAAATAAAAATCAGTCATCTACCAGAATTACAGCTGGAACAAACTTCTGAAATCTGTTTTAGTTGTATTATGCTCAAAATCTTCTTACCAAAATTTTACAAAAAAAATCTAAATAAAGACACATATCCTATATATCCATTTCAACCTTCACAATCTGATGATTTGAGGATCTGGAAAAGAAATATAGTGAAGAATCAATGTCACCTTCTGATGGCAAATTTCATTCAGTCTTAGGTTTCTTTAACCATTGGGTTAGGAATGTATCTGTAACTTTTCTCTTTGATGACCTATCAAAAAATATACAAAATTATGATATAATCTCTCAAGACATTAAATAACCAGCCTTCATAAATCCTGGGATAGACAATTAATCATATACATGAAAATACATTAATGCAAGTGTTTTCCTAATGAGAAAGCACACTCAAAAACAAAATTAAATTATCAAAACTGTGAAACGAATTAACCACTTTATGAAAAACTGAGTGGCAAAGGAATATGATATGGAGGAGGAACCCCCTTATGCAGCTTCCTAGCAAAGTTGATATGGATTTCTTATTTTATTTATTTATTTTTTTGTACTATTTTGTCATTGTTTTTCAAAACAGAACATATTTTGTTCTGTTTCTAGGATCTGAGGGCTACATATATAAAGGGCTCTTAAGATAAGGAGCTTGATTATCCATGCTTTTAATCTGATGGGACAATTTTAGTTTAGGAGCATTCCTATGTCAATGGGCTTCAATACACTGTTATGAGAGCTCAGTCTTTATGGATACATCCAAGAATGCAAGTGTCCTTTTTCCAAGATAAATCAGATCTTGTTTCTGCTATTTAGATAATTATAGAATTCTCAGTTTCTCTTCTTGGGGCTGTTACAAGGATTTTATCTGCAAATCAAAGCCACAGCTTGGGGTGTGTGTTGATAAGCTTCCGAAGTCTATGTGTGTAACTCTGAGATGCACATCTCTGCTAGTATGGGAGAAAGGTGATTTCTCATAGTGAAGTCCTGGTGTTGTTTATTATATTCAGGGCATCCTCTTTTGATAGAGATGCAGGTGATCTGTATTGATATGCAAATCTACTTTATTACCTATGTGCAAGCTTTGGCTTCTTCCAGAGGAGCATTAGTAAACATTCAGGATGTGTCAAACTGGCTAGTATGTCAGTCACTACTGCTGAATGAGATTTGTTTTAGGTTCTATAGTAGTTCTCTTGAGTATTTTTAGGAAATCTTTTCTATGCAACTTGTTTGTTGGGACCTAAACAAGGCCATTTGGCAAGATTTTTCTCTGGATGTCACTTGTTGACAAATTCAAATTATTTTAAAGATACTCGACCTTGCTGCTCATATCTGTATGTAGAGCTGTCTATAGAGGTGTGCATTTACAAATTTGCATATTGCACAAATTGAAAAACTCACAGTGGGGAACTCTACTCCCTGTGCCTGAGATTATATAACTACAGCCTCACCTGAAGAGGATTTTATAAAGTCCTCTAGTTGTCAATAGGAATCAAATCTAAACCTCTCCAAAAATGATAGACAGAAATGTACCATGCTAACTAAGCTGCCATAGAGGATGCTTGCTGCGGGTAATAGAGAGACTTTTTTGCAATCTCTGAAGTTCTAAAACACAGAACTTCAGAAAGGGGATTTCTCATAGTGAAGTCCTGGTGTGAAGCCAAGGACTGTTGTCTTTCTTAGACAATATATAAGCAAAAATATATTAAAATCAACAATGAATGGTTGCAGAACAGATGTGCAGAGCCAGAGAGTAATTGATTATTGAAACAGACAAAAGTTTGTTCCAATAACCTTTTTTGGGCAAATGATATGAGTGGGTGTAGTGTTTTTTGTATGTGTGTGCATGCTCGTGTGCAGATGGTTTTGTATATGCCTGCTTTCTCGCCTCAGCTGCCACTTGATGAAGTTTCCAGATTACTTGAGCAGAAAAAGACAGCATGGAAGCATTACAAGGCAATAAAAAGTACTGAGGCCCATAACAGCTACAAATTGATCTATAATAGTTCCACAGAAAAGGTTAGGCTAGCAAAGGCAGATTACAAGAAAATAGCTGGCAAAGAGTGGGGATAAGGAATTCTTCACATATATAAATGCAAAGAAGAAGACAAACCAGATTGGACCCTTATTGTAACGGATGTGGGATAGTATTAGATACCCCAGCTGATGTTGCAGATGAATTCAACAGTTACTTTGTTTCGATATTTACAGAAGAAAAACCCTATGTCAATGAGAAATTATGGGAGTGAAGTTGAAAAATATGTAATTAATGATATTGAAATTTCATATGATTATTTAATGAAAAAACTTTTGAGCCTACAGGCAAGTATGGCTCCAGGAATTGATGGCATATACCCTACACTTTTAAGGGAGGCAGCAAGTGAGTGCATTGAACCATTAAGGCTAATTATGAGAGCATCGCTGGACTCAGGAGAAATTCCGTTGGATTGGAAATGTGCCAATGTATCGCCAATACACAAAGGTTCTAAGAGTATAGTGGGAAATTACCGACCAGTCAGTCTAACTTCAGTAGTAGGGAAAATCATGGAGGCAATGATCAAGAGTGGAATTCAGGATCATTTAGAGAGAAATGGAATTCTGAAGGATACTCAGCATGGTTTGTAAAGGGAAAATTAAGTTTAACAAATCTGGTTAGCTATTTGTACAGGGTCACTCATGAGCTGGATTTAAGGAATAATTTTGAAATTGTTTATTTAGATTTCAGCAAAGCATTTGAGTCAGTCCCATATAAGTGGTTACTTTATAAGTTGGAACAAGTTGGTATCACAGGGAAAAATCCTTAGATGGATAGCAGGATGGTTTCGGGGCAGGAGGCAGATGGTTGTGATAAATGGTTATTCCTCGGATTGGGTTAATGTAAGAAGTGGGGTTCCCCGAGGATCAGTATTGGGACCACTGTTGTTTTTGATTTTCTTAAATGACATCGATGAAGGGATAGAGGGCACGATGTCTAAATATGTAGATAATGTAAAGATCGGTAGAGTAGTTGTTAATGATCACTGCCAAACAGACTTCTTCAGAGTAACCTAGATAGACTGGGATGGTCAGAAACGTGGGAGCTTACTTTAATTCAGCAAAAAGCAAGGTCTCTCAAGGAACAGCAACTCCAAAATCCTTTTATAGACTTGGAGTTGAACTAAAGTCAGTAGTGGAAGAAAGGGACTTGGAAGTTACGATACGGTCAGACATGAACTTCTCCGAGCATCACAGACGGGCTTCAAGGAAAGCCCATGGTGTCCAATCGATGATTTATCGAACGTTTTCTAGTAGAGATAAGGACGACATAATCCCATTATATAAGACTATTATTAGGCCAAATTTGGAATACTGTGTTCAGGTATGGAGGCCACACCTAAAAAAGAAATTGAGCTTCTTGAAAGGGTCCAGATATCAGTAACTCACCTGGTGAGATTGGCAAAAGTGTTCATATGAGGAAAGACTTCGAATATGTGGGTTGTACAGCTTGGAAACCAGCCACCTTAGAGGAGACTTGGTGTTTAAGGCTCTGAGAGACAAAAGTAAAATGAATTAGGATAAATTTTCACGGTTATAAATGATTCTAGAACTAGGGACCATAAATTCAAGTTACAGATGGAAATGTTTAGATTGGATTGCAGGAAGTTTTATTTTAGCCAGCAAATTATAAATTACTGGAATAAATTATCTACATGAGTAGTTGAGGCTGACAGTTCAGGGGAAATTCAAAGGTCAGCTGGATAGTTATTTATGGAAGGAGAGAAATGCATAGTATTAGCATTAGTTGAGGTATACGATGCAAGAAAGTAAGCTTATGCAGCATCAGCCAAAAAAAATAAAAAATAAAAACCTCCCATTTGACCAATCCATTCACTCCAAATGCCTGTATAGCTTATCAACTTCCACAACAAGAGATGGAAGTCTGTTCCAACAATCAACTACCCGTTGGCTAAAGGCAAATTTCTGCACATCTATTCTACAACTATCTTTCCTCGTTTTGAATTTATGCCTCCTGAGGTTCATAATCTGTGCAAGAGGAAGAATCCCATCAGCACTGAGCTTGCTCAAAACATTCAAGGCCTTATACACATTAATCAGATCACTTCGCAGGTGCCTAGTCTCCAGAAGCTGCAATTTGCAGAACTTAAGCCTTTCTTGGTAAGAGCACCCCTTCGTTCCCCTCACCAATCTTGCCCTTCTTTGTACTCGTTCTAGCAACTCTACATCCTTCCTAAAATGAGGCCTCCAGACCTGTACGCAGTACTCAAGGCGTGGCCTGACCATTGCCTTATACAGAGGGATAATCACCTCCCTTTCCCTGCTAGCAAAATTCCTATGTATCATTGACAAAACCCCATGACCTGCCCTGGCAGCCTGTCTGCATTGCTCAGAAAACTTCATATCTGCCTGCACAATTACTCCCAGGTCTTTTTCATTTTCTACCACCTTAAGTGTAGTACCACACAGTTGGTACGTTTCTCTGGGGTCTTCTACCCATATGCAGTACTTTGCATTTGTCAAGGTTAAACTTCAGTTGCCACTTCTTAGCCCATCTGCCCAAATTATCTAGATCCTGTCGCAGTAGCACACTGCCATTACTGTCATTAACAACCCTGCCAACCTTTGTATCATCTGCAAACTTCGACACTAAGCCTGATATACCTTCATCAATATCACTGATACAGTAGACCCAACACCGAACCCTGTGGGACTCCACTAATAACATTAGTCCAAGAAGAGCAGCACCCATTGATTACCACCCTCTGTCTTCTCGCACTTAACCATCCTTTTATCCATTGTAGCAACTTACCCTTAATACCATTCTGCTCCAATTTGTACAATAGTCTTCCATGCGCAACAGTGTTAAAAGCTTTCCTGAAATCCAAATATATGATATCAAAATTATTTTTTGCATCCAGTTCCTTTGTAACCACATCATAATATCCTATCAAATTTGTCAGACAAGACTTTCCCTTAACAAACCCATGCTGTGTCTGAATTATTGCTGCAGTCTTGTCTAGATGATCCTGCAATGCATGTTATTCAGTAACATCGTTGACTCTGAGTAGGATAGATGTTATTGCTTATATTGCTTCATCTGCATAGTTCTTTATGCATATATATGTATATAAGTTAACATATTTTATATAATTATAGGTTCTAAGGAATTGAAAAGTGGAATAAAAATAAAACACGTTACTTTAACTATCATTAACAAGCTCAACGTGATAGAACTTGAAAATGGTGTTCCTGGAAAAAAAAATTACTGAAGAATTTGGTATTGGCCAACAGGCTGTGTTAGATATTAAAAAACAAAAATAATCTATAGACATTTGCTTTAAAATTCAATGTGGAAAGTGATAAAAGCACCATATCAAATAGACATACATTAAAAAACCAAAAGAAGTGTTGCTGGAAGAAACTGTATTTAAGTAGTATTCACAGCAATGATCAAGTGGCATTGGAGTGCAACACCAGTGCCACCTGATAAATGTATAAAAAGACAATACATTTATCCATCTATAAATGGATAAATGTATTGTTTTTTAAAGTTTTTAAATAAAGGCTCTATGATATTTTTTTATTTATTTTCATCAGCATTACTTATATTTTATTTATTAAATTTTCCATTTATTTGTGTTCTGATTTTGTTCTTTTAAGGCTATCTTTTGCTTCACTAATACAGATTATCGCTTAATTTGGATGGCTTCCCCCCCCCGCAATTAATCCAAATTAGGCGATGGTTTACTAAATTATTTTTTTGTATTCAGTTCCTTTGTTACTGTTTGTTTTGTTTTGGTTTTTTTTTAGGAGCATTAGCAACTAAGGCCATATTGCTCCAGGATATGCGATGGTCATTCCCTGACCTTTCCGCATCCTCCGTATTTAGTGGTGACGGGCTCGAACCCCGGTCTAATCAAGAAGCGTGTGCTACGCACTGCTGCTCCTTCCCACCTGGCTACGGAGGTGCCCTTTGTTACTGTATTATAGTATCCAATCAGATTGGTCATACAAGACTGCCCTATAACACATCCAGGCTGTGAGGGTAGTATAATTGCATTGCTGTCTAGCTGGTTCTGTAACCAGTGACTCCATTTTTTTTTAAACTGGAACAGATGTAAAGCTAACAGGTCTGTAAATACTCATGGCACCTTTTGATCCCAATTTGTGAATTGGGGAGATATGTGCTCATCTCCAGTCCATAGGGACCTTACCCGAATATAACGATGCTCTAATAATTATGGCTAATGGTTTGCTTACCTCCTTTGCTGCCTTCTTTAATATAATTGGATAGATCCCATCCACCCAAGATGCCTTTTTATGTTTAGCTTTGACAATTTCTCTTCTACTTTTCCTTCAGTTATAACAAAATCATTTATCCCCTCATTACAGTTTGATAAACTTCTGGTATCTTCTTCCTTAAAACATTCCTCATATGTGAATGTAGATGCAAAATACCTATTCAGTTTGTCAGCAACCTGAGCTGGGTTGTCAACAGTTAAACCACTGATATCAAGTGGCCTAATGTGAATCAATCCCCTTTCTTCCATTGTTAATATAGGCACAGAAGTCTTTGCTGCTGTTCTTTTCCAGAGACTTCTCACAATATCTGTCTCAAGCTTGCTTAACCTCCTTTGTGACTTGATACATGCTAGTTTATATCTACCATAGGCTTCTGTGTTGCCTGATAATTTATATGCATCCATACATTTTTCTTCTCTGCCACGAGTCTCATTAGTTCATTTGACATCCATTTAGGACTAAACCTTGAACAGCATTTCTTAGTAGGTATGAAATGCCCTAGTAGCTTCCAAAATGAATTGCTTGAATGCTTCCCATTTATAATTTGCTGTCATCTAGAAGTTGCTGTTGGTAACATCATCAGTTGGACTCATTGTAGAGAATTTAAAAACTGTCTAAGATACTGTAATTGCCCTTATGAAATCCCTTTATCCTTGAGAGTAGTTGTCTTTAATAAATTCCACATGAGTACACTGCAATGACTATCGCCCAGTGGGTTTTTACGTGCAAATTCTTAATGCATGAAGAACTGCTGCTGGTAACAAGATGTTGATGGGATAGTTCCACTTGCTAAGATTAAGAACCTGAGGGGGGCATACATTCAAATTGAGGAAAGACAGTTGCAGAACAGATGTGCAGAAAGGCTAAACTAGACATTTGGAGTGACTGGATGGGTGAAATGGGAAGGGCTTTTTTTTTTTTTTTTTTTTGGCTGATGCTCTATAAGCTTGCTTTCTTGCATCATATGCCTCAACTAATACTAATGCTAAAAAGCACTGATTTCTCTTGTTGCCTCTAACATGCTGCTGCTGTAGAAAACAGTCATCAAATAAATCCACAAAATTCTTGCTAGTGTGTGAGTAACCAACACTCACACCCACAAATTCCAATCAAAATCTGGAAAGTTAAAATCCTGCATTATAAGACATTCGGAACCACTCTATTTCTCTATATACTTGTTTGGTACACTCATCATGGTCATTAGGTCTATAGCACACTCCTAATCTCATTTTCATTTTCCCAATGCACATGTAACACCAAACTGACTGAAAATTCCATTGGCCACTCATGTCAACTGGATGCACTGCTTTAGATTTTATGTGCTTCTGAACTAAGAGCCTAACCCCTCCTGTCCAGCCTTTCCTCTCTGTATACATTGTATTCCTCACATTCAAATTCAGCATTGCTGGATGTCCGAAGGTTGAGGTATTAGAAATCAAAATCCACAGACCTTCCAGACTGTTACCAACACGTGGTGTCTTCAATCTGGATGGGCACGTGACAAAACAAAGAACCACCCACTGGAACAGTTGTGACAATGAAATCTGGAAGGATAGGCCATAACTGAGGAACAGTTCAGATCTAGTGTTTGTTACAAAGTGAAGAATAAGAAATTCAATGTCCTGGCACAATCCAAAAGATTCTTTTGAACAGGGTGTGAAACCTCTTAGTCACAGTGCTATTGCTACATGGCCTTTGATCCTCCTCCTTTAATGATCCTCCCAGTTGTGTGAACTGCTGGAGGAGGAAGCTCCCATTGCAACATGCTGCTGTGGGCAGGAACAGTTCAGAGTATGTGTGGTCATTTGATGTGGTCTGCCACAGAACTGATTATGGGTAAATTTGTCTATGAAGAGGCACTCCGGGAATTGAGTTGAACCATGGTTCCACCTGGGAGTGACTTAGAAGCTGAATGGCTTGATTGGTTGAGAGAGATGTGAAATTATCTTATAACATAAGCAGTGCGAATAAGTTATATTATTCTTAAATAACACGTGTGCCCTGCATAAAATGTTATTATCTATAACTTACCCTGTCTAGGTAAGGGATTGTTATCCAGTCATCTTAAAATGTATATATTTACATATTTACAAGACTTACTCAGATTTTACAGGCAAAACACAATCCAGAGTGTTGTTTCTGGAATTATTCACCACTGTAGACACTGCATGCCACTGAAGAGAACTGACAGGATGTAACAGCTTTAGAGCCTATGAATGAGGAGGAAAAAGGTTTTTATAGGAAATAACACTTTATAAGATATTGCAACCTATGGAATTTACTGCATACATATAAATTGAAAAAGACTTCCAAATATACAGATTTATATTATTATACAGGCAGTTCTCGCTTTACGAGTTCCCAGGTTTACGAGTTTTTTTCCCAAGTATCAACAAAATCGAAAATATGAACATTAATTGCAAAAAATGAATGTTAAACATTCATAAATACTGCATTCCAAACCACGTGCATAGCTATACAATACAGTCTACCCCGCTTTACGATATTAATCAGTTCCAGAGACACCATCTTATTGTTAAAATATCATAATGTGAACCCAATAACACATTGTTTTTTTGGTAATTCATTTCAAGATCCTGGAAGTTGAAATTTTCACTGTATAACTAAGCTATTTATCTCTCTAAAAACGCCTTTGTGATATTTTTCTAAAGCACATTTCTGGAGGCCACGACCATAAAACAATAAAAACAATTTGCACTTTCTGGTTTATTGGGCTTTTCTGTTACTGCAGGCAATTATAAATCGGTAGTAAACTCGATGTTATTGCATTTGCGAAAATACTGATAGCTGGAATTGTGTGGTTTTTTTACATTATTATGGTGAAATGTGTTTCCCCTTTACTGAAATTCTTCAATCGTATAAAAAACAAATACATTTTCAATTAAAAAATTATAATTTAATTATAAAAGATTTATAATTAAAAGAGATGATTATCTTGGAAACAAATGCCCCTTGAAACATTTCTGAAGAAAACGACTTCTTGTGCAACAAACCAACGAGTGCCGAGCCAATAATGAGTGATCAACGAGTGTGCATTTAGTCGATGACGATGAAGAATAAACATTCTTTAACATTTGTAAGTCATAAATAATTTCTCTATTATTGTAAAATCAAGCAAATTATAATTTGCTTGATTTTACAGGCCACATTTTCATTTCTTTTGATAAATCAATCATTGTTTAAACAAAATAATTAGCTAACTAATTTCATTGTTGAGAACATAACCCCTATTTTTAACCACATGTCTGTGGGAAATAAATTTCCGCTTTACGAGCACACGCTAGGAACGAATTAACCTGTAAAGTCGAGAACTACCTGTACTTTATTTCTCAGTGATAATTTGGAAAAAAAATTCACTTTTTCCGATGGTCTGCGAGTCTTTTTCATAAAGGCTGTGTGCTCTCCTATTAATATGAAGATATTACTTTTATCAGGCACATTAGCATATATGCACATAAGCACCTATCACATCCTGTCCCCCCTCTGTCTGTCTGTCGATCCACATGTAACAGAGAGACTTCCAGTGGACAAATTTTCATGAAATTTTATATTTGGTTCATATAAAATGATTTGTCAGGTTATCCCATATTGGACAATAGAAATTTGACTATCATCGTTTCTTTTTTCCATATAATTTGTATGGAAAAAGAAATTCATAGATTAAGTGTAATTTTAATGCTATACTGTTAGCTCCGTGCACACTTTGCAGATATTGTTATGTAACAGTCATGAACATGCTATCACTTGTTGACATATACATATATACAAAACAGAGAGAAAATAGACTTTAAAAGAAAATAACTATATTTACTTTTCACTTCAATTAATCACAGAAAAAAAAAACTTTTTTTTTAGAATGAATGCATCTGAAATGTAATGCAGTACGTGCATTAACTAACTTGTAATGACAGTATGTAATTGGATGTTTAGATCTTACTTAATAATAAATAGTTCAATCACTATCACATTTTCTGCAAAAGTTCTGTTGGTCCCCGAAAAGCTTTTAAGATCAATCACAGCCCCCACCACCGCAACCGCAGAAATTATTCAGATAAATGAAAGTATATTTCACATATTATTCTATAAAATGTCTGACTGAAGCCAAATTTTCAGCTTATGTTCTTGTGCCAGGTGTTCTTGTGTGGGAAAATTTCAGGTCTAGTCAGGATTCCGCTGTCATCATTCCCTCTTCCCCCACCTACTAAAACAGCATAAATGAAAATATGTTTTCACATTAATCAGCAAGAAAATGTAAAATGCTACCAAACTTGCAACTTATAATCTGTTGGCCCCTGGGATGGTTCTAAGTTCAATTTCCATTTCAGAACATTCCCTCAGTTTCCCCTTACAGAAATATTAATATAAATTTGGAACAGGAGATCTAATCCATATCAAAATTTCAATGCTTGCTAGAATATTTTAGGAATCTTTATAACAAATTTTCATGTTGATATGGGTTGACTTATTTTGTTATAAATTAGCATTAGTAGTGGCTTATGATGCAAGAAAGCAAGCTTGTATGGCATCAGCCAGAAAAAAAAAAAAATACACTTCCCATTTCACCTATCCATTTTGTCCAAAGCTCTGTCCAGTTATTCTTTAAATCTATTTAAGCTATCAACTTTCACAACGACCGATGGAAGTTTGTTTTAGCAATCAACCACTCGCTGGCTATAGACAAATTTCTGCACATTTGTTCTGCAACCCATCTTTCCTCAATTTGAATTTATGCCCACTCAAGTGCTTAATCTGAGTAAAAGGAAGAATCTCAGCAGCAATGAGCTTGCTCAAATTATTCTAAGCCTTACATATCTCAATCAGATCACTTTGCAAGTGCCTCATCTCCAGATGCTGCAATTTGCAGAATTTAAGCCTTTCTTGGTAAGAGCACTCTGTTTCCCATCACCAAACTCATTGCCCTTCTCTGTACTCATTCCAGCAGCTCTACATCTTTTTAAAATGAGGCCTCCAGACCTATATGCAGTACTCAAGGTATGGCCTGACCATTGTCTTATACAAAGGGATAATCACCTCCTTATCTCTGCTAGCAAAATTACTGTATATCATTGCCAAGACCCCATGAGCTGCTCTGGCAGCCTGTCTGCACTGCTCTTAAAACTGCATAATCTGGCTGCACAATTACCCCCAGGTCTTTTTCATTCTCCACTACCTTGAGTGTAGTACTGTATAGTTGGTACGTTACTCTGGAGTTACTGCTACCCATATGCTGTACTTTGCATTTGTCAATGTTAAACTTCAGTTGCCATCTCTCAGCTCATCTACCCAACTTTTCCAGTATTCTGTTGCAGCAGCGTACTGCCGTTACTGTCATTAATAACTCTGTTATACCTTCATTAATATTAATAAATATAGAAAACAACAATGGTCCCCAGGGGATTCCACTAATAACATCAGTCTATAATGAGCACTGTCCATTGATTACCACTCACTGTGTTCTCCCACTCAATAATCATTTTATCCATAGCAGCAATGTGCCCTTAATGCCATACTGCTCTAATTTGTACAGAGGCCTTTTATATGCAACAGTATCTCACGCTTTGCTGAAATCCAAGTATATGATAACAAATTATCATATACTTGGAATAATTATCACTAATAATTCATGATTTTCAAGAATTATTACTGATAATGTGCCTGAAATGTAATGCATTTCAATCATTAACTAACTTGTTTGTTTTGTATATATTCTCTTAATCTCACTTAATCATTAAAGTTTTTCATTAAGGTTTAATTTCATTTAATCATTAAGGTTCATCAGTAAATTACCAGATAAGAAGTAAAAAACCAAAACTAGTTTTAATCATTCCAAAACTGGCTCTGTGGATCTAATAGCGATACAGGCAAGCAAACAAAGTTTGTTGGATACTTTCTTCAGTAAAATGCAACTGTGAAGACAAAACATTGAGTGTTTCCCATTTGAAAGCTAACAGCAAATAAGAGCATATATCACTTGTGGTCGCTTCTAAAAAAGGTCCTTGCCACAACTATTGGCCATAGATGCCAATCCACCAAAAAATAAATAAAAAATTAAAAGAAAAAACAAAATATCCATGAGAGAAACCATCCCAAATATAGTAAGAAAAATGATACCAACATGAAAGTCATTCTTCTCTTTAAACAGAGTGGATATATAAAAAAAAAAAAACTATACATAATAGCAATATAGTAATAATGATATAGTGCAAGGAAACCAACCATAGACTTTTGCTAGAATGGCCAAAAAAAAAAAAAAAAAGCGAGTAGATAAGAAAAACAAATTATTTGCTTCCCTCACATAGTAACTATCTAGTTGACCTTTGAATTTATTCAAACTGTCAGCCTCAACTACATGCAAAAGCAACCTGTTCTAGCAATCAACAACTCACTGGCTGAAATAAAACTTCCTATAATCTAGTCTAAACCACTTCCCCTGAAATTTTAATTTATGCCCCCAAGTTCTGGTATTCTCTTTAACAGTGAAAAGTCCACCTTCAATCATTTTACTAACCCTTCTCAGAGCTTTATAAACCTCAATCAGGTCATCTCTGAGGTACCTGGCTGCCAAGTTCTGTAGCCCACATAACCAGTCTTTCCTCGTATGGTCTCCCCCTAAGAAAATCTCACCATGCAAGTTGCCCATCTTTGGACCCTTTAAAGAAGTGCAATCTTTTTTTTCAGATGAGGTCTCCATACTCGAACACAGTATTTCAAATGTGGTCTTACAATTGCCTTATACAGTGGGACTATGCCCTCCATATCTCTATAGGATAATGTTATAAATCATCAATAGGAACCTATGGGCTTTCCAGGCTGCCCACTTACACTGCTCAGAAAACTTCATATTTACCTGTATTATAACTCCCAGATCCCTTTCTTCCTCTACTCTTTTTAATTCAATCCCACCAAGTGTAAGACCATGCATTTTTCTGCATTAAAACAAAGCTGCCATTTTTTCTGACCATTCAGTCACCCTGAAGGAGCACTGCTTGGTACTGATCATTAACTACTTTACTAATCTTTATGTCATCTTCAAACTTTGACATCAAGCCTTTTTATCCCATCATCGATGTCCAAGATGTTTGGGGGATCTCACTTTACACCAATTTGAAGAATATTCATTAATCACAATCCTCTGCCTTCTGCAACCCAGCAATCCATCTCAGAATTTTTCCAGTAATTCCAACATGTTCCAGCTTACACAGTAACTTCTCATGAGGGACTGAGTCAAATGCCTTTCTAAAATTTAAATAAACTATGTTGAAATTGTTCTCTACATCCAGCTCATGAGTGACTGTGTCAAAATAGCCTACTAAGTCAGTTACACATGATTTTCCTTTAATAAAACCATGCAATTTCTATCTAAATGTCTCTCTGGATTGCACTCTTAATCACTGCCTTTAAGATTTTTCCTACCACTGATGTCAGACTAGCCAGTCTGTAATTACCGACTTCACTCTTAAAACTGCCTCTATGTACTGGTGATACGTTCTCACCTCTGGCACTTTTCTAATCCAAAGATTCCCACATAATTAACTTCAATGATTCAATATACTCCCTGGCAGCTTTCCTCAAAATTACTGGGTACATACCATCAACTCCAGGAGCATTACTTGCATTTATGCTCAATTTTTTCCAATAAACAGTCATCTGTAATTTCGAAATCAATAATTTCATATAACTCAGCCTCACTGGCACAGCCTCTTCTCAGCACTAGGTTTTTCTTCAGTAAAGACAGATGCAAAGTACCTGTTCCATTCAACTGCAACATCAACTGAGTTGTCTAAGACCTTCCAAGCACACAAGGGTCCAATCTGCTTAGCTTTTTTCTTCCTTTTATTCACATACATGAAAAATTCCCTGTCCCCCATTCTTTGCTCTCTTAGCAAGTACTTTCTCATATGTGTCTTGGCCTCTCTAACCTTATCTGTAGTACTATGACACAGTGGCATAGTATTTGGGGTCAGATGCCACAGGTGGATTCCAATGTGCATGATCAACTGGAGCATTAGACTTCTTAAAAAGCATATATAATACGCTAAATTAGTTACTTTTAAAGATTTCACAAATCATTTCATTGTACTGAAATTTCATTTTAAGGAATATCACTGAAAATTATTTCAAAAGAACCGTTATCTGTTCAGATAAATTTTGCCATACTTTTCTAATTTATAGAAATAGCAATTTTACCTTATTTTACTTGAATGTCAAATAAAGAAAATGATGAAATCCACAGTACAATCTCTGATCAAAAAAACCATATTACATAAAAATTTTAATAAATGCATTTTTTCATTCATTTAAAATTAATTTGTTGTATTAAATATTTTGTCAAAACTATTTTGTTCAAATGAGAATTACAAAGGACTAATAATAAATAAAGTCATCTGGGACATGAAACAGGAGTTCTCCAGGGTACAGTGCTGGGCTTATTGCTGTTTTCACTCTTTATTAATGATACTGATGAAGGCATCAGGTTGAATGTTGAAGTTTGCAGATAATACAAAAGCTGGCAGGGTGGTAAATGACAGCAATTAGAATATGCTGCTGCAACAAGTTCTAGTAGAAAAATTAGGCAGGTGGGCTGAGAAATGGCAACTGAAGTTTAACACTTACAAATACAAGGTAGCAGTAATTCCACAACAACATACTATGTGGCACAACACAGAGTAGTGGAGAATGAAAAAGAGTTGGGATAACTGTGCAGTCAGATATGAAGTTCTCTGACCAATGCAGGCACAGCTAAGCCAGCTCATGAGATTTATATACAATTATATACAGGAATTTTGTCACAAGGGAGAAAGGGGTGATTATCCCTTTGTATAAGGCAATGGTTAGAACACATCTTGAGTACTGCATACAGCTCTGAAAGCCTCATTTTAGGAAGGATGTGGATCTGTTGGAATGGGAGTAACAAAATTAATGCAAAAGAGCAACAATATTAATGTAAGGAACAAAAAAGTATTCTCATCAAGAAAAGGCTTCAGTTCTGTAAATTGTAGCATCTGGAAACTAAGGCACCTGAAAGGAGTTCTGATTGAATTGTTTAAGGTGTTGAATGGATTGAGTAAGCTATATTATGCTGTGGCATCCTTCCTTTTGCTCAGACAATGAGGGGGATATAAATTTAAATTGAAGGATGATTGCAGAACAGATATATGGAAATTTGCCTTCAGCCAGCTAACTGAAGGCAAATTGACTTCCACAACACCAGATGGAACAAATTTCCATCTAGTGTTGTGGAATGGGTTGTTTGAATAATTTCAAGGAAGAACTAGACAAATTATTAGAGTTGGACAAGCAAGTGATGTGCAAAGTGTGTGTGTGTGTGTGTGTGTGTGTGTGTGTGTGTGCGCGCGCGCGCGCAGGCACACGCCAATATGTCAATTTTTATTAATGTTTTGCACTGATACATAAATTTGTCATCATCATGCAGATCAACATCCTTTTTATGACAAAGGTGCCATAGGCCCTATCATTACATACTGGGTGGGGGGCTGAGCATAATCACTCAAAGATATGGAAAATGTGGTAGAGGGTGTGATATTGGATTAGTTGTAATTGCAGTATGCAATGCACACTGTCATTCACTTTCACATTAAATTCTTGTTTGACTGTCAGCTAATACATTTTCAGCATTTGTGAACTTCAAAAATAATCTGCTGTATGGAATTTTTTGCCAAAACTATTTTATTTGAATAAGGGAAATCAGCTAAGGAAGGTAAAGAAAGCCATCACGAGAACCACAAGTAACTTCAGAAACTTTACCATGCAAACTCGTTTCCCGCTAATGCAGTTTCTCCCTGCATTTTCAGTAAACAGATAGTGTGTGTTATCGGTAGTGGCAGCAGAAGTTGATAACAATGTATTGATTAGTTTTTTCATTTATTAAAAGCAGTTTATTGGAGTTCACGAGTGGGCTGAAATTTACTTATGGGTACATCCTCCCGACTGCCTCGGTCTTAGGGTGTCCCCCTCTTCTCCGCTGTTTTAAAATAGGAAAACAACTTCTACTGCCACTACTGATAACACGCACCATCTATAGAAGTCGTTTTCCTATTTTAAAACAGTGGGAAGGGGGGGGGGCTAAACACCCTAAGACCAAGGCAGCCTGTAAGTAAATTTCAGCTGTGTAGGCATTACACTCACAAACTCCAATAATCTGCTTTTAATAATGAGAAAAAAACTAATCAGTACATCGTTATTGACCTCTAATGCCACTACCGATAACACGTACCATCTGTTTATCAAGAATGCAGGGAAAAACTGCGGTAGGCGGAAACAAGTTTGCCTGGTAAGTTTCCTGAGGTTCTTGTGTTGGCTTTCTTCACCTTTGCCGAGAAATCATGTGGGAACTGAAAATATTTTCATTAAGACAGTATTCACTGCAGTGGATTTTACTGTATAATTTAAACTGCATAATGCAGTCTTTCTGGGTAATGCACACCTAGTCAAAAGTAGTTCACTCTAACCAAGTAAGCATTACTTTTGACTAGGTGTTCAAAGTCTTTCAAAATTCCTACTCAATCTATATTTTCTCTTAAAGTAAAACTGTTTAGACCTTTGCTTGAAAATTCCTATGGTTCCACTATGAATTCTGCATTTCAATTTCTAATATGTTTTATTAATTTTACTTTGTATGCATATTGTAATACAAAAGGTATGGACACAATAGTTGTTGTGATGGTGGTAATAAATAGTGATGATAGTGTTAGCCACTACTGTTACTATTAAACTAAAAAATCTTTCCAACAATTTTACCTTTTACAAACCCTTCCTCCAGAATCACATTACATACGTTACACACTGCTGTCACCTCTAACAGAAATAAACAAGAACAAAACAAAGACAAATGTTACCAATATTTGTGGAAGAGGCTAGGTAGTATGTCTGCAGCAAGAGCTTCACAAGAAAGCTGGTTTATTACAGTCAATTGTGTCCTCTTATTCATATAGCATGTATAAGAGTATTTGTATGCAGTATCACTCATCAGGCTGTTCTACGATCAAAGGGATCCCAAGCAATATATAGACCCTGATGATCCAGTACTCAGTAATATAAATCGGTGGTAATATGAAAAGAGAGCAACATTTTTTAATTGTCTGGAGAGGAAACAGCAAGTAGTTAGCCACTATTAGAAATTAAAATGAAATAAATGCACTGTTACACTATATGAGTAAGCTTTTAAGGCATTTATCAAAAGCGTTATCACATCAATCCACATTTGATACACTTCACTACATTTCAAGGTTCTACTAAACCCCGTCTTCAGGCTTGGGGGAGTATAGAAGAAGACAAATCAATTGCAAAATGATTACAGTAATGTGAGGCTACAGATGGTGAGCACATCTGTAGCCTCACATTATTGGCAGCTCAAGTGAGTACACACACTTGAGCAGCCAGATCTGAAAAGTTGTCTTCTCTTTTAAAAATAAATAAAGATAAAATATATCTATAATTTTTTTGATAAAGAGGTACAGTTGACTGAACTGAACCTGTTAGCTTGCTTGAAACATTTAATCAACAAAACTATTTGCTACAGACATATTGCCACTATGATCATATGTGTGTTTGTGTACACATATGGCCTGTCTTAAGAGAGTTACAAAAATTCTAAAACTGTATGTAAAATTAACTATGTGATTGCTCTTGAGATGGCACCCTGCAGCAATCTCACAGTACTTTCTCAACTTTAAAAAATAATAAGAAAATAAGGTGGTCAGGAGTTATCATCTATAAACTTCACTGAACTGTAGAAAAATTTATAAAGGTTCCATTAAAATGCTAACTATGAAAAAAAAAAAAAAAAAAGTGATGTATGAACAGAAAAAACCTGAAATGACAGCATTTTCTTCCCAATACTGGAAGATGGAACTCAAGACTTCAATATTAATCTTGTACCCAATATCAGCATATGGTGTATCAAATATAGTGGGCTCACCATTTGTTTGGAGAGGTATCGGCCCCAATTCTTCAGAGACTATAAATTCTTTCACAATGAGGGCAGTAGTTAGCTGACCTCAGGCAGATGGAGTAATCCCCCAACCCGTGAATTATTTCAGGAACACATACTGTTTATGGGATGAACACACACCCCACAATATATACAACAAATACCATACAAATGGACATACCATATAAACTGGTGATTATGACCAAAGTAGTCAATGTACCAAATAAAACCCCAACAAATTAGTATTTTAACTAGAAAGCATTTCAGTTGACTAGATTTTTAAGAGGACTTGCCAATTAAATCACAAAACCTTGAACCAATACCCCACAGAAATTACTAATAAACACACTTCAAGGAAACAATTTATGAGGCTAAATAGATATTCCCCAAATAGTCCATTCTATATTTCGTTCAGAATAGTGCCAAGCTAGGCACAAATAAGGTACAATTCTGAGGTGACTTTACATACTTCCAGTAAAAATTTTTTTATTTATTATTATTTTTTTTTTCTGTGACTTCCTTGCACTATATGGCTAATACTAATACTAAATAATTTCCTCTAAAGTCATAGATGATTACAATTCCTAAAACATTCACACTCTATGAGGAAAGTAACTAACATTTATATTAAAAGCCAGTTCCTGTTCAATCAGCCCACAATAATATAAAAATACTACATAGTCTTGTCCTTAGCATGATATGAAGTATGATGGATGACAATGATACTTCTCTACATACAGTTCTTGGTTGCAGAGCATCCCAATCACTGAACTTTATACATGTTTGCATCAACCATTATAAAATCAGATGTCTAATCTGATTATACAGAAGAATCTGTCAATTTTCATTTGTTTTTCATGCACCATTTTAGTTGGATAAACATATACAAAAACATAATACAGCCATTCTCCAGCTTACGTAATACTCGACTTATGGAAGTTCAACTTTACGTAAGTTTTTGCCAGCTGGTGCAAACTTAAAAAAAATTGTGGAAACGTATTTTGAATCCCATAGGAATAAATGGAGGTATCATGAAAATATTGTAACGTGAACCCAATAACACATTATGTTTTTTTTTGGAATTCGTTCCAAGACCTTGGAAGTTGAAATTTTCGCCATATAACTAAGCTATTTATCTCTCTAAAATGTCATTTTTATAATGGAAATTGCACTAACTTTCATTGTTATCATATTTTCCATTATAAAAATCAATTTTGAACGTCTTTGTGATATTTTTCTAAAACACATTTCTGGAGGTCACTACCATAAAACAATAAAAACAATTTGCATTTTCCAGTTTATTGGGCTTTTCTGTTAGTGCAATCTATTATAAACGGGTAGTAAACTCGATCTTATTGTATTTGCTTGTTTGTTTGTTATTTGGTTTTTAGGAGCATTAGCAACTAAGGCCATATTGCTCCGGCATATGCGGTGGTCATTCTCTGACCTTTCCGTATCCTCCATATTTGGTGGTGACGGGCTCGAACCCTGGTCTAATCAAGAAGCGTGTGCTACGCACTGCTGCTGCTCCTTCCCACCTGGCTACGGAGGCGCTATTGTATTTGCGATAATACCAATAACTGGAATTCTGTGGGTTTACGTTAAGATATTATGGTGAAATGAGTTCCCCTTCACTGAAATCTTCAATCACATAAAAAATAAATAAATTTTCAGAATCTTCTCTTCATTCCTATTTACTTATTACAATGGTGAAGGGGAAGGGACCAATGGAAAGTGCAAGTGCTGGCAGTGCTAGGAAACAAAACAAAATTGATTTAGAAAAGAAGTTAATTAAGAATTACGAAGCAAGACAAAGTTTGTCATCTATTGCACGGAATTAGGTCTCGTTGCTTCAACAGTGAATTCTATTTTAAGGGACAGTGTGCGTATAAAAGAACATGTTAAAGGATCAACGCATTTAAGATCAACATTGATCACAAAACAGTGTTCAGGTGCTATATCAAAAAAGCTATTAATATGGATGGAAAATCAAATTCAGAAGCAAGTGCCCCTGAGTTCAATGGCCATTCAAGCAAAAGAAGGAAGTATTTATGAAGATATTAAGGATAAGTACGGCAAACCCCAAGCCAAGTTTGTGGCAAGCAATAGGTGGGTTAACAGGTTCAAGCATTGCACTGGTTTCCAAAACATTAAAGTATGCAGTGAAGTTGCCAGTGCCGATTCTGCAGCTGCAGAGAAATTTTGTGATGTGTTGGGAAAAAACCCCTTCTAAATCTCCACAGCCCTCAAACTTCCTCAGTGGCGTGCTTATCAGCTGGAGAGTTAATTCTGGTAATGATGCTTGAAAGATAAAACTTGCTGACATTGTCTGTCTCCTCTCTCTTTTTGTAATTTTATAATTTTGAAATTTTTGTAATTTTGTATTATTTTGTCATTTTTCCTGTACATGAGATAAAAAAATTGAATAAATAATTCTATTTACACGTTTGACAAACATTCCTTTTTTTCTTCAATCAAATTTACAAGTTCTGCATAAGCATTTAGGGAAATTTCAACTTACATAGAGTTCCACGGAACGCAACCCTTACATAAGTTGGAGAGTGGTTGTATACACAATTTACGCATGAAGCTGAACTGTACATTTTATTCAAAAAATTTTCATGTAATAGTTATTCTAAGTAATACAAAATCATATTAAAAATGTAACAGTGCAACATATCTCATTGTATTAGCTACTTTTGAAGAAAACACATTTTCAATTTTTCAACATACATGCAATTTTTTTATAATTACCTCTTTAGCTGGAAGAGAGTCATCTAGCCATTTCTTAATGATATTATCACCATCCAAAATTGCCTACAGTAGATATGACAATTTATGCTACTGCTCTATTAATAAAAAGATCTTATAAATAACAAATGAGAATATCATTAAAATCTGTATTCTAAAACAAGGAGAGAAACCATAATTCATATTATAAGAGACAAACAAAAAATATTCTCCAAGAGTTTTGGTATATGCTCTTGCAATATCATTAAGTACAGATGAATTAAATAAACATAATCATTCACTTATTTCAAGAAAAAGAACCCTTCAGTCCCTGTATAACATCTGCTGAACTTGTGTGAACCAATAAATATGCCATCTTACACTTTTGCATCCAACAATTTTGGAAACATAGATTTATATGATTGAGGGTGTCATCTTGATGCAACAAGTAGTGGTGGAAGCAAGATTTTGTTTCTTGAAACTGTGGGATTGTTTAATACATTGTGTGCACCAGGCTGCAACTCAATTCTGGCAGACTAATCTCCTCTCCTCTGTGCTAATCTATTGCCCTGCTGTCTCGGGGGCAAAGAAAGCAAATAACTTAGTAAAACCACCTTGCAACCCCAGATGGAACTTCAGCATCTTGAAGTCCCAAAAGATATCCCAAACAAATCAAAACAATAAGCAGATTCTGCAACAGAGTAAAAACGTGCATAATTACCTCTTTAGCTTTTCTTGTCTTTTTCTTTACACAGAAGTTGTGCAACTGGTATTCAGAAGATTCCACTCTTTTAAACAAAGATGCTCCTGCATTTTCATTTAAAAGAGTGGATTTGGTTGGACCCAAGTCCCTCACGTCATCCAATTACTATTTACCAATGACCTTGCACAGAATATCCTTGAGGTTTGTCACAGACACACTCTCTTAGGTATGACGAGACAGGGCTTGATACCCGGGAGTCTTTAAAATGCTGATGGAACTGATATTCAGGTGATACTTGTGAGTCGAGAGGCCTGAATTTAGGTAAAGATCAGTCATTCTGTGACAACCAAATCCTCTGCTTGCACATGCACAATACTGGGAGAGTTAGTAACCCTAGGTATACCCCCCCCCCATGTGCAGGTACTGAAATGCTGCACCTAGCATACTGGAGATGACCAACCAGGTTGAACCGTTATAAGCAGGGGTTGAGGTGTGGTACCCACATGACACAGGGATTCTGCCCTCTGTGTTACCAGGCCACAATAGATGCAGATGACTCATCAACTGGTACAATATCACCACTTTACTTACTGGAGGCTCTAAGTGGTGATACCTATGTTCAGTCTCCATAGCAAAGTTCTGAAAACCTCCCTCATCTCTTCCATCATGCAGTATGATTAAATCTCTTTTGAGATTATGATGGGTATCAGGTGAGATCCAATCTTCCTTACACTTCGAAGGTGTAGCTCTAAAATGAGATTCACAGGCTTACCGCTAGATAGCCAACTAGACCGAACCTATTGGTAACTTTCTAAGAGGTATCTAGATCAGCCAGTGTTGATCTAGATACCTCCTAGAGAGTGGAGCCAGTGCTCACTGGCTCCACTCTGCTAGACAGTGACAGGAGGGAGTCTGAGTAGCGTGTATGCACTGTCAAAGCCACGTTAAGTCAAGAAGCTGGGTATAAATATCCTTGCTGTGTGTACACCATATACAACATTTACCCCTCTACTTTTAGTTTAATACTGAACACATCATGAATAGTCCAATTAATAGAACAAACTTAACTACAAAAAAGATCTAAACCTCCCAAAAATTTCCTCATTCAATTCACAAATATACATGGTCTCGGTTCCAATCTCAGTGATGTCCATTTCTGCCTACAGTCTGCCTAACCCCACTTCCTTTTTCTGACAAAATCCCAATTATCAATTTCCTCAACCACTGCTCATCTCAGTTGTCCTAATTATTCACTGTACAATTTCTTTTGCTTCAAAGATGGAACTTGTACAAACGTCTGATATTATCTATCAGAGATTATGTAATTTGGAATCTCCTCTTTTTGATTTTCTCTAGCTTTAAATCTATACACCAGCAGTTCCCAATCTTTTTTGACTCGCAAACCCCTTTTGACATATTTTTATTGTGAGCCACTAAGCCTATATTCTCTGAAATCATATAATAGTTCTGAATTTTTTTTATAAAATATTTCCAGTACTACATTTTTATAAGTGATATAATAATTTAATATAATAATTTTATATTAAAAAATATATAAAATTATTATTAAGTAGCTATACATAACAATGGTGTTTGACAATGAAAAAAAATTTAATTTTGTCATGCATGCTTGCTATGTAAGGATGCATGACCCACACCACAACTAAATATTAAACTATTTTGTAGTACAAGTTAGTGCAATCACATCAGTTTAATTCATAGCCATCTATCAGAGTAGTTAAATTGGCATAATTTTAATTAAATCTCATATTGTGGCAACTCTTCACAAAGAGTTGCCACGAATTCGAGGTAGTTGCCACTACCTCGAATAAGTAACGCTTCACCAGTGAAGGCTAATGTTACTTATTCTTGGCGGATAGTGGTATCCACAGAGATAAGCGATACCATAGATGGTAGTATCCATGGCGGTATGGGCTTTGGTATCTTTATAGACACAATATCACTTATCTCAGTGTATATCACCACACCCACGGTGGTGGTGTCCGTCGAGAATAAGTAACATTAGTCTTTTTCACTGGTGAAATGTTACTTATTCGAAATAGTGCAATACCATGGCAACTCGTGAAAGTATTCACAACATGAGATATAATTAAAACAATGCCAATTTAACTACTTTGGTAGATGGCTACAAATTAAATGCGAACCTCCAAATGGTTCATGAACCACCGGTTGGGAACTGCTGCTCTATGCCATGCTGTCAAATTCATCCTCTTTCATTCTCCAAACTCTGCTAATCACTTAGAACTCTTTGACTTCCTTTCTTTGAAACTTGGGTTTCTTCAGTCCAACTTTCCTAACAGTGAAGTAATTTTCTTGGTGATTTTAATGTTCACATTAAAATCCTACTCTAGCTGACTTCCATATCTAGTCAAAATGCTGAGGCTTCTCCAATTACTAATAACCTCATTATTAGTAATTGGAAAAGATTTTCGTTTACCTACCAACACCAGACAATCCTAACAGCATGCCCAACATTCTGGATATTTTTCTCAAGAACATCACTTCAAAGTACACAGTCAAGGTGAGTACTTCAGATCAAAACTTGGTGATGGTCTCTTCTTCTCACAGCTATTCTCAACCTCATGTTGTTTGGCATTAGAAGAATGCAAAATGGGATGATTGTGAGATTTCTTTTCTTCTTTTCCTTTGTCGGATTACTGTTTTTAATCTCTCATGTCAATGTTTTCTTAGATCGTCTCTGTGAAATTATTCTTATAGGGATGAAACCCTTTATTCTACCTTAAAATCGAATCCTTTATCTAAACCCTGGTTTACTAATAAATGTGCTAAGGCAGTTCAAGATAAGAATTTTGCATATCACAATTGACCTATATCCAAATCTTCAGCTTCATTTTATGCCTACACCAAAGATCACAATTGTAAAGCAGTTATTAATCAGTCCAAACTAGATTTTGAACAGGCTAGAAGTAGAAAACTTGCTTCTTGTCCAAATGGTAGTCAAGCATTCTGGTCTGTTGCCAAAACTAATGGCTGCAACTTTTGCCCATCTCTATTCCCACCTCTGTCAAAACCAGATGGTTCTATTGCTATTTCAGCCAAAGATAAAGCCGACTTGCTAGCATCCTAATTTTCTTCTAACTTGTGTATTGATGATCTTGATAAACCATCTCCTACCATTCCCAGGACACCCCACTCATTCTCTAATGGTACAAATATAGCTTTGCCCCATCGGAAAATTACCTGGAGATCAGCATTTAAAGTTACTGGTGGCAGATATTTGAGAAGTTGAAGCTTGTACAGGGCAAGTTTTCTCAAACCAGAAGTTGGAATGCAATGTGTGTGTGCCAATCATCTGCAAAACTATGGATAGGATTTTCAGTTAATGGAAGAAAGTCATAAATATACAAGAGGAAAAGAGTGGGAGAAACAACTGAACCTAGGGAAATATCAGCATTAGTTGAGAAGGCTAGAAGACAGTCATCTACCATCACAAAATATTCAGTTTTCTCTCTCATCACAAAGAGTGGTGAGAGAGAAAACTGGATACCCAACTGCAAAAAATATTCTACACTCCATAAGATGGAAGCTTATTAAGAAGATCTTTATGCCAAACATGATAAGCCTTAGAAATTTAAGAGCAACTGTTTGAGTTTCACCAAACTTTTCCATTGAATATGTTCATAGATGGGTAAAATAAGCCAAAATATTACCAGTGGATTGATTCTGACAAAATCCATATTGGCAATCACTGATCAGATGGAAGGAAGGAAGGTTAGAGATAGTTTAGGAGTTGATAATTAATTGATTTCTTTATTATTTTATTATTATTTATTTCTTTATTATTTTTTATGGAAAGAGTAGAGGTAAGTGCAATGGGACAATAATTGGATGGGAGGGATCTGTCACCCTTTTTAGTAACTGGCTGGATGTGAGCAAATTTCCAAGCAGAAGGAAAAACACCAGTGAGATAAGAAAGTGTAAAAAGGTGACAAAGAACAGAAGCTCAGGAGCACAGGTTTTGAGAACAAGTGGAGAAATGCCATCAGGACCTGGAGATTTCTTGCTATCAAGATTGTTCAAAATTCATCTGATATCCTTTTGATGGAACCAACTTGTTAATTTTAATTAGTTAACCAACTTAGTTAACTTTAATCCTTCTGAAACTTAGATTTCTAGAAAAGATCACATATCTTTATTAGTGATTACCCTGACTTCTAATCTTTCAAGTATTGCTTCCTTTGCATCTAAAAAACTGGATTTCGCTCTCAGCACATTACATTTATTGAATTCTTCTAAAGCTTACTGTGTACAAATCTCAAATCCACCCAACCATGGAATATTGTTGCCACATCTAGAGTGGTGCCCCCCAAAGCCTTTCAGACTCCATTCAAAAGACAGTTGTCAGGTTAATTAATGACCTGTTTTTAGAAAGTTTCTCCACTCTCTGTCACAAACATTCTGTTTCTGCCGCATACCTTTTCTATAGATATTTCCATGGACACTATTCTTCTGAATTTGCTTCTGTAATTTCCTCCTTTTCTTCCAAACAAGTCTGAACATGTGCCACAACCAATCAACATCCATTTATTGTCCGACTTTTTTTCTTCTTCCTCATTTATCCCTTCAACTTCTGCTTTCTAGAACAGCCATCCTGAAAATTACAATCTAATGCAACAAGTATCTTCTTCTGTCTTTTCAACCTTCAAACCCATATAAGGCACTAAGTGCTACAGGTTTTAATGCCTTTTGTGTATGAGGTTTTCATTAAAAAAAAAAATCTTGCTGATTAGAGAAATGCAGGACTCTACTTGAGCAGGAGTCTGAGGTGCAATCCCAATTATCCTGTTCACTAGATTCATCATCCAATCTTAAGACTATCCTAATTATTAATGGGCTGGCAATTGAGAGATCGTCACTATGTAGCACCACAACAAAAGAGAATGATATTTTGGGATACAATATAGCTTTTCAATCCACAGACTTTTTTAAATTTTGATATAGCCACTATACAAAAGTAGCAGCTATCATAATGGTTTTTCGACTCTCTCCATATCCAATGTATAGTAAAAAGCATACACTTACAACTATCACAAAACCATCGCCATAATGCTGATCTGCAAACTACCACAGAAGAAATGAGGTGTCCGCAACTTGCCTTACTCACCCTCAAGCATTCCAAAACAGGCTTCATACGGAATGCAAAACTTAGTGCCATTAATGAAGTTATGCTTTGCCTGCTTGGGTTTACACAATATCAACAAACAACCCACAATGAGCCTGCTATTTAAAAAAAAATAAAAAAACTTATAAGACTACTATATAATGTTATATATCACAGTATTGGTACACACTTATATGGCATGATCAAAAAATCCAACTATTCAAATATATCTACTATTCAAATACTATTCAAATATAATGGATATATCTACTTCAAAGTAGTCTCCTCGACATTGTATATGCTGATTCTAATGATCCTGCAACTTCTGACCATTCTTGAAGGGTTCTTGTGGAATTAATAACAGTTCCTGTCATGCATTCTAAATAATTTCTTCAACTCTTGCAAATCTGTAATCTTTCTAGGGAGCTTTAAGCTTGGGGAAATGAGAGAGCCAAATCCACTAAGTATGGTGGAATGCCCGAGTATGCAAGGACACTGTCATGATGCAAGCACCAATAAACTTGGAGTGAGGAAAAGCTACAACTTATTACCACTTCTTTTTATAATTTTCACAAACCATTTAATGAAAGAGTGTAAGTTACAGACAAAGTTTAGTGTGGGATACAGAAAAATTGGATCATTATTATATACAGATGGTGATAAATATTAGCTTCAAGAATTGCTAAATAAATTAGATACAGGTTTTGGGAATTTCGCATTAAAATTAGCTGTGCAAAAACAAAAGTTATGAAAGTTGACAGAGACAGGGAAAATTTAAAGTGTACACTAAATAACCAAAAATTTTGGAACAATTTTGTATATCTAGAAATGGTCTTTAATGATTAGGCATGAAAATAAGCAATACACAATATATAAAGCATGGTGTACAGAAATTAATAATTAGTAAATTAAACTAATTTCTCTTTTGTTTCAAATTAATTTAAATTAGTTAAAGACAAAATTAGCTATTCAAAACATACTTTTTAAACCTATTTTAACCTAAAGAGCTGAGAGATAGGAAAGAAATAAGGAGGGGAAAAAAAGAGCAATGAATGCCACTATTATTTCTTACTCCAAGGGAAAAACTTGGGGATTCACCTTCTTTTATCTCCTTCCTCTTTTCGTGTGATTACTTCACATTAATTATGACAAAGTTGAATAAAAATTAAGCAAACTAGTCAGTAATTTTAAACAGATGGACAAACTGGCTTTAATGCCTTGGTTATCTTACATAAATTGGAAAACAAAATTGGGACTGCCTAATAAAAAAAGAGATTAATTATGCATATAAAAAATTTGATTGTAACAGACAGATTTAAAAACACTTACTGGCATTCTGCTGTGCAGCCAGCTGAATGATGAAGAAGCACTAACAGTAATCACAGTATAGCTGTAAAATTCTTCATCCTATATAAGTATATAAATTTCGATTTAGAAAAAATAATCTCATCTTACACTTCAATACAATGCTAATTTTACTGGGTATTCACAAAGTCTTTTAAAAATCACCTAATTAACATCAAAATATATTATAAGGCTACTATGGTAGGTTTCTGCATATGGGTGGGCTCCTCAGAGTAGTATGGGCTCTGTGGAGTGAGCTTTTTGTGGAATTTTTAAATTTTGTAAAAACGAAAATTTGGTACATAAATGCCTTAAAATATTAATGTATACTCATTTTTAATTTATTGTCAGGGACAGAATAGGGTACTCTTACCAAGAAAGACTTTTGAGTTCTGTAAATTGCAAATGAGGTGCTCGAGGAAACTTGACTCAAGTTGTCTCCTCAGAAGATTATTTTCCTGGCACTTTAAATGGGTTGCATAAACTGAATGCTGATGGTATCCTTACTCTTTCTGCGATGATACACATAATGGGACATAATGGAAAAGGCTGTTTGCAAGGTAGATAGATGTGTGAAAAAATGTTTTCAGCCATTGATTATTGAAACAAACTTCCATCCAGTGTTCTAGTATGGGTAGTTTTGAATAAATTTACAGAAGGATTAAACAAATTATTAGATGGGATTGGCAAATTAAGTGGGCAGTGTGTTTTTTGGTGGGGGGGTGGGGGCTGATGCTGTATAATTGCTTCATTGAATCATCTTCCCACTACTACTAATAATAATCAAATAAAATTATAACTAAAAAATTAAATAAATACATAAAATAAAACAAGGTGGAGCACAGTACAATTATAGAGCATCAAATAAAGTCAAATAAAATAATTTATCAATATTTCCCCTCAAGTCAATTTAGAAATTATTTCATAAGAATACTGCAACAAAAATTAAATATTTTTTTACCTCATGTTTGCAGACATCAAATAAACCAGCCATAGTAAGCAATCGTGGTCCTAGCCATCCTCTTTCAGAGTCCCACAGACTAATTGTGTCATCTTTTTCCCACAATCTAATTTTCATATCAGTAGCTTCTGGCTGATTAAAGTACACAAAGTAAGGCTGTTTGCATGATTTCTCAGTTTTCCATTCAAAAAACCTATTACATAATAAAAAACAGTAAATAAATCAATTAATGCATATTGGCATAATATCAGGATTCTTGTGAAAATATCATATTAATTATCAGAAGCAGTATCAAATAATGCATGCTCTAATATTTTGTGTAAAAGGGCATTAACAAATCCTATATATAAAGGAAAAAACTTTTCCACGTAAAAGAATTTTACTTTAGTCTATTGCATTCCTTAACAGTGGATTACATTTATATGTAATCTAGTATTATCCAATTAGTAATAAAATATTACAGAAAAAATAACTATTTTGTATACAGGTAATGTTTCTTAATACACTATAGCAAACTGTTATCATTAGCATTTAGCACTAAAATAAATTTTCTGTTTATACTCCGGCACGACAACCAAGTCAGTAGAGTTTACAATAAATCGTCAATACAAATATTTATCGTATTTAGTAGTCACGGGCTTGAACCCCGTTCCACTCAAGGAACGCGTGCTAGGCACTCTCGCTCCTGACCACTGGGCTACGTCAGGCCTAAAAATAAATTTTCTGTTTATACTCCGGCACGACAACCAAGTCAGTAGAGTTTACAATAAATCGTCAATACAAATATTTATCGTATTTAGTAGTCACGGGCTTGAACCCCGGTCCACTCAAGGAACGCGTGCTATGCACTCTCGCTCCTGACCACTGGGCTACGTCAGGCCTAAATAAAATAAATTTTCTGTTTATACTCCGGCACGACAACCAAGTCAGTAGAGTTTACAATAAATCGTCAATATAAATATTTATCGTATTTAGTAGTCACGGGCTTGAACCCCGGTCCACTCAAGGAACGCGTGCTATGCACTCTCGCTCCTGACCACTGGGCTACGTCAGGCCTGGTTAAGGCATATGATGCAAGAAAGCAAGCTTATACAGCATCAGCCAAAAAAAAAAAAAAAAACACACCCCCTTTTTCTCATCACCCATTTCACCCATCCGGTCACTCCATTTAGACATTTTCCTATAGTGTTCTAAAATAGATTAATGTTTTCAGTAAACATCATAAAAATTTTGATTAATTTAAGTGAAAATTTAAGCAAAAAATTCAAAAGTACAAAATTTCATTTATTTGCCACCTAACTTTTATTTATTTTTTATTCTTTGGGGGGGCCCCAAATATAATTTGCCTAGGGGCCCCAACTATCCTTAATACGCCACTGGATTTGATTACAGACTAGTTTATACCTGCCATAGGCTTCTGTGTCACCTGATACTTTATATGCATCCCATACATTCTTCTCTGCCACAAGCCTCATTAATTCATCTGACATCCATTTAGGCCTAAACCTCAAACAGTATTTCTTAGTTGGAATGGAAGCCTAGTAGCCTCCAAAATTAAGTCCCTGAAGGCTTCCCATTTAGAATTCAACGTTGGTAACATCATCAGTTGATCCCACTGTACAGAATTTAAAAACTGTTTGAGACCTCTGTAGTCACCTTTATGAATTTTTTTTTTTTAAATGAAACCCAAGTGTTCCTCCTGGGTTTCAAATACATGATATTTAACTAACTGACAGCTTAAATCTCTGATTTATGTGAATCTTACCATAGCATTATAGGAAAAAAATATCTATCCATCTAATTGATATTAAAGGAATTTTCACTTGCCACATACAGATGTTGCAATGACATACTAAACTACAACTAAATAATAAGACAAAGTATCTGAAGGATGCTAGTAGACTTAGAAATTTAATATCGCAATCCTAACGCATGTTCATCCAAACTGATATTGGTATCAGTTTGGCAGTAATCATGATGTATGGGATTTATTTAAAGATATAAGTCTGTCAAGGTTAAGGGAAGGGGACCATTGTAGTCACCTTTTCCAAAGGTGACTACAATGGTCTTAGACAGTCTTTAAATTCTTCTCAGTGTGACCAACCAACGTTGTTAACAACAGCAGTTGGTCCTACTATATTCAATATCGCAAGTTGAATTACATTTAATACAATTAATGGAGTTAAGAGTTTAATAGTTTACAACCCTAAATTTTTGTCTTTCCTTATCTGCTTAAATATGTTGTAAATTTCATTTCTGTAATTTTATATATTTAATTTCAGTATTTATTTTTTCTTTAATATTTTATAAATTTAATTCTAATCTTTTGTAAAGGTAATTTAGCTAAGTTCATTCCTAAGTTCTGTATTAGGTAAAGTTTTCAAAACTGCTTAATTATCATAATATATTGTTAATTTATATTCTGTAATATTTTGCCAGTTTAATTCTTAACTTAAAAATGGTTGCTACAGGATACAATCTGAACACTTCATCCAAAGATACCATGACCCAGACATAAATGCTGTAGGCAATTCTAGGCATCACAAGTTCATCATTTGTGTAGCCTGTTGTATAGTCATTTGTGTAAGGTCAATCTAATAGATAATCCTACCTTAAGTGATAATTCTTTTCTTTGTTCCTAATGTAAGGAATATATCAAACTCAACTGAAATTTGGTGCATTAATAGATGAATCTGAGTCAATGAAGAAATGGGTGGATATACTAGAGAAAATTAAAATTAGGAACTGTCAGGAACTCATATATATCTGCCTGCCAAGGGAAGCACCCCCAATTTCAGTTACAGAACAGAATAGTCTCTAGTAGGCTCTATCACTGCTCTAGTTCAAAAACACTTAGTTTATTGGGAATTTCCATTTTCAGGGAAATAAGGTAACATTTTTTGTAATAAGGATAAGACTAGAACCAGGATGTGTAAGTGAGGAGAAACAACTGATGATGACACCAACAGATTGTCAGATTTTTAGGGGGATAAAGAGAGCATTATTATTAAGGCGAAGATTAATGATATTAAATGTACAAGAACTGAAGACTTCTTTGATAAATATAGAACCATACTGAAAAAATGTGGCAAGTTAAGTCATAAAGTATGCGTCTGAAATTTTTCATGATAAACATGGTAAGAAAGGAATTGGTCACTGGGGAAAAAAAAAAAAAAAAAAAAGGAAGTGCTATTATAAACTCTATAAAGAAAATTATTTAATGAGAAGTATTGAGAAAAAACTATTATGCTTCATTTAAAGGAGTACAAACTACCATTCAATGACTCAAGGAGACTGGCAGTTTAAAGGACAAACCACAATCAGAATGACTGCACATAACAAAAGAAGCACAAGATAAAACATAACACTGATTTCTAAATTCAATTGACAACTTACTGCACCTGAAATCTGAGCCGAGTTCAATAGGAACAGAAACTCTACAAAGCTCAGTTCAATAGGAATAGAGAAACTACCATGTCTACATTCACTGTAAAACTTTTGTCTTAAATAAGCAGGATGTGATGCTCATGTAGTGGTCCAAAAATCATTATTAAAACTAGAAAAGATGATTTATAGAGCTTTTATGGAATCATCTAAAGAAACGGTTGGCTGGGGTTAAGAGCCATCAACATTGGACAACTGAAGAGTGAAAATAACGTATTGTGGACGGATGAATCCAAATTTGAAATTTTCGAATCCAAACAGAGTTTATGTGAGATGATCAACTGAAGAAAAAATGATGCTACCTTGTTTAGTGCCTATACTCAAGCATGGTAGTGGATAGTTCCATCATTATCTGGAGTTGCTTCTGTTTTCCTGGAGTAGATGATATCATCAGAATTGAAGGAATTCTGATGATGTCATCTTTTGAACCATAAATATTCCATAAAAGCTCTATTGAACCCAATAGAGCTTTTATGGAATCATCTAAAGAAACGGTTGGCTGGGGTTAAGAGCCATCAACATTGGACAAGTGAAGAGTGAAAAAACGTATTGTGGACGGATGAATCCAAATTTGAAATTTTCGAATCCAAACAGAGTTTATGTGAGATGATCAACTGAAGAAAAAATGATGCTACCTTGTTTAGTGCCTATACTCAAGCATGGTAGTGGATAGTTCCATCATTATCTGGAGTTGCTTCTGTTTTCCTGGAGTAGATGACATCATCAGAATTGAAGGAATTTTAAGAAAAGAAAGCTATAAAAACATTCTTGAACATAAATGCAATATCCTGTGGACTTCGACTTTGTTGAAGGAATTTTAAGAAAATAAAACTATAAAAACATTCTTGAACATAATGCAATATCCTGTGGACTTTGACTTTGTTGAAGAAATTGTATGTTACAACAAGGCAATGACCCAAAGCACAGCCCTAAGCAGGAACTTTCTAGCAACTAAACAACAAGGACATTGCAAATTATGGTGTGGCCACTCCAATTGCCTGACTTAAACCCAATAGAGCTTTTATGGAATCATCTAGACCAATGCTTCTCAAACTTTTTTGGATCACCGTCCCCCCCCGGTTGGATCACTGTCCCCCTAAAAAAAAAAAGCCCTCACCAGGGCTTTGTTTTAGCCAACCAATATAAAGTGAAGCTAAATAACTGAAATGAATATTTGTCTGTTTGTCTCCAAAAACATAAATGCAGCCCTGCATGTATGTGTGTGAATTATAAAGAAAACTATTTACTGCACTTTATTCCTTCTTTGTAAAAAATTACAACTACATAAATAAAGTCAGTTATAGTCACTTAAATTAAGTCATAAAAATGAAAGTTAATTACATAAATAAGTCATGATATTAATGGAAATAGTTAATTATATTTTAATATTTAATGTGATGGATGAGCTTGGTGGACATTTATTAGCTTATCAATATTAGGTTTAATATCTGTAAGTAGAAGTCGTAAATCGCCACGTTTAACAACATACAGACAATTTCTTTGTTTTGTGATACAGCAATTGAGATACAGCACTGAAACCGGTTTCGACTAGATATGATGTTGGAAAAGAAATAAGTAATTTTTTACAATTCCCCACAATGCAGAATAATGGTCATGGATTTTCTTTTGTAACCAAAATTCCTGATATGAATTTTGAAATTTTGGCTTCAGTTCAACTTCATTTTGTAACTCAATCAATTCTTCTTCTACAAAACGTTCACTAACATCATTATTTAAAAAAGGATTTATAACCCAATCTGGAATTTTAAAATTAAGGAGATCTTTGAACTTTTCCTGCATATCTCTGTGAAACATTTCTAGATGATTCCAAAAAGTTAGAGTTTCATCAGCTATTTTTTCTTTATTTCCAACAGATTTGGAAATTGATACAATTCACGTTGTCCTACATTGCGCATAAAAATCTTTAATTTTGAAATAAATGCTGAAATCTGAGTTTTCGCCTTAATAAGAGTTTTCGCCTTATCTTGTCCTTGTAAATGTAAGTTCATTGAGTTGAATCTAGTAAATAAATCTGCAAGATAAGCAATATCAGTTTTCATTTTCTTGAGGTCATTACTAAGGTCGTTGTTCCTATCTTCAAAAAACTCAACAACAGTATCAAAGAGTTCATAAAATCTGTTGAGACAGTTGCCTTTTGACAGCCACTGAACCTAGGAGTGAAGTAGCAATCGTTCAAAATCTTCACTGTTTTGATCATAAAGCTTTCAAAATATACGATCATTCAAAGAATGTGCTTTAATTTTGTTTATAGCAATAATAACAGTTTGTAGAGAATTGTGCAGTTGATCACCAAGTTTTTTCACAACTAAATGCTGACGGTGAATGACACAATGAACAGTAATAATATTTGGCACAGCATTTTTTAAATAAGCCATAAAACCCTTGTAACAGCCAATCATTGATAGTGCTCCATCCATTGCACAAGCAAGTACATTTGTAGGTGGAATTTCCCTGTCTTTAAAAATATTTATATAAAAAATATAAATACATTTTCAGAATCTTCTCTTCATTCGTATCGTGTTGCATTCAGTTGGAGTGATTCCATGTTCGACTACCATTTCTTGTAAATGCAAAGGTTTGTTTATTATTTGGTTTTTAGGAGCATTAGCAGCTAAGGCCATATTGCTCCGTGGATATGCGGTGGTCATTTCCTGACCTTTCCGCATCCTCCGTATTTGGTGGTGACGGGCTCGAACCCCGCTCTAATCAAGAAGCGTGTGCTACGCACTGCTGCTCCTTCCCACCTGGCTACGGAGGTGCCTAAACGCAAAGGCGAATCGTGCATAAGCGAATTCGGTTCGTGTCATATACGATATCGTTCCCCTATTTATAAATCATGTATGATCGAATTCGTGTAGTGTAAATACGTGTCCCCCTGTCACCCCCTTTCATGCTTAATGCCCCCATGGATAATTCAAATGCCCCCCAGGGGGCAATACTGCCCACTTTGAGAAGCACTGATCTAGACCATCAGGTCCATGAAATCTGCCCATCTTCACAAAATTTATGGGGAACCTAGCAGACCACTCGGAACAATATTAGTCAAGGCACTATCAAAACTTGTACGTCTGTAATTTTTCCGTAATCTGAAGCCTTTATCTCTAAAATTTTGATCAAGTACTAAACTATCGCATAGTCTGGCATCTTTAATATTGTGGAATTATTTTCACAACTGGGTTGTCGGTCGTTATACAACGGGATACCTACCTGGCCACCGATGAAGGGCCAAATAGTCCTGAAACTGCCATCTGGGTGGAGGTATCCACTAAGAATAAGTAACAGTAGTCTTTTCTATTTGGGAAGCATTATTTATTCAAAGTATAACCAAATAGGCAACTCATTGTGAAGTCATTCGCAATTTGAGATTTAATGAAATGATGCAACGTAATTAACTTTAGTTAACTTACTCCGTACAGAAATGATGCACTACGCTAACTTGTACATCAAGACACTATCATAAAATTAATTGCCAGAATGCCAGAGACACAATCTTGTGGAGGATATTTTGATGAACAATCATATAGCTGTTAATATTAATCATTTCAATATTTTTTACTGTATATTTTTCAATGCTTAATAAAAAAGCTTAAAATAATCTGTAGTGCGTTTTTTTTTTTTTTTTTTTTTTTTTCATATTAAACCTTAAACTGGTCACAGCTAATTTCAAAAAAATTAAGGAAAACTGTTGTCATACACTGATTCCAAACTTTTAGGCTGGAGTGTATGCTCACACATTTATTACACATACTGCATAAAAGCTTTACATAGAAAGAATATAAAATATTATTTTGTTAAACTGAATGGAAATTACAGAAAATATACCTCCTTTTAGAACTCAAAATTTTTTTAATCACTTCCAATCAAAGGCCATTTCATCAACTTACCCTTCAGCAAGTACCACACATCTTCTACCCTTCTGCAAGGAACCCTTAAATGTAGGCTTTTTTTGTACTCCTTCTGCTCTACAATTAGCAGTTTTGAACTCAAAGGAATGGGGTGAACCACGATGCCACGATGGTACAAGCCCCCACTTCATTAAACATAATCCCCTCTCATTTGCAGCTGCATTACCATCTATAAAGCTTGTATTTATCACAACAGGTCTGGAATATAAAATTATAAAATTCCCTATTTTTAGGAAATAATACAAAGTAATACAAAAATTCTATTCAAAATATTATAATAATTAAATTTAATATAATGAAATGGAAAAGACATTTTATTATATTAAATAAAATAACAAGAGAAGTTTATTGGTAAAATTGATATATTAGTATTAGCGTAAGCAAAATAATGCAAGAAAGCAAGTTTATGTAGTACCAGCTGAAAAAAAAATTAATTAATTAAATTTAATTTATTTAATAAATAAAATAAAGTAACCAGTCACATCTTTCCTCAATTAATTAACCTATTTCTTTCAATTATTTATCCAATCTCTCAAATTTTGACAAACTTCCAAATTCCACAAGAGGATGGAATTTGTGACTTAGTCAACAGTGACTGACTGTTGGAAGTTGACTGTTGACTAA
This sequence comes from Mastigoproctus giganteus, assembly GCF_048544385.1. Classification (NCBI taxonomy): domain Eukaryota; kingdom Metazoa; phylum Arthropoda; class Arachnida; order Uropygi; family Thelyphonidae; genus Mastigoproctus; species Mastigoproctus giganteus. Next base: position 132,012,350 of record NC_143576.1, read on the forward strand.
GGGAAAACTTCAGAGTATGTCATTTGACTGCGTGCAAAAATTCCTTGACATTTAGTTTACTCAAACCTTTCAAGGCCTTAAACACCTCGATCAGGATACTACACAGATGCCCAGTTACCAAACACTGCAGCTTACAAAACTTGTGTCTCTCTCTCTTCATAAGAATACCCTTTTATGTACTCAAACTTGTTGATCTTATCTGTACACTGGTTCAGCCTAATCATTACATTATATAATGGAATAATCACTTCTATCTCTACTGGAAAAGTTCCTACACAATTGACAAAACCTCATAAGCTGCCCTAGAAGCCTGTCTACATTGTTGAGAAAACTTCATACCAAACTGTACAGTTACTCCCAAGTTTTTTTTTTTTTAATTACAATATTGAGTTTGGTAGTACCTAATGAAAATTACTGCTGCCAGATGCAAGCCCTTACATTTTCCAGTGTTAAACCTAGTACCACTGGCGCCTCCGTAGCCAAGTGGGCAGGAGCAGCAATGCATAGAACACGCTTCTTGATTAGACCGGGGTCCTAGCCCATGACCACCAAATACGGAGGATGCGGAGAGGTCAGGGAATGACCACCGCATATCCCGGAGCAATATGGCCTTAGTTGCTAATGCTCCTAAAAAAAAAAAAAAAAAAAAAAACCTAGTACTATTTCCTATATAAAATAACTTATCTAAGTCTTGAAGTAGAATACCCTGGTTACTGTAATTAACTGCTCTGCACACCCTTGTATTATCATAAAACAGATATTAAACTTGAAATACCTAAATGAAAATCAGAAAGAGTAAGGGACCAAGAACTGTACCCAGTGGGACTCCACTCATAACATTAGTCTGTGAAGTCTATGAAGAGCAATAGCCATTTATAACTATTTTCTGTCTACCACTTAACCATCCATTTATCCATAGTAGTAACTTGTCCTTAACGATGCACTGCTCCAACATATACAACACTCACTTGTTTGGGACTATATCGATCTTTACTGAAATTCAAGTAAACAATATCACAGCGATTCCTTCCATCTAGTTCTTTATACTGAAAATCCTCACAGTAGCTAGTTACATTGGTCAGACATGATTTCCCTTCAATAAAGCCATGCCATGATTCCTTTATAATTCCAAACCTATTCAGATGATCACACATTGCATCCTTAACTAAAGGGCTGTAAAATCTTCCCTGGCACAAATATGTAGTTGCTCATTTCACCTTGAGCCACCTTTGTGAATGGGAAATACGTTTGCATCTCCAGTCTACAGAGACTTTGCCCAAATCCAAAGATGCTTGCACTACAAGCTAAAGGTTTGTTTATATCTTTTGCTGTGCTTTCTTCAAGATAACTGAACCAATTTTGCTAAACCCTGATGACTCAGTCACTTTTAATTGTAATAACTTCGTGTTCTAGTCCCTTATCAGTTATCAAAAAATCACTCAACTCTCATTCATCTTCTATAAGCTAGGCCATTTATCCTTAACTTTATTTCCCACTATGTGCTCGATTGACAGAGTTGCTTTTGTTTGTATGTCCACCTGTTCATCAAGTTATTGCTGACTGTCAATTAATTTTCAACATAATTTTATTGGCTGGTATACTTATTTGATAAATGACATTTCATTTTATTTGAAACACACCTCAATATATTCTGTTAACGTACGAATTACAGAAACAAAATTAAATGAATTTTATCTGCTATTTGAGCTCACTCTCCTTCCATATGTGTTGTGGTGAAATTTGCACAATAGATCGTGGCATGCAAACCTCAATATATTCTACTAGGTGTATATTACTACAATAAACTGAATCTTATCTGCCACTTTCATCTTTCTTTCTTTCTTCCTTCCTTCCTTGTATTATACCAGGTTAACATGAAGAATTCTGCAACACACTGAAAGGAAAATTTTGAACAATAGCCAGAGAGATATCCTTCATATGAAAAGAAAGTTAATCACGTTAAAGAAATTTATGACTTTAAATTTGTGTTCCTAAATGCAAAGTATAGCCAGAGTCATTGGTAAAAGTTTTCTGTGTTCTGCTTACCTTTCTTGACTGCAGGTGTTTCATTTTTGCCTGTAAAAGCAGCTAAACCGTATCACCCAGCACATGATCCCCGAGTCAAAATTCACGTTTACTGGCAATCAGAAAGTTGCACACTACATGTTCTCCTGTTTTTACCAAAGGCATGGGGAGGTATTACACATATGGCTTTAACTTTCATCCCTCTGTGTAGGGTGTTTCTCCTTGGGTAAAAAATTTTCTGTGTGGTATATAAGCTTTAATTCTGCAGCTTTTTTGCATCTGAAAGTAGCTCATGCTTGCTGATAGACAATATAAGCAGTGGGTGGAAAAAAAAAAAAAAAAAAAAGGCTCCAATTGCCTAATGCTAAAAAGTGCCACAATGACAGATTATGGTGTCGAGGGTACAATGTACCTGCTGACCCTACCCTGGCTACGCCATTGAATATAAGCAAATTTTCATGGCAGCAATTCTGGTAGCCTAATAGTGTGCCCAAAATATAAAGTATTCATCTGTCTTTAAAAATAGAAATTTAAAGAATTTATAATAACTGGCATATAAATTTGGCATATTGGTTTTCTGTAATCTTATCTAAATTACAGTACATATTCCTTCTACAATGCTTCTTTTTTTTTTTTTTTTTTTTTCTGTATTTACCCCACCCTCATGCTTGCTTTTTCTTAGTACAGTCGATACCGGTTATTTTGGACACGTCGGGACTAGTACATTTTGGCCTGATTAAGCGGCTGCCCCAATTATCCGAAGTTTCACAATACAATGGACCTCCGCTTTACAATTGGTTCCCTGTACAATCAAATCATGTTACAACGGACTCAGCATAGTAAAGTACCGTTCACTATACGATGTGTAGTAAACGCAGGTCATTGCGATCACATTTGTGAACTGAATTTTAATTCTATTAAACAGCGATCCTAATTAGCAAAAATAAGGGGAACATTATCCTCAGGCTATCAAAGTAAAGATATATTAAGCACAAATTTACCCTCTATTAATTTACCAATTAAAAAATTAAACGATCCTTAAAAATCGGAAGAATATACGTGATAATCGGAATAATTAATACGTACTGTGATATGTACATACTAATTAGTTGACATTTGTGGGTGGGGGTTAAAATTTAAAACAGTAAAAACGTGCAAGTTAGAACGGAGTAACACGTTACGAATCTTTAAAAATGGGAATGAAGAGAAGATTATGAAAATTATTTTTTATATGACTGAAGATTCCATGGAAGTTTATTTCACCATAATATCCCACAGAATTCCAGCTGTCTGTATTATCGCAAATTCAATAAGATCGAGTTTACTATCCATTTATGATGGATTGCAATAACAGAAAAGCCCAATAAACAGGTGACTGCTAATTGTTTTTATTATTTTATGGTTGGGACCTCCAAAAATCCGACCAAATCACCTGGTACGGTCGGAGACAATCGTAGGGCAATCTCCAGTGCTGCGGTCTTCTGCCCCGATTAAACGGCATATTGTACCAATTAAGCGAAGTAAACCCTGGGTATTTTCTCAATTGGGGCAGCTGTTTTTTAAAATAAACAGCTGCCCCGATTAACCGGTGGCCCAAATAACTAGAATCCACTGTATTATAATGCTAATACAGTCAGTCCTCGTATGGCATGATAGTTGTGTTCCTAAAAACCCTCGTGCAATGCAAAATCGTGCAATATAAACAACAGGCCCTATGGCAAAAATAGGGTTGGGTGCCGACTACCCAAGATTGAACACACATTTGTAACCAAAACATTATAATCGTAATAAAATACTTACGTATTTTATTACGACTATTACGTAATAAAATATTGCTAATGCTTTTGCTTCTATCGTAAGCAAACTTGTTTTTTGTTTGATTTTCTATCCAAACAGATGACAGCCATTCCATCTCTTCCAATTCTTTTTTGTCTTAATCTAATGGATTTTAATTAATTACACTGAGTTGTTTCTGCAATGAAGGTTGTTTTTATCTTCTCTGCATTCTTTCTAATTCTCAGCGTTGCCTCATTTAGGCCTGCAGCACGTGCAATATCACATGGTCTTTCATTTCGCTCAAAGCGAAATGAAAGCGTTTCACAATTTCATATTTTTTCTCTATCAACAGAGGCGGACTGGCCATAAGCCTTACCGGGGAAACCCCGGTGGGCCAGAGGACAGTGTGGTTTTGGCCATACGTGCTAGTGTGAGGCCACTACAAATTTTCGCGGATAAGAATTTTTGATCCCGTCCACCTGTGTTTATCGATATTGCTTTTCTTTTTCTCTCTGAATCCGTAGTGACTTCACAAGGACGTTTCATTTTCTCACCTTAAATATTTTATTCATTTTTAGGGAATAAAGCACAATAACAAAATGAGGAGGCACGCTCGATACTTGATACACATGAACAAAGCTGAGCGCATGTAGCAACTGAATAAACAACACCATAAAGGCAGAGACACACTATTAACACCTCACTAGCTCACATTTTACTAAAGCACATTTCTGGGGGGTTACTACCATAAAACAATAAAAACAATTTCCAGTTGCGTTTCTGCTAGTGGAATCTGGTAGTAAACTCGATCTAATTGCATTTGCGATAATACCAATAGCTGGAATTGTGTGGGTTTTTACGTTATTATGGTAAAATGTGTGTCCCCTTTATATTTATATAAAAATAAATATGATATTATATTTATATAAAAAATATAAATACATTTTCAGAATCTTCTCTTCATTCGTATCGTGTTGCATTCAGTTGGGGTGATTCCATGTTCAACTACCATTTCTTGTAAACGCAAAGGTTTGTTTGTTATTTGGTTTTTAGGAGCATTAGCAGCTAAGGCCATATTGCTCCGTGGATATGCGGTGGTCATTTCCTGACCTTTCCGCATCCTCCGTATTTGGTGGTGACGGGCTCAAACCCCGCTCTAATCAAGAAGCGTGTGCTACGCACTGCTGCTCCTTCCCACCTGGCTACGGAGGTGCCTAAACGCAAAGGCGAATCGTGCATAAGCGAATTCGGTTCGTGTCATATATGATATCGTTCCCCTATTTATAAATCATGTATGATCAAATTCGTGTAGTGTAAATACGTGTTATACAAGGACTGACTGTACTGTATACATTCATTACTAGTAAATCTAGTCCTAACTTCTTTTTAATCCTAATTTAGTATACATATGGGGCATATAGACATAATTTGCACAATTTAAATCCAAAAGTCAATTCCATCTACATATTATTTTATTAATATTATATTTACACAATGTTCTTTACAATATTTAAATGAATTGTTCAAATTGTTTTCAGTATTTTACTTCTTGGTAAACTGCATCTCTTTATATCAAACTGATCATGTGTGTAGTCATCGGAAATTTAAAATTATATTTGTACCAAAAAAAGGTTGCTGCATACAAATAAAAAATTCAATATACAGTTGCGGAAACAAAATATAAGCTTGCTATACAAAATAAATATTATTATTATATATAATTATTATAGCTGCTACATTGCATCAGTAGTTCATTATTTGGAATGGAAATATCAATCCAAAAAACCAAAACAATGGCCATCCAAGGAAAAATAGTAATTAATGGACATATAATAGAACAAGTAAAAACGTTTAAATACCTTGGCAATATGATTTCAGATTTAGGAAATGCAGATATGGAGAGTAAAGTTATAAATTTTATGAAAATGAATTGTATTATTAGAAGACATTTTGGTAAATATATGTCAAGAGATATACAATTACGAATTCACAAAATTATCTCAAAGCTAGCTTTAATGTTTGGCTCCGAAACTTGGATCTTGAAGAAAAAAGATGAAAGAAGATTGGAGGCACTACAAATGAGATTTCATAGGCTGCTTGCATGGTACTCGTTGAGAGACCATATCCCAAACCAACATTAAAGAATGTTTAGGCATCAGCAATATAGTGGAAGATATTACAAGATATAGAACACAGTGGAGGGAACAAATATTCATGATGACTGATGAAAGGCTACCTAAGGAGGCTCTGTTTTATAGGCCACATGGATGGAGGAGTGTTGGAAGACTGAGAAAAGATGGATGGACCCAATCAAGTCTCAGAACGGACCTTAACAGCCCAATCACTGTTCATTGAGAAGAAGATGTTTGTTGTTTGGTTTTTTTTTAGGAGCATTAGCAACTAAGGCCATATTGCTCCGGGGATATGCGGTGGTCATTCCCTGACCTTTCCGCATCCTCCATATTTGGTGGTCATGGGCTCGAACCCCGGTCTAATCAAGAAGCGTGTGCTACACACTGCTGCTCCTGGCTATGGAGGCGCCAGAGAAGAAGACATTCCATCACTAGGGATAATATTGATCTACATTAATGAAAATAAATGTTTAACAACACTGTAATAATATTAATTAACAATCCTTTAATATAATTTACCTAAATAAAATTTAGTCAAACAAACGCAACTTCCTTTACACAGTTAAATACAGGAACTCCCTGACTTACGTAAGGGTTGCGTTCCGCAGAACGCTACATAAGTCGGAAGTTCCCCCATGCTTGTGCAGCACTCGCAACTGTGTTCGCTGAATACATTGAATCAAAAAAAGAAATATTTGATGAACATGTAAATAGAATTATTTATTGTATTTATTCAATTTTTTATCTTGTGCACAAGAAAAATTACAAAAGCATGCAATTTAAAATTACAAAAAAAAAGAGGAGACAGGCATAAGTTTTACCTCTTGAGCATCGCTTCCAGAATCAATATCTTCAGTTGATAACTATGCTGCTGTGGAGGTTGAGGGCTGTGGAGATTTAGAAGGGGTCAGCCGCTCAACCTTACGGAAAAACATTAATGGATGACTGGACAGTGGCTTTTTTCTTTTCATCATAGATTTCTTTGTAACAAGTAAGTGTATCATTCACCCCTCGGTTAACTTTTAAGAATCGTTCACTGTCAGGATCCATCTTCTCAAACTTCGCCATTGCCGATGCAATTTCACGAAATGTCATTGCCATCTCTCTGGTGATGAAGCGTCTCGGCTCCTCATTTGGTTCATCATGAGCTTCGTCGGCATTTTCTTCTTTCACTATTACTGCCTGCAAGTCAATAAATTCCTCGTTAGATAATTCCTTCTCTTCTTCCTCTATTAACTCCTCCACATCTTTGGCATCAACCCCCAACTGAAGTAGCTCTGCAACCTTTACAATCTTCATATGATTCATCTTTTTCAAATCCTTCGAAACGTTTTATATGCTGTAAGCATATTTTCTTCCATGCACCATTTAAACAACTTTTAGTAATTTCCGCCCATGCCTTATTAATGTTTAAGATGGCGCTGCTAATGCTCCTAAAAACCAAATAACAACAACAACAAGATGGCGTGTAAAATATTGTAAGATTTCCGAAAGTCTCTTATCGTAAAATGTTTCTCATCTTCTACTGCTGACAATGCCTGAGCAAATTTGTGCATAAGTAGTATGCTTTTAAATTCGAAATAACACCTTGATCCATAGGTTGGATGAGTGAAGTCTTGTTTGTGCGGAAGAAATATGACTCTCACATTCGAAATGAAATCATCTAGATGCATAGGATGTCCAGGAGCATTATCTCATAGAAGCAAAATCTTGAAAGGAACATCGTTGTTCTTTACAATATTTTTCAACCTCAGGAATGAAGCAGCATTTAAACCGATCCTCAAAGAGAGATATTGTTATCCATGCTCTCTGATTCGATCAGAAATGTACAGGTAGGGTTGCTTTATTGATGCCCTTAAATGCACAAGTATTTCCAGAATGGTACACAAGCTGTGGTTTTAATCTGTAATCTCCCGCTACATTAGCCCCAAAAGATAAGAACATGGCCCCATCTTTTGACAGCTTGAAACCTAGCATTGTATTTTCCTCTTTGGTAATGTATGTTCGATCCAGAATTTTTTTCCAATACAGAGCAGTCTCGTCAATGTTAAAAATTTCCTGCATTGAATAGCCGCCTTCATCACTAATTTTTTCCAACACATCACAAAATTTCTCTGCAGCTGCAGAATCGACACTAGCAACTTCTTTAACGTTGTGGAAACCAGCATGATGCTTGAACCTATTAAACCACCCGTTGCTTTCCACAAACTTGGGTTGGGGTTCACCGTACTTATCCTTAATATCTTCATAAATACTTGTTGCTTTTGCATGAATGGTCATTAGACTCGGGGGCGATGGCTTCAGAGGTAATTTTACTTGGTGATATTAATGTTCACAACTCCAGCTGGCTTCCGTTTTCTAGTCACACCGACCCAGCTGGTTGAGATGCTGAGGCTTTTGCAATTACTAATGACCTTGCACAGATTGTTCATTTACCTACAAGAATACCAGACAATCCTAATCATACAGCCAATACGCTTGATCTTCTCACAAACAACCCTTCTAAGTACACGGTCAAAGTGAGAGGTCCTTTAGGCACCTCAGATCACAACTTGGTGATTGTCTCTTCTCCAATGGAGTCTTTATCTCATGGCTATTCCCAAACTCGTGTCGTTTGGCATTACAAGAATGCAAAATGGGATGACCTGCGAGACTTCTTTTCTTCTTTTCCTTGGTCGGATTACTGTTTCAAAACTTCTGATGTCAACATTTGCTCAGATCGTGTCAGTGAAATTATTCTTGCAGGAATGGAATCCTTTATCCCACACTCCACTTTTAAATCTCATCCTTTATCTAAACCTTGGTTTTGCAATAAATGTGCTAAGGCTCTTCAAAAGAAGAATGTTGTATATCTTAATTGACTTCTTTCTAATTCTTCAGTTTCATTTTCTACCTACACCAAAGCTCGCAACAACTATAAAGCAGTTATTAATCAGTCCAAACTAAAGTTTGAACAGGCTAAGAGTAGAAAACTTGCTTCTTGCACTAATGGTAGCCGAGCATTCTGGTCTCTTGCCAAAGCTAATGGCTGCAACTTTTGCCCATCTCTGCTCCCACCTCTGTCCAAACAAGATAGTTCTGTTGTCACTTCAGACAAGGATAAAGCTGACCTGCTAGCATCCCATTTTATTTCCAACTCGTGTATTAATGATCTTGGTAAAACACCTCCGACCATTCCCAACACACCCCATTCAATGCCTCCTGTGGTCTTCCGTCAAAAGGATGTTAGAAGGATTTTGACGAATCTTGATGCTAAGAAAGCTCCAGGTCCTGATGGTATTTCTCCACTTGTTCTCAAAATCTGTGCTCCTGAACATACTCCTATTCTTTGCCACCTTTTTTCACTTTCTTATTCTAAAGGTGTTTTTCCTTCTGCTTGGAAATTTGCTCATATCCAGCCAGTTCCTTAAAAGGGTGACAAATCCCTCCCATCCAATTATCGTCCCATTGCAATTACTTCTACTCTTTCTAAAGTAATGGAGAAATCAATTAACTGCCAACTCTTAAACTACCTAGAAACCTTCCGTCTGATCAATGATCGCCAGTATAGATTCCGTCAGTGTCGATCCACTGATGATATTCTGGCTTATGTTACCCATTTATGGACTAATTCAATGAAACAAGTAGTTGCTCTTGACATCTCAAAGGCTTTCGATCGTGTTTGGCATAAAGGTCTTCTAAACAAGCTTCCATCTTATGGTTTGCCAACTGTTTTTAGTAATTGGTTATCCAGTTTTCTCTCTAATCACTCAGTGAGGGTGATGGTAGATGGCTCTCTGTCTTCTAACTTCTCCACTAAGGCCGGTGTCCCCCAAGGTTCAGTTCTTTTCCCCACTCTTTTCCTCTTGTATATTAATAACCTTCCATTGACTGGAAATCCTATCCATAGTTTTGCCGATGATAGCACATTGCCTTCCACTTTCCATTTTGAGAAACCTTGTCCTGCTCAATCAGCTTCAACTTCTCGAAAATCTGCTGCCAATTTCTTAAATGCCAATCTTCAGGTAATTCTCCAGTGGGGCAAAGACAACTTAGTTGATTTCAATCCTTCTAAAACTCAGTCTTGTCTTATATCTCGCAAAAAGGATTCTTCTGCTCCTATGCTTATCTTTAGTGACACTCCGATTTCTATGCAAAATGATATATCTCTTTTGGGGATTACCCTGACTTCTAATCTCTCTTGGCACAAGCACATTACAAATATTGCTTCTCCTGCATCTAAAAAACTTAGTTTTCTCTTTCGCTCTCGGCGTTACTTTTCTTCCAAACAGCTGCTCACTCTGTATAAATCGCAAATCCACCCTGCCGTGGAATATTGTTCCCACATCTGGGGTGGTGCCCCCAAAACCTCTCTCAGGCTTCTTGATTCCATTCAGAAGAGGGAAGTTAGGTTAATTAATGACTCATCTCTAACAGAGTCTCTCCACTCGCTATCTCATAGTCGTACTGTTTCTGCTGCATGCCTCTTCTACAGATACTTCCATGGGCACTGTTCTTCTGAATTGGCTTCTATAATTCCCGCTCTCTGTTTCAAAACAGTCCGAACACGTGCCGCCCCCAGCCAACATCCATTTACTGTCCAACTTCAAACCCACAGAACCAACTTTTCATCTTCCTCATTTATTCATTCAACTGCCGTTTTCTGGAACAACCTTCCTTCGTACGTATTTCCTGAAAATTACAATCTACAGAAGTTCAAGTCCAATGTCAACAAAAATCTTCTTTCGTGTTCTCAACCTCCAACCCAAGCACGGTACTAAGTACTATAGGTTCTAACACCTTTCGTGTTTGGGGTTTCCATAAAAAAAAAAAAAAAAAAAAAGAATTTGATTTTCCATCCATATTATTAACAGCTGTTCCATCTTTGATATAGCATCTGAATTCTGTTTTGTGACCACTGTTGATCTTAAGTAAGTTGATCCTTTAACGTGTTATTTTATATGCTCACTGTCCTTTAAAATAGTATTTACTGTTGAAGCAACGAGACCTAATTCCATGCAATATAGATAACAAACTGTCTTACTTCGTACTTCTTAATCATTTTCATCTTACTTTCTAAATCAATTTTGTTTTCTGGCACTGCCAGCACTTGCACTGTCTGTTGGTTGTTTTCCCTCATCATTGTAATAAGTAAATAGGAATGAAAAAAAGATTCTGAAAATTTGTTTTTTATATGATTGAAGATTTCAGTGAAGGGGAACACATTTCACCATAATGCCGTAATGTAAAAACGAACACAATTCCAGTTATCGGGATTATTGCAAAAGCAAATAAGATCGAGTTTATTAACCGTTTATAATTAGATGCACTAACAGAAAAGCTCAATAAACTGGAAAGTAAAATTGTTTTTATTGTTTTTTAGTCATGACCTTCAGAAACATGGTTTAGAAAAATATCACAAAGGCATTCAAAATTAATTCTTATAACGGAACATAATGAAAGTGTAGTACAATTAACATTTTAAATATGACCTTTTAGAGAGATAAATAGCTTAGTAATATAGCAAAATTTTCAACTTCCAAGAACTTGGAACGAATTAAAAAAAACAAACATGTTATTGGGTTCACATTACAATATTTTCACGATACCTCCATTTATTCCTACGGGATGCAAAATACGTTTCCACGATTTTTTAAGTTTGCATCGGACAGCAAAAACTTACGTAAAGTTGAATTTCCGTAAGTCGAGTATCACATAAGTAATAGTAATTGTGGCATGTGATGAAAGAAAGCAAGCATATGAGCTTATGTAGCATCAGACAAAAAAAAAAAAAAAAAAAAAAATTCACACAACCATTCCCTCCAAATGTTTGTCCAGTTCCCACTTCCTGTAATATTAAATAATTATATTGTAATGAATTGTTATATTATTTAAAGATACATAAAAAATAACATACGTATATGATCCAGGAGCTACATTATAGGATGGCTGATATGTATATGAAGTGTTTATATCCAACCAATTTGGAGGTATCCATTTTTGTTTGTCTATTTGATATGAACAAGCTTGGCCAATATTCTTCTTATTTAAGGAACTGAAAAACAAGTAAATTTTTTTTAAATATAATATTTAATGCAATTTTTAATACAATATTTAATGTATTACAATACAATGTTCATGCAATACTAGCTGCGAAAATTTTGAAATTGGTAGCAGAGTTTTTCTCTAGCTGTCCTAAAGAAATGTAGTCCGTGTTTTGTTGTGAGCAGGTAATCCCGTATGCATCAAATCCTTTCTTATTTCTTGTATCTGAGGAAACTTATTCATTTCCTTTCATTTCACCATCTTTCCGATTATTCAAAATGTGCAAGTTGCGTAACATTTCAGTTTTTTTTTTTTTTCTTTTTTAAACGAAAACCCCAAACACGAGGTACTAGAACCTATAGTACTTGGTACCGTGCTTGGATTGGAGGTTGAGAAGACGAAAGAAGATATTTGTTGACATTAGACTTGAACTTCTGTAGACTGTAAATTTCATGAAATACATATTCATGGTGTATTCACTGAAGCAAACTCCTTCTTCTCTCCAGCCTTTGGTCGGCAACACCCTCATCCCAATTGTGTCCAGCCATCGTGATCTGGGCGTTGTATTCAACTCCAAACTTCGATTCAACACCCACATAGACATGCTCCTCACACATGCTTCAAGACTCCGGTGGATAGCAAAACAGCATCTTTTTCATATCATAGATAAAAAGACAACCGTGAGGTATGTAAGAACCGTTATCTCTCCACCTTTACTCTATGCTGCTGAAATTTGGGCATCAGCAGCACCGTCAACAAAGAAAGAAACTACTCTTTGCCACAGAATTCTGGCTCCTAAAGTGGGCCAACAGGAAGGACAACCTTCCAGCTCTGATTCGCACCACGCAGCTTGCCGACTCTCCGGGGATTCCACGGCTTTCCACCTTAGTTGACGATCAACACCTCCTAACAACAGTCAAGATGATAACAGGCATAATTGCAACACCTTCATTCTGGGATACCTGTGGCTGGAGGATTCCCCCTGCTGTCTTTAGGTCCAATCCCAAGCTCTACTCGTATTAAGCACGACTCCATCTCTTCGACAGGTTCCTCCCTCAGCAGATGCTCAAGCAAACCCAGGCACCTGACACCGACCTGAACAAATATGCTGTTGACCGGACTTACCAGAAAGAAATTAAAACTAGTAGGACTAATCAGCAATGACTGATGTGTACCTTGCATCTGTTCCTGTCTTATCTCCTATTAAGCCAGCTCAATCAGACTTAACTCTCGTAACGAGTTCTCTCCTTTGTATTAAAATATGTTTTCGTTTGTAAAATTACCTTTTTTTGTAAATAAATTGTTCAATTTTCACTGAGGTTTTGGAGGCTTAAATCCCTGGCTTTTTGGCCGTGAAGGGCAATAAAGATTATCTCTCTCTCTCTCTAATAGATTAACAGCAGCCACTGGCAGAGGTGAAAGTGATTCTTGCACTGCTTCTATTGGAATGAGCAGAAGCCTGGAAAACAGGATGCAGAATATTTCAGAGACTGCTGGGAGTCATTGCGGTACAAGTAAACACATGGGTTATGTTAGGGGTGGCTAAGAACAGGAACAGGTGCATGTATACTTGCTGTTTGTTTGTTATTTGGTTTTTAGGAGCATTAGCAACTAAGGCCATATTGCTCCAGTAATATGCGGTGGTGATTCCCTGACCTTTCCACGTCCTCTGTATTTGGTGGTGACGGGATCGAACCCTGGTCTAATCAAGAAGCGTGTGTTACGCACTGCTGCTCCTTCCCACCTGGCTACGGAGGCGCCTATGTATACTTGCATGTACACCAATGCTAGGAGTTTGGTAAATAAATTTTACGAATTTGAGATATTGCTCAAAGCATCAAAGGCGGATATTGTTGGGATATCAGAGACATGGTGTCACACAGATATAAGGAATGCAGAACTGGAATTTAGGGAGCACAACGTCTACAGAAAGGATAGACAGGATAGGAAGGGAGGAGGGGGTTATGCTATTAGTTAAGAAACACAAAATCCAAGGAAGTGAAGCCAGTCAACATCGCTGGACAGTGCAGTGTCGAGTCAGTTTGGTGTGACATAAGCATTGGGAGATCAAAATTGAGAGTAGGAGTGTGCTATAGACCTAATGACTCTGATGAGTATAATAAGGAACTGTACAGGGAAATAGAGTGGGCCAATAAATCAGTGTGTCTTATAATGGGGGATTTTAATTTCCCAGATATTGACTGGAATTTGTGGGTTGGTCACTCACACACTAGCAAGGCTTTTGTGGATTTATTGGATGATTATTTTCTACATCAGCATGTTCAGGAGGCAAATAGAGGGCGTAATACTCTTGATTTGATTATCAGTAGTGATTCTTCATGCATTAAGAATCTGCAGATAAAGGAACCACTAGATGGCAGTGATCACAGTGTGCTAAAGTGGGATTTACTCAAAGAGGTAACTACAATCAGGGGTAAAGGGAAGGGTTATTGCTTTTGTAAAGGTGACTGCAATGGTCTGAGACAGTATTTAAATTCTATACAGTGGGACCAACTGATGATGTTACCAACAGCAAATTCAAAATGGGAAGTATTCAAAGAACTTATCTTGGAAGCTACTAGGCTTTACATACCAACTAAGAAATATTGTTCAAGGTTTAGGCCAAAATGGATGTCAGATGGACTAATGAGACATATGGCAGAGAAGAAAAATGCATGGGTACTTATAAATTAACACATGACACAGAAGCCTATGAGAGATATAAGCTGGTCTGTAACCAAGTCACAAAGGAGGTTAGGCAGGCAAAGGTAGATTATGACAAATCTTTGGCAAAGGATGCAAAGAAAAACAGCAAAGAATTCTTTACTTATAAACTCTAGAAGGAAGGGGATGAATCAGATTGGTCCACTTGATATCGATGGTTCAACAGTTGATGATCCTGCTCAGGTAGCTAACAAATTAAATTAATATTTTGCATCGACATTCACACATGAGGAGTTATTCAGCGAGGGGGACGCCAGAGGTATATTCAACTCTGGCAGTAAGCTAGATAATCTTTTAATAACTGAAAGTAAAGTGGAGGAGAAATTGTTGAAGATAAACACAAGAAAGGCACATGGGGTGGATGGGATCTATCCAGTTATATTAAAGGAGGCAGCAAAGGAAGTAAGCAAACCCTTAGCCATAATTATGAGAGCTTCCTTGGACTCAGGGAGGTACCCATAGATTGGAGATGTGCAAATGTGACCCCAATTCACAAAGGAGGATCAAAGGCTGACACAAGTAATTATAGACCTGTGAGTTTAACTTCTGTTCCAGGAAAATTAATGAAGGTACTGGTTAAAGAAGCACTGCAGGATCATCTAAACAAGACTTCAGTTATAGCTCAGACACAGCATGGTTTTGTTAAGGGGAAGTCTTGCCTGACCAATTTTATTGGATACTATGATGCAGTCACAAAAGAACTGGATGCAGGGAATAACTTTGATATTATATACTTGGATCTTAGAAAGGCTTTTGATACTGTTGCACATGGAAGACTGCTGCACAAATTGGAGCAGTGTGGCATTGCAGGCAAATTGCTGCTATGGATAAAGGGGTGGTTGAGGGGGAGAAGACAGAGTGGTAATCAATGGACTAATGTTATTAGTGGAGTCCCTCAGGGTACAGTGTTGGGTCCATTATTGTTTTCTGTATTTATAAATAATATTGATGATGGTATATCAAGCTTAATGTCCAAGTTTGCAGATGATTCAAAGGTTGGCAGGGTTGTTAAAGACACTAATGACGCTATGCTGCTGCAACAGGATCTGGAAAGGTTAAGCAGATGGGCTGAGAAGTGGCAAATGAAGTTTAACATTGACAAATGTAAAGTACTATATATGGGAAACAGGAACCCCAGAGCAACGTATCAACTCTGTGGTACTACACTGACAGTGGTAGAGAATGAAAAGGACATGGGGGTAATTGTGCAGGCAGATATGAAGTTCTCTGAGCAGTGCAGACAGGCTGCAAGAGTAGCTCATGTTGTCTTGTCAATGATATACAGGAATTTT
Source organism: Mastigoproctus giganteus (assembly GCF_048544385.1). NCBI lineage: Eukaryota > Metazoa > Arthropoda > Arachnida > Uropygi > Thelyphonidae > Mastigoproctus > Mastigoproctus giganteus. Next base: position 132,028,323 of record NC_143576.1, read on the forward strand.
TCTAGCAGGGATAAGGAGGTAATTATTCCCTTGTATAAGGCAATGGTTAGGCCACACCTTCAGTACTGTATACAGGTCTGGAGGCCTCATTTTAAGAAGGATGTAGAGCTGCTGGAATGAGTACAGAGAAGGGCAACAAATTAGTGAATGGAACAAAGGGTTGCTCTTACGAAGAAAGGTTTAAGTTTTGCAAATTAGTGTCTGGAGACTAGGCACCAGCGAGGTAATCTGATAGAGGTGTATAAAGCCTTGAATGGTTTGAGCATGCTCAATGCTGATGGGATTCTTCCTCTTGCTCAGAATAATCACCTGAGAGGGCATAAATTCAAATTGAGGAAAGACAGATGTAGGAGAGATGTGCGGAAATTTGCATTTAGCCAGCAGGTAGTTGGTTGGTGGAACAGACTTCCATCCCTTGTTGTGAAAGTTGATAGTCTAAATAAATTTAAGGCTCAGCTGGACAGGTATTTCAAACAAACGGAGAAGTGAAGTGGAAGTTTTTTTTTTTTTTTGGCTGATGCTGCATAAGCTTGCTTTCTTGCATCATATGCCTCTACTAATGCTAATGCGAGCTTGAAGAACAGGATGGATGCACTTGAAGGATTTAAATTGGGGGGGGGGGGCATCAAGCTCTCAGCTGCCCACACTAATGCCAGAGCTTGCATTTCATCATTAGGCAACACAGCCGCAATCACGAAGGCAGAATGTGCTGGTTCCACAGGAACTAATTGTTGTGAGTGGCTCTATTGTCAGGGAAATGGGAAATATATTATGCAAAAAGGATAGGGGGAATAGTAAGGGCAAAAGTTGATGACGTAGAGCAGATATCTTTTAAGGGCAAAAAAGGTAATATTGTTTAATATTGTTATACACATTGGCACTAATGACATTAAGAGGAGTTTCCCCCAACTCTGCTTAGTAACTGTGACGAATACATGATTCTGTAAAGGCCAAATAGGTGAGTTAGTGAGTTTTTGTGTAAGGTTACTGTTGTTGGTCTGTTGTTCATCCGACCTCTTATCCTAGTGGCATGTGGAACACCGAGACAACAGGGAGAAAGACTGATGGGGCAAACCTTGGTGTTTCCCATGCTTACAAGGGAGAGCAACAAAAAAAAAATAAAATAAAATAAAAAGGAAAAGAGTGCAAGAGGGATAGTATCAGTGTAGGATGAAAGGGGAGGAGACAGAGGGGAGCAATAGCTGAGGTGCCTACCTGAATGAATAGGGTGACGGTGGTGACACCTGAGGGAGAAGGCCCAGCCTCACCCCAAGGTGGGAGACAGCAAAGATTTGGTAGTATCAACCACCAGGTGAAAGGTTGGGTAGGTACTGCCCACGTTGGGGGCACTGATAGTACAGAATCCCCCTAGGATGAGAACAGAAAGGACATAAGGAAGGAGATCCTTATGGTTGTAGGTCGCCTCTCCGGATGAAGTGACCCCACACTGACCTGGACCAGCCAAACAGTCAGTGTCAGCATCCCATGCCATGTCAACCGAGAAAAGCAAACAGCATGGCTTTGGCAGCATGGTTCAGAAGGACCGGGGGGGGGGGGGGGCATCAGTCTTGTCTGGCGATGGGAGCTGAAAGAAACATACAAATTGTTCCATTCACACATCTTTCATCTTTTTACAATTTTCTTATTTTTATATTTTTAAACCTTTTATGCTTTTTATAAATTTTATACTTTTTTCCCATTTCTTTTAATATATGTATATATAATTTTTTTTATCAAGCATCCATCATTCTCACTCCCACCAGGGGGGAGATGTAATATAAACTTAAAAAAAAAAAAAACCACACCATCTAAGTAACTTATATTCTTAATAATAGAAGTAAATATTCAGGTGGTAGATGACTTTCATCAACCGGTGAAATACCACCACTTTGCTTATTGGAGGCTTGAAGTGGTGAAACCCATGTTTAGTCTCTAGAGCAAAGGTTCCGGCATCCCCCTCTCCCCATACTTCTCCTTCAACCCATGCACGGTACTAAGTACTATAGGTTTTGATACCTTTCGTGTTTGGGGTTTTCGTAAAAAAAAAAAAAAAAAAAAAAAAGGAAATAATTAAGTAGCAAGATAAATGAATTAAAATATACAAGCATATCCTATGTATCATGCAGCTTACTATATCTATTCAGCTGCATGCAACCCAGTCTGCATGCCAAGTCCAGTCCCATAATCAATTCAGGGGTAAGTCAAATCACATAAAGACTCCAAGGAGCTATTCATACAGGAGAAAGGAATAGTGCTATATATTTTTTGTCAGTATAGTGGGGATCACTCATAGTGCTATTTCATATAAATTTTCTATTGGCAATTTATCAAGGGATTCTTGGATTGGCTGCTTTTATAGTTCTGGAGTTTACTCTTTTTGTGGTCTCTAAAAATATTTATGACTAATATTGTTTGGATTGCCTGTTGCTGGGCAGTTCTAATTTGGAAGACTTTCTGTGAATATCGTGCTAAGGCTTCATAATATGTCTGTTCTGTAATGAACAGATGTTCTTTGTTTCTTAGCAGGGGTCCTATTTTAGTTATTAAAGTGCTCCTTTGGTTGTCATACGTTGGACAGTCATAGAACATGTGCCCAGTCCTCAACATTTCCGCATGCACAGTTTGGCATTTAGTGAGTCATACAGGGGAAAGGATAATGTCCAGTGAGTAGGAAAGTCATTAACGTGCTTGGAGAGTACCGTGGGGAGGGGTAGGATAGACTAGCCCCACTTGGGGTATGTATTTCCTAGTTGTTTCACCCTTGGTTGACTTCCCGTCTTGTTTACCATAATTGTTGGAGGGCTGTGGCGATTTTCTTCTATTCTCTGATGTTATTAGTCAAGTCCAGTATAATACCCAATATTGGGTAGAAATTCCTTCTTTGAGTCTGTAATGCAGGCCTCTTCGTGTAACTTCTAAATATAAGGGCATAGTTCCAGCCACCATGCCCTTATATTTGGAAGTTACATACTTGCAGGGCAGGGGTACTTATGGTACGGCATGCTCTGGTGGTGGTCAGCAGAATAGCTCTTTGAATTGTATCCAGTCTTGCTTTGCTTCTTACTAATGATGTTCTATTGTACCAAATGCCAGTTCCATAAGAGATAACTGGAAGGAAAACAGCTTTATATAAGAACAATGGTTTTTCTTTTTAATCTCCAGTCGGCTTTCCTGATTGTGGAGATTACGACTGCCTATCTTTTGATAGGCAGTCGTAATAGGCCGTTGAAGGCAAATCTTTTGATTACCTTCACCTCCAGAAGGTCATTTCCAGGACATTTGTTTGTTTAGTCTTTTCTAGGGTTGCCTTTAGCTCATCTGGGAAGAATGGAGTTCACAGACATCACTGTAGGATTGTTTTCTATTGTAAATCTCTTTTTGTTCTGTTAGAAATTGGTTTTCTGTATGAAATAGGGTATCGAATATTGTTTATGAAGTCTTCCCAAGTATGAGTAAGGGTAGCATCCATTTTTGTTGTTGTGGCATTTACTATTTTACCATAACTATACAGTAAACTACTTTCCATGGGTCAGCATTTCTGACAGTTCCCACAAGGGCTTTCCAGGATTATTTTTCTTATGAGAGAGAGGTATATTCATTCCTATATTCATTGTGGTTAGGTTTATTTAGCTCTTTGAAAATTTTTTCTGGGTTGGTGGATCCTTTGCCAAAGATTTTCCAGCTCAGGGCACCACCAAGGAACTGCATTTTTCCCTCAGTTTACACTTTTTCATTGAGATATTACATGCTTTATTATGATTTGTTATTTTTGTTACATGATCATCTGGTTGGAGTTGTTGAAGGCTTCTGAAATTATTCCTTGTAATGAGGTATTTATTAGCGCTGTGAAGATATCTCAGTCTGCTTTCTTTATATTCATCTGATTATGTCATAGTATGGTGGGGGATGTTGAATCTGTCTAAGTTGAAAGTTATAGCTTTATGATCAGATGCGGTCCATGATTCATGGACACACCAGTCTGTAAACTTATGTGCTATTGAAGTTGTTGCTATTGTTACATCAATGTTGCTTTCCCTGTGAATAGAACTAAAGGTAGGTAAATGATTTAGTCTATTTAACATGAAAGGGGATGCTGCAACGAAATCCTCCAACAATAGGCCATTGTGGGTACCAGTTTGGTCATCACTATGGCTAAGTCATAATCTGTACCTACAGTTGGCATCCATGCAAACTATTATTCTTTGCCCAGGTAGTAGTAGTGCATGAGCATTTTGGAGATATTGTATGCTTGGTGTTATATCTTCTCCAGGTGTACAAGAGGGAGATGATATGAACAGATCCAAGCTGGGTGGTTACATGAGCACAAGCTGCATGACAGTTACATACTGAAACCTCCTTGGCAGCTATCATTTATGACAGCCGCCAAGGAGGTTTCAGTAGTGTTCTCCACAACTCTGTAGGAGTGTGAATATCCATGAATTCCACCCCCATGGGTGTAGGGTTCCTGAACTAGTAGGATGTCAATGTGCTCTTCCTCCATTTTTAATTTTATCTGATCTACCATGGCACGGGCTCTTTGAGCATTCAGCCGTAAAAACTTCGATGCACTGTGTCCCATTCTGGTGTCTGAACAAGCCATAATTAGTTCTTGCCTTAGTTGTTTCACAGCTTTTGGATAGCAGGGGCATTTAGAGTCTCTGATGGAATGGGTATATTCTAGCCCTATAGTTTTACAATTGACAGACCAGCTAGGAAGGGAGGAGGGGTTATGCTGTTAGTCAGGAAACACAAAATCTAAAGCAGTGCATCCAGTTGACATGGGTAGCCAGCACAATGTTGAGTCAATTTGGTGTGACATAAGCACTTGGAAAGCAAAATGTTATAGGCCTAATGATTCTGACAAGTACAATGAACTGTACAGAGAAATAGAGTGAGAAAGTAAATAAGAATGTCTTATAATGAGGGATTTTAACTTTCCAGATATTGACTGGAACCTGTGGGTTGGTCACTTGCACTCTAGCAAGACTTTGGTGGATTTATTGGATGACTGTTTTCTACAGCAGCATCTTCAAAGTCAGCCAGAGGGGGTAATACCCTTCATTTAATTATCAGCAGTGATTATTTATGTATTAAGAATCTGAATATAAAAGAACCACTAGGGGGCAGTGATCACAGTATACTGACAGATGATTTACTTAAACATGTAACTGCCATACGGTAAAGGGAAGGATTTTTGCTTTTGTAAAGGTGACTACAGTGGTCTCAGACAGTTTTTAAATTCTATACAGTGGGACCAACTGATGATGTTACCAACAGCAAATTCTAAATGGAAAGCATTCCAGGAATAAACTTTGGAAGCTACTAGGCTTTTCATACCAACCAAGAAATACTGTTCAAGGTTTAGGCCTAAATGGATGTTAGGTGTACTAATGAGACTTATGGCTGAGAAGAAAAATGCGTAGGATGCATATAAATTGTCAGGTGACAGATATCAGCTAATCTGTAATAAAGTCACAAAGGAGGTTAGGCAGGCAAAGGCAGATTACGAAGGAAATCTTTGGCAAAGAAAACCAGCAAAGACTTCTTTACTTATATAAACTCTAGAAGGAAAGGGATGAATCAGATTGGTAAACTTGATATTGATGGTTCAACTGTTGATGATCCTGCTCAGACAGCTGACAAACTGAGTACTTTGCATCTACATTCACGCATGTGGAATTCTGTAGAGAAGTGGAGGTCAGAAGTTTATTAAACTCTAATAGGGAGCTAAAAGACTTTGTAATAACAGAGAGGAAAGCAGAGGAGAAATTGTTAGAATTAAACATAAGGCAGCTGGGATAAACAAGATTTATCCAGTTATATTAAGGGAGATAGCAAAGGAAGTAAGCAAACCCTTAGCCATAATTATCAGAGCATCCTTGGTTCAGGGGAGATCCCCATGGACTGGAGAAATGCAAATGTATCTCCAATTCATAAAGGGATATCAAAGGGTGACACGAGTAATTACAGGCCTGTTAGTTTAACTTTTGTTCCAGTGAAAGTAATGGAGTCACTGGTTAAAGAAGCAATGTAGGATCATCTAGACAAGACTGCAGGTACAGTTCAGACACAGCATGGGTTTGTTAAGGGGAAATCTTGCCTAACCAATCTGATTGGATTCTATAATGTGGTCAAAAAATAATTTTGATATCATATGCCAGGATTTCAGGAAAGCCTTTGATACTGTTGCACATAAAAGGCTGCTGTAAAAATTGGAGCAGTATGGCATTAAGGGCAAGTTGCTACTATAGATAAAAGAATGGTTGAGTGGGAGAATACAGAGAATAGTAATCAATAGATACTGCTCATCAGTGGATTCCCCCAAGGTTCATTGTTCGGACCATTGTTTTTTTTTTCTATATTTATAATGATATTGATTAAGGTATAATAGGCTTAATGTCCAAGTTTTCAGATGATACAAAGGTTGGCAGGGTTATTAATGACAGTAATGATGGTACACTTCTACAATAGGATACTGGAAAAGTTGGGCTTTTACAGAGGTGGCAACTGAAGTGTAACAATAAATGCAAAGTGCTGCATATGGGTAGCAGTAACTCCAGAGTAACATGTCAACTGTGCAGTACTACACTCGGGATAGTGAAGAATGAAAAAGACCTTGGGGTAATTGTGCAGTCAGATATGAAGTTTTAAGAGCAGTGCAGACAGGCTGCCAGAGCAGCTCATGGGGTCTTGTCAATGATATACAGTAATTAATTTTGCTAGCAGAGATAAGGAGGTGATTATCCCTTTGTATAAGGCAATGATCAGGCCACACCTTAAGTACTGCATACAGGTCTGGTGGAGGCCTCATTTTAGGAAGGATGCAGAGTTCCTAGAGTGAGTACAGAAAAGGGCAATGAGAATGGTGAGGAGAGCAAAGGGTTGCTTTTACCAAGAAAGGCTTGAGTTCTGCAAATTGCAGTGTCTGGAGACTAAGTACTTGCAAGGTGATCTGATTAAGGTGTATAAGGCTTTAAAGGTTTGAGCATGCTGAATTCTGATGCGATTCTTCTGCTTGCTCAGATTACGAACCTGAGGGGGAATAAATTCAAATTGAGGAAAGACAGTTGTAAAACAGATGTATGGAAATTTTCCTTTAGCCAGAGAGTGGTTGATTGCTGGAAGAAACTTCCATCTGTCATTGTAGAAAAGTTGATAGCCTAAATAAATTCAAGGAAGAACTGAACAAACTTTTGGAGCAAATGGATAGGTGAATGGGAAGTGGTTTTTTTTTTTTTTTTTTCTTTTTTTGGCTGACACTATCTTTCAAATTCCGGAATCCATGGTATTTAAGTTCTCCAGGCCAGAGAAGTTAACTATATTCACTTCTTCCCTCTTCATCTATATCAAATCCATGATTGCTCTCATTTTCAAAACAGTTTGAAAAGAAGCGATCTGCAAACACTACTGGATAGTAGACTGGACTAAGCCTAACAGTTGAAGGATACCTCCTAGAGAGCTTATTAAAACATCATCCACTCTTTTAAAAGAGAGCTTGTTAAAACATCATCCACTCTTTTAAAAGATTACTTTCAGAGAATCCAACTGTCGTGTGTAAGTGAAGGGGAAGAGGGAGGTACATTTTTTCAATGCCTACAGATTTCTAAAAATTCATCACTTCCGAACTTATACCTATTTACTCAAATCAATCATAGAAGTTTGCCTGCAGATGAAAATATCAAATGAATAAAAAGGAAAAAAAAATTCTAAATTTACTAACCTTTTAGTGTATACATATGCAGAGCAGCTCATGGCTGAGCTGCTCTGTATATGCACACTACTGGTGGAACAACCAATAGTGTGCATATGTATGCACTAAAAGATGCAAAGTATCATTTTGATTTCTGCAGTGGGCTAAATATTAAGCTGCTAAAATTTATCACCAACTGACAGACATTTTACCCTTGAGCAGGCACACCAATTTCCTTCTAACCGACAAGCACACCCTGTGATAAAGTACAACTTTCATAACTTTAAAACTGGCAAGAAATAATTCAGGTCTGTTGAATTTTTGATGCTCTCTTTTAGTGTAATACTATAATGGACACAGCTATGAATAAGGAATTTTTCATATCGAAAACATATATTTTTAAATAACTTTTTTAATCTATACTTCAATTAGAATACTTTATACAAAGGTGCACCACTCTTCGTGTGTACTAAGTGATGTGATGGGCATTACTGTATTGCCACATTACTTAATGCTTAAAAAAGTAAATGCTTATGTGAAAATTGGCTTTACAGCCACAAGCACACCTTTGTACATTTGCAAAAATGAAATTAAACCTGCTATTTAATTTTTTTGTGATAAAACTACTTCAATTCCAACACAATTAATGTTGCAGCTCGAATGAAAACATTTAGGAATAATAAAATTGACACTGATGTCAAACTGACAGATTTTTTGTTTTTTAGATTTTAATGGCTCTGACATACTTCATACAAGGGGTGCACTGTAGTTAGGCTAATTGAGGAAAAATATGGTACTACACTCCACTGAAGTATGAGCAGATGATTACATTTGGATGCCAGCCTGTCAGTAACAGGAACACTCACTACATGAGACATAAAACGACTTCAACAGTTTGATTCCATATGATGCACATGACAGTAGAGCCAGCTTGCTATCAATAACTATAAGTAAGGTAAAGATAAAGTGCAGCCATTATCAACCCACTGCAGGATGGAAGCCTCCTCAACAATTCATGCTGAGGGAAATGGACCATAATCTGCCACGCTGGTCCAGTGCGGGTTGGCAGATCAACTGTATTCAGCAGTCAGGTGCTTGAACCCCGGTCTACTCAAAGAGCGTGTGCTACTGCACTCCCGCTCCAACTGGTACATATAATTAGGTTTAACTTAATTTGTGAAATTTTCCTAATTGTACAATAATTAACAGAGATTTCTGGAATTTTTAGTAGAGAAGTCAAAAAATATATTTTCAAAAACAAGTATTAGGAATTTCAGCTGTGTGGACAAAACAGATGAAGAGCATGAACTGCTGAAATACTGTCTGGAGTCTCACTGAACCCATGTGGCCAGCTTAGGGTTGATGGACAAGATATATACAGATTGAGCTGTTACTGAAAATGTTAAGATAATTGAACATCTTAGCAATCTTTCAAGAAGTCACTGTTCCTCATCATTGGGCCTATGGAGCAGTTAAAATAATAATTAAATTAAGAAATTAACTATAATTATATATACAATTATTTCAACAGTATATATATAATATATACTGTTGAAATAACTGAGTTACTCTTGTGGGTGAAGGGGAAAGATGGGGAAAATGGGGTAAGAAAGAAAATAATCTGCAGTTGACCCTTAACTACATTATACCTATAAGAGCCAGGAGAGATGGAATGAGGTGCTCTCAGTTCTTCACAAAATGACAAGGTAGGAATTGCACTAAATAACTATAGAAAAATGTTAATTTATAGTGCCAAAAGTTAATAACCTCACAAAAATGGAGAAGGCTTATGTGTTAGACTAGCTCCTGGATCGATGAAAACTAATAATTTATTGGAACTCGGGTACAACTCTCTTATTTTCGCTTTCATCCGAATAACTCTGTGATTTCAGTAACTTAGTTACGTTATGTAATTATTATATCATATGTGCATATAATTAATATAATTATATTAATTTTAATTAATTTCTACCCTGGGCTATAATTTTAACCCACTCAGTATACCTGATGATGAGAAACAGCAGATTCCTGAAGTGTTCAATAAACTCTGCAGCATGTTTGATAAAACAGCTTTACATGCAGTAGATAGCATTACTTAATGTATTTCATATCTATAAAATGAACAACCATGTTACATCCCTCTTTCAACTAATTTAAGACATAATGATAAATGTCTTAGGCACACTGTACATGTTCCAATATATTGGAGTCATAATGTGCTTGATCAAGCACATTATGACTATATGCAGGATTTGTATGCCTGTTTGTAAGGCCCACAAATCCTATATATAGGAGTGCCATATATCTGGCTTTACAAACAGGTATCCTCCTTCAGATATCAACTGTCTGACTTTCCAAATTAATACAAAATAAACAAATTCAAGCGTTTAACGTCCAAAATTCTTAGAATTTTGTCAGATTCCTCAAGTTGGGTTCATTCTAAGTGTATGTATCAACTGATGCTTGCACATACACAGTGGTGTTCTTTCTGTGGAAACCACAGCAACCCACAGTCACACAGTTGTTGTAAAGTGTGTCAACAGTTATTATTCTAATGTGGCATTGGTTAGTTAAGGTGTGACACAGAATCTTGTTTTGTTATTTATTGTGTGGCCATGTTAAAAATTTATCATGTGCTCATGTTTTATTATAAATTTGTTGTGTGCCCATGTTAAGAATGGTAGGAAAAAGAATACCTTCACCAGTATGTTGGTTTTGTGTTGGTGCAATTAGCATTAGCATTAGTAGAGGCATTTGATGCAAGAAAGCAAGCTTATGCAGCATCAGCCAAAAAAAAAAAAAAAAAAAAACCCACTTCATCCCTCTTTTCGTTCAAAACACCTGTCCAGCTGAGCCTTAAACTTATTTAGGCTATCAACTTCCACTACAAGGGATGGAAGTCTGTTCCACCAACCAACCACCCGCTGGCTAAAGGCAAATTTCCGCACGTCTATCCTACATCTGTCTTTCCTCAATTTGAATTTATGCCCTCTCAGGTGATTATTCTGAGCTAGAGGAAGAATCCCATCAGCATTGAGCATGCTCAAACCATTCAAGGCTTTATACACCTCCATCAGATCACCTCGCTGGTGCCTAGTCTCCAGACACTGTAATTTGCAAAACTTAAGCCTTTCTTCGTAAGAGCACCCCTTTGTTCCATTCACTAATCTTGTTGCCCTTCTCTGTACTCGTTCCAGCAGCTCTACATCCTTCTTGAAATGAGGCCTCCCGACCTGTATACAGTACTCTACGTGTGGCCTGACCATTACCTTATACAAGGGAATAATCACCTCCTTATCCCTGCTGGAAAAATTCCTGTATATCATTGACAATACTGTTGCAGCAGCATAGTGTCAGTAGTGTCCTTGACAACCCTGCCAACCTTTGTATCGTCTGCAAACTTGGACATTAAGCTTGATATACCATCATCAATATCATTTATAAATACAGAAAACAATAATGGACCCAACACTGAGCCCTGAGGGACTCCACTAATAACATTAGTCCACGATTAGCAGTGTCCATTGATTACCACTCTCTGTCCTCTCCCCCTCAACCACCCCTTTATCCATAGCAGCAATTTGCCTCCAATGTCACACTGCTCCAATTTGTGTAGCAGTCTTCCATGTGCAACAGTATCAAAAGCCTTTCTAAGATCCAAGTATATAATATCAAAGCTATTCCCTGCATCCAGTTCTTTTGTGACTGCATCATAGTATCCAATCAAATTGGTCAGGCAAGACTTCCCCTTAACAAAACCATGCTGTGTCCGAGCTATAACTGAAGTCTTGTCTAAATGATCCTGCAGTGCTTCTTTAACCAGTGCCTCCATTAACTTTCCTGGAACAGAAGTTAAGCTCACAGGTCTATAATTACTTGTGTCAGCCTTTGATCCTCCTTTGTGAATTGGGGTCACATTTGCACATCTCCAGTCTATGGGTACCTCCCCTGAGTCCAAGGAAGCTCTCATAATTATGGCTAAGGGTTTGCTTACTTCCTTTGCTGCCTCCTTTAATATAACTGGATAGATCCTATCCACCTCAGGTGCCTTTCTTGTGTTTATCTTCAACAGTTTCTCCTCCACTTTACTCCCAGTTATTTCAAGATTCTGTAGCTTACTGCTAGAATTGAATACACCTCTGGCATTCCCCTCGCTGAATAACTCCTCATGTGTGAATGTCGATGCAAAATATTCATTTAGTTTGTTAGCTACCTGAGCAGGATCATCAACAGTTGACCCATCAATATCAAGTGGACCAATCTGATTCATCCCCTTCCTTCTAGAGTTTACATAAGTAAAGAACTCTTTGCTGTTTTTCTTTGCATCCCTTGCCAAAGATTTCTCGTAATCTGCCTTCGCCTGCCTAACCTCCTTTGTAACTTGGTTGCATATCAACTTGTATCTATCATAGGCTTCTGTGTCATGTGTTAATTTGTAAGTATCCCATGCATTTTTCTTCTCTGCCATATGCCTCATTAGTTCATCTGACATCCATTTTGGCCTAAACCTTGAACAATATTTCTTAGTTGGTATGTAAAGCCTAGTAGCTTCCAAGATAAGTTCTTTGAATGCTTCCCATTTTGAATTTGCTGTTGGTAACATCATCAGTTGGTCCCACTGTATAGAATTTAAATACTGTCTCAGTCCATCGTAGTCGCCTTTACGGAAGCAATAACTCTTCCCTTTACCCCTAATGGCAGTTACCTCTTTGAGTAAATCCCACTTCAGCACACTGTGATCACTGCCACCTAGTGGTTCATTTATCTGCAGATTCTTAATGCATGAAGAATCACTGCTGATAATCAAATCAAGAGTATTACTCCCTCTAGTTGCCTCCCGAACATGCTGATGTAGAAAACAATCACCCAATAAATACACAAAAGCCCTGCTAGTGTGTGAGTGACCAGCCCCCAAATTCCAGTCAATATCTGGGAAATTAAAATCTCCCTTTATAAGACTCTCTGATTTACTGGCCCACTCTATTTCCCTGTACAGTTTCTTATTATACTCATCAGAGTCATTAGGCCTATAGCACACTCCTACTCTCAATTTTGATCTCCCAATGCTTATGTCACACCAAACTGACTCAACACTGCACTGTCCAGCGATGTCGACTGGCTTCACTTCCTTGGTTTTTATGTGTTTCTTAACTAATAGCATAACCCCTCCCCCCTTCCTATCCTGTCTATCCTTTCTGTAGACGTTGTACTCCCCAAATTCCAGTTCTGCATCCCTTATATCTGTGTGACACCACGTCTCTGATATCCCAACAATATCTGCCTTTGATGTTTTGAGCAATACCTCAAATTCATCAAATTTATTTACTAAACTCCTAGCATTGGTGTACATGCAAGTATACCTGCACCTGTTTCTATTCTTAGCTACCCTAACACAACCCATGTGTTTACTTGTACCGCAATGGCTCCCAGCAGTCTCTGAAATATCATGCATCTTGTTTTTCAGGCTTCTGCTCATTCTAATAGAAGCAGTGCAAGAATCCCTTTCACCTCTGCCAGTGGCTACTGTCAATCTATTGGTCTTTGTCTCCCCCCAAGCTAGCAGTTTTCCGACCCACCTAACACTGCCTCGATAGCATCAGCAAATATTCTTGCACCCTTTCTATTTAAGTGTATCCCATCCCTGTAGAAGCAATCTCTCCTGTTAACAAGTACAGTCCAGGCTGCAAAAAATTCTACCCCTTGAGCCTTGCACAATCTTTCCAGGGCCGAATTGATCGACAAGGCTCTCATCATATACTCCCTCCTATCGTGTCTGGGCAGAATTGCAGACACTTTCAATTTCAATTTTGTTGAAATTTCAACAAAATTTCAATGTATGAAATATGACTGATGTATGAAATAAAGAAAAAGGCAACTTCATCTTAACACATTGCAACTGAATATAAGTTGAATCAAAGGAATGAATAGATCCATTTTTTTAAATATTATTTATATATTTATAAAATATTTCTTTTCTTTTTTATATAATTTTATAGGACACTAAGTTTAGTGTCCCTTTTTTTTTTTTTTTTTTTTTTTTTTGGATTTTAAAATGTGGCAGCCTACACTCTTATTTAGATTGGGGAGGAGGGGGGGGGGGGGTGTCATATAATATACATAATTTTTTACGTTTTTTGAGTTGCCTTCCACCACTTTTTTTTTTTTTTCACTACTTCCAGGTTCGTCACAGCTTCAAGTGTGTGTACAAAGTATCCATGGAACTTTATACCACTTTTTTTTTTTTTTTATTATTTTATGGATTTATTTATTTTGAGCCATCTTGATTTAATATTAAAATTTGTCCATAAAAATGTTTTGCTGTCCACAAAAATCATTTTCAGAAAAAAATTTGGCAATCTTCGGAAAAGGAGGAAAACCTAATGGGCACCAAAAAATCTCTAGGATCCGAATTCCCTCTGTAAATGAAAACATACCATCAGTAGTGCATTCAGGATCTTCTTTTGTGGGGGGGGCGGAGCAACTGCTTTGTACTAGAGAAAATCAATCAGTATTTTTGTTTTCTCGCTTTGATCGTTTCTTTGGGGAGGGTTAAAGTTTGGCAGCCGTAACCGCCACCCCAACTCCGCATGCCAAACTTTACTTACATCGAGTATGATTTTTTTTTTTGTTTATAACTTAATTTTATGGATAATTAATTTTAATTTTTAATGAATTTTATGAAACATTAGAAGACAGAATTTCCAATGAATCGAGATTACAATTATACAAGCAGCCCGGAAAAGATGATGCCGCAGTATTAACAAAAACAGTGACACTGCAAAAAAATAAAATAAAAAAGGATGGGATGAAATTTCTTAAGACACAACTTGCGATTAACAATAATGATTATTATTATTAATCACAGCACATACCAAGCAGTTCTTCCACACATTGCATCATCCAAACAGTACGAAACGATCACATAATATGATAAATGCAAAAATTCGCATTAAATCATGAGCAATAAGATACTACTTTGTACATCACACGTAAAACCGTACCAAAAGACAAATGAACATCTCCTGGCGGATGGAGCAAATTAATTCAAATTCCCCACCTCCATGCGCTTCCTTCGATATCGCAATACACATCATACCTGCCCTCTCTCTCCTACAGTCTAAATATTCATGGAAGTCTAGTTTCCGGCGCCTTTTTTTTTTCATCCGACATAGATCGGATGAATAAAACTAACAGCTCCCGTTGTAACGATTTACAAAAGCGTGTACGCGATCTTTCCAGCTGCAGTTCCAGAATTATCCGTCCAAAAAATACGATTAATACCTCTGTCCGTGTTAGTTTCTCTGTTCAGGACAGCACCGCCATCCACCTTTTTCTTTAGGCTTTTCGTTTCAGATTTTTTTATTTTGGGGAGGCTCTGCCACCCAAAAGAAAATAGACAACCTCGAATCGAGTTCCGACAGTGAGTTATCAGTTTTTTGTTAAATCTCTTTCAGGATTTCGCATTTGCCATCCTCTTAAATCACAAAGGAGGTTAGACAATCTAAAGCAAATTAGGAGACATCTCTGGGAAAGAAAAACAGCAAACTTCTTTACTTATATTAATAGTAGAAGGAAGGAAATAAATTAGATTGGTCCACTTGAAGTCGATGGTTTAACTGTTTAATGGTTTAACATTTACATTCACACATGAGGAATCCATTAAGGAAGAGCCAGAAGTTTATGAAATTCAAACATGGAGCTAATGATTTTGTGATAAGTGAGAAAAAAATGGAAGAGAAATTTTGAAGCTAAGCATAAAAAAGGCAGATGGGGTGCGTAGGATCTATTCAGTTATATTAGGGAGACATCAAGGGATGTAAAAAAACCTTTAGACTTAATTATGACAGCATCTTTAGATTCAGAGGAAGTCCCTATGGAATAGATATGCGAATATATCCCCACTTCACAAAGAGGTTTCAACAGGTAACATGAGTAATTACAGTCCTATTGGCTTAACTGTTACAAGTAACTACTCTGAATAAAGGATTATTGAGTAGAAGACAGAGAGTGGGTAACACTGCTCTTCATGGATTAATGTTATAAGTGAAGTCTCCAAGAGTTCTGTGCTGGACCCATTGTTAGCATTAGCATTAGTAGAGGCATATCATGCAAGAAAGCAAGCTTATGCAGCATCAGCCAAAAAAACACCGCTCCCATTTCACCCCTCCTTTCCATTTCAAATACCTGTCCAGCTCAGCCTTATATTTATTTAGGCTATCAACTTTCACAACAAAGGATGGAAGTCTGTGCCACCAACCAACTACCGCACATCTATCCTGCTTCTATCTTTCCTGAATTTCAATTTATGCCCTGTCGGGTGATTATTCTTGGCAAGAGGAAGAATCACATCAGCATTGAGCATGCTCGAACCATTCAATGTTTTAATCACTTCAATCAGATCACCTCGCAGGTGCCTAGTCTCCAGACACTGTAATTTGCAAACTTTAAGCATATCTTCGTAAGAGCAACCCTTTGTTCCATTCACTAATCTTGTTGCCCTTCTCTGTACTCGTTCCAACAGCTCTACATCCTTCTTAAATTAAGGCCTCCAGATCTATATACAGTACTCAAGGTGTGGCCTCACGATTGCCTTATACAAGGGAATAATCACCACCTTATCACTTCTAGAAAAATTCCTGTATATCATTGACAAGACACTATGAGCTACATTTGCAGCCCGTCTACACTACTCAGAAAACTCCATATCTGCCTGCACAATAACCCCCAGGTCCTTTTCGTTCTCTACATATGTCAGTGTAGTACCACAGAGTTGATACGTTACGCTGGGGTTACTGTTTCCCATAAGTAGTACTTTACATTTGTCAATGTTAAACTTCATTTGCCACCTCTCAGCCCATCTGCTCAACATTTCCAGATCCCGTTGCAGCAGCGTACTATCATTAGTGTCCTTAACAACCTTCGTATCGTCTGCAAACTTGCACATTAAGCTTGATATACCATCATCAATATCATTTATAAATACAGAAAACAACAATGGACCCAGCACTGAACCCTGAGGGACTCCACTAATAACATTAGTCCACCATGAGCAGGGTCCGTTGATTACCACTCCCTGTATTCTCCCACTTAACCATCCCTTCATCCATAGCAGCAATTTGCCTCCAATGCCACACTGCTCCCATTTGTTCAGCAGTCTTCCATGTGCAACAGTATCAAAAGCCTTTTTAAGATCCAAATATATGATATCAAAGTTATTCCCTGCATCCAGTTCTTCGTGACCACATCATAGTATCCAATCCAATTGGTCAGGCAAGACTTTCCCTTAACAAAACCATGCCGCGTCTGAGCTATAACTGAAGACTTGTCTGGACGATCCTGCAGTGCTTCTTCAATCAGTGACTCCATTAATTTTCCTGGAACAGAAGTTAAACTAACAGGTCTATAATTACTTGAGTCGCCCTTTGATCCTCCTTTGTGAATTGGGGTCACACTTGCACATCTCCAGTCCATGGGTTCCTCCCCTAAGTCCAAAGAAGCTCTCATAATTATGGCTAAGGGTTTGCTTACTTCCTTTGCTGCCTCCTTTAGTATAACTGGATAGATCTCATCCACCCCGGGTGTCCTTTTTATGTTTATCTTCAACAATTTCTCCTCCACTTTACTCCTAGTTATTACAAAATCATCTGGCTCACTGCCACAGTTTAACTCACCTCTGGCATTCCCCTCCCTGAATCACTCCTAATGTGTGAATGTAGATGCAAAATACAGTACTCATTTAGTTTGATAGCCACCTCAGCAGGATAATCAACTGTTGGACGATCAATATCCAGTGGACCAATCGGATTAATCCCTTTCCTTCTAGAGTTTACATAGGTAAAGAACGCTTTGTTGTTTTTCTTTGCATCCTTTTCCAAGTATTTCTCATAATCTGCCTTTGCCTGCCTAATCTCCTTTGTGACTTGGTTACAGACCAGCTTATATCTATCATAAGCTTCCATGTCGCCCATTAATTTATATGTAACCCATGGATTTTTCTTCTCTGCCATATGTCTCATTAGTTCATCTGACATCCATTTAAGCCTAAACCTTGAACAATATTTCTTAGTTGATATGTAAAGCCTAGTAGCTTCCAAGATTAATTCTATGAATGCTTCCCATTTTGAATTTGCTGTTGGTAACATCATTAGTTGGTCCCACCGTATAGAATTTACATACTGTCTCAGACCACTATAGTCATATCTTCCATCCTATCGTGTCTGGGCAGAATTGCAGACACTTTCAAATTCAACCGTAATTCACGTCTTTTTTTTTTTTTTCAACAGTGACCTGTATTTGTTAAGTAATTCTGCCGGTCTCTTACTCTTAATATCATTAGTGCAAACACTATGTAAATACATAGTGTTTGCACTAATGATAAACGTGTACAATAATATCACCTTTTGTGCCCTTAAAAGATGATATCCGCTCTACAACGTCATCAACCTTTGCCACTGACAGACATACCCAGTTCCTGTTCCACCTATCAAACCTATTAGTCCTGTTTCACCAATCACACCTATTGTTGTTTTCTATATTCATTAATGATATTGATCTAGGCATGTTATCTTAATGACTAAATTTGCAAATGATACAAAGTTTGGCAGGGTAGTTAATTACATTAACTACCCTGCCAACCGGTTAACTACCCTGCCATTTGCCAACCGGTTCCCGAGGCAGTAGGATGGACGAGTATTCAAACGTTGAAATGGCCGACATGCATCTCGCGTATGGAGCTGCGGACTGTAACGGGCGCACCGCTCTGCGCTTGTACCAGGAACGTTTCCCGCACAGGCGTGCTCCTCATCATACGATTTTCACACGTGTGCACAGAAGGTTACGTGAGACTGGTTGTTTCACAAGAGGTACCATGAATCGAGAGCGAACGACGAGGACGCCAGTCAATGAGGAGAATGTCCTATGTCTTGCAGAAGGCAATCCGAGTACGAGTACTCGAGCGATAGGCCAACGATTGGGTATTTCCCAATACACTGTATGGAGGATACTGTCAACAAACCAAATGAGTTCATACCATCTGCAACGCGTCCAATCATTGGAGCCTGCGGATTATCCACTCCGGAGGACTTTTGCTACTTGGTTTCTTCAACAGAAATGGTTCGCAAATGCTGACTTCCAGCAGGATCGCTGTTCACGCGACCTCCCGGTCAACGTCCTCTACCGCATGACGAAGGCATTTCCGACCTGCAATGCTATGTGATTCCGATTCGTCTTTGTGGCCCCTACACCTCCTGCAAGTTTGTCGTACTGGTAGTGAATCACCCTGTATATTTACAACATGGAAAAAACTTAGAATTAATTAAGTTTACAATATAAATTCAGTTTACAATCTAATAAAAAGACAGCTTTGAAATACAAAGAATTCTATACGTCTGCCATTGGCGTAGAAATGTGACGCCGAAATCTGGTATTGCGGTTTTCAGCATTAGGCGCCTTTTTTGTGAATGTACCTGCTGACTAAAAATCCTGGCTAAGCTAATGGTGTGTGTCGATGGCATGTGATGTACTGGTAGACAGAGTGACTTGATTGTGTTAGTCAGAATTCACTGGAGATCTGTGATTCCATGCAAGTCTTTCAGGATCTTCTTCATGTATTTATTTTCATCCAATAGTTCGTTGGGGTCAATTTGCAGCCCATAATGTTTCATAATTTGTTCCATAATGTTGGTGCAGTTGTGGAAGTCCACAGGTAGTGCCTTACCCTAAAGTGTCTGGAGACTAGGCACATGTGAGATGATCTGATTGAGGTGTATAGAGCCTTGAATGGTTTGGGCATACTCAATGCTGTTGGGATTCTTCCTGTTGCTCAGAATAATCACCTGAGAGGGCATAAACTCAAATTGAGGAAAAACAGTTGTAGGACAGATGTGTGGAAGTTTGCTATAACATATATATATATATATAGACAGAGAGAGGATCAGATCTAACAGGCAGAAAATTGGGTAGATTGAGTAGGGGGGTCTGCAAAATAAAATAAATTACTTAGGGGTGCCATTATTAAAAAAAAAGGTTGAAAACCACTGCCTTAGACCATAGCACTCTGCCATGTTGTTTTTTTCCCAGACAGAAACAGGATCTTCCAAGACAAAAACGAGCTATGTCATAAAGTCTGCACTGTGCACAAGTGGTTTGAGGAATGCAGTGAAGATATCACCAGGGCCGGTGCTATCATTAGGCCAACTAGGCAGTTACCTAGGGTGCAGACCACGGTGGGGTGCAGTACTGATCTCAGCCTATACTTCCCTTGCAGTTTTGGGGGCACTCACTTCATGATTTGTCTAGGGCCCCAGTCACTGGGGGCTAATCTAGCACCACCCCTGGATATCACCAATCTTGATTGACCTCCAAATTCACCTGATCTCATTCTAATTGAACATTTGTGGGATGTTTTGAAATGGGGAATAAGGCTTATGGACAAGTGTCACCTATTCTGACACTGGAAAGCCTTGCAAGCAGCATAGTTAAATCCTATGTATGTCTTCAGACATCTAGTAGAGTCAATGCATAGGCGAATAGCAGCTGTTATCTGTGTAGCAGTCCAACATGGTATTAGGCAGGTGGTCATAATTCAGTGTACACATATAAGTATATTAATATTGATATTTTTAAATACAATGATATATATGTATGTCAGACATGTATATGTCTGGTTATTATTGGCATACCAGTATCTCCCATAACTGTTAATGGGACCAACTGCATAAAAGCTGTTTTATTGGTGCCTTGCAAACTGCTTTCATAAGTTTCATGGAAAACAGGTTGTTTGGGGATTTACTAGGTGCATCAACATCTGCGGCCATAGTGCACCAGACAGGTTGGGAAACTGCTATATAGGATTTAAATCTGGCATCCAGTTTAAATGTACCACCATTCCCTCATGTTCAATATAGCTTAAAACTGTAGAGGTGCTGTGAACGAACAGTTGTCAACCCAGGATATGGGTGCATCAAAATCGTGAGAGGCTTTGAAATTTTCAGCAAAAGGCACAACTTTATCATTCAGAATATGAAGTCAGTCTAATCAATCTTGGTTGGTATTTAAAGTCGAGGTCCAACTTCATAAGTGAACATCCCCAAAGCATTACTGACCCAGTGGCTTGTATTACACTTTGCATACAATCTGGATGAAATGCCTCATTACTTGTGATCTAGTTGGTTGACATCATTAGGGTAAATACAGGGTCCAGTCACATTATTATGACACCTACCTAGTATCCAGGATATGCACTTTTCACAGCATGCACCGCCATGGGAGGGACTCAATAAGTCCATGGAAAGTTGCTATGGGTATCTGTGAACATGCAGACTGCAGTGCACCCAGCTCCTGTAGGTTTCTTGGCGGAGGATCCATCCGTCTGAAGTGTCGATCGAGGTGGTCCCATAGATTTTCAATTGGGTTAAGATCCGCAGAATTCAATGGCCAAGGGAGTAGCTTGAAGTCTTCGTTGTGCTTCTCAAACCACTCACAGACAATTCTGGTGACATGGCATGGCACATTGTCTTGTTGATAGATACCATAGCCCCTAGGGAACACGATCAACATGTATGGGTGTACCTGATAGGTGACGATCGACAGGTAACCATTCAGGGTGCCCTCCAGAGGTATCAGCAGACCCAAGCCATGCCATGAAAACATTTCCCAGACCATAACGCCACCCCCCACCAGCCTGCCTTCTGCCATGGGTGTCTGTTCTCGGAGGTTTCACGCCTACTACATCCCCATCCATCCACTCGGTGGGCAGAAACCGTGACTCATTGGAGAAGGCCACCCATTTACACTTGGCTGGGACCCAGTGTCAGTATTGCTTTGCAAACGGACGGCATTGTTTGCGATGAATGACCGTCAGCATGGGTGCTGTCACCAAGTGTCTGCTCTGGAGCCCAATACACAACAGGGTTCACTGCACTGTCATGTTAGAGACCTTTCCGGTGGCCTCACGGTTCATTTGGATGGCCAGTTGAGCAACAGTAGGGTGCCGATCGGTCCTAACCATTTCAGCCGATGTTCACCTCTGGGAACAATGGCACATGGAGCTCCACAATTGGCACATTGGATCACCAAAACTGTCCCATTTGTTGTCTTGATACATTTTCACCATTGCAGCAAGTGAGCATTTCAGTCTGCTGTTTTGTATATGCTGGCACCCATGGCCTGATAGCCAATCATGCCTTTTTACGGGTCTGATATGTTGCATGCTTGCGGTATGAACTTGACACGTGCGCTGTATAATTCGCTAGGCGTGTGTGTGATATCTGCATTGGGGGTGGTCATAATGTTGTAACTGGACTCTGTATAGGTAAAATCTGAATTAATCACACATCACAGCTTTCCAATCTTTAAGAGTCCAGTTTTTATGCCTTTTCCCACATTAGCCAGGCTTTTTTTTTATGCACAGCTGTTAACACTGGATATCTGGAGTGAGGATGTGAAGGAGACTGTTCCAGATATCCATGTCACGTAATTCTATTTGAAGAATTCTTTCAGAAATCAGCTGTTCAGTTCCTTGGTTAACTTGTTTTATTCTTAACCAGACACAATATTCATCGCCAATCACAATCACTTAGTACAAAGTTTCAACAATTCTGCCACTGATTTTGACTTGCACCATTCTTAAAAATTCTTATTTTTCTGAAACACCAGTAATTCAACTAGGATGTCTGCCAAAGGACCTACCAAATGCTATCACTACTTTTTGCCATTCACTAACACCTTTTCCCTACCCAATCTTTCATGATGGACCTATCAGCAACTTAAGCCATAATAGTCTTATTATATTATGTTTTATTATATACAATGCACTGGATACTCCAGATATCCAGTGCATTGTATATAATAAAAGTCTGTAAATTGCATGTTCTGTGGTTTCCGGGAGAAAAAAAACCCTCCCACCCTTGCCTGATATAGACTAACTCAACCACGTTGTGAACAAGATCCATAAAAATTCCATGCATATTAATAATTATTAATATTTTAATATTGAATAATTAACTGAGAGGAGCATGTATATTCAAACCAAAAAAAAAAAAAAAAAACCAACTCATAAAACCAAACATTCTCTGTTCCTCTCCAATTTCAGCCAGAGCTGTCAAATCTAACTTTCAAAAATTCTCCCTTGAATATTGGTTTCTTAAATGGACCTTCTTCAAATTCAACTTTGAGGAAGCAATCTCAAAAACAACTATGGCTGAATGATTAAACAATTCATTCGAATTCAACATTCTAAAGACAAATTTATCCCTATTCAGTAAATCCATCTATATATAAAAGAATATTTTGCTTTTTCATGTGCACACTTTTTGCTTACTGCAAGGTGGCACTAACTGCTATTGTGGCATACTACAAAGTGATTGACACGTCTGTCTCAAAGACACTTTTACAAAATCTACAATCTTCAAATTTTTTATATATACAAGAATATTTATAGTGCTTTTAATTTTTTGAATTCTACGTGTCTCAAAGCAACGATTCATTTTTTTCAAAAGTTTCTTCAGCTATTAGCAATGTTGCTAATAATGGCAGTAATAGAAAAGAGAAAGATCATATTGGAAAGGCGGAGAAGAAAAGATCTTGAGTATGAAGCAACACTTAAAAATCCTGATATCGAAGAAAACAAAGCGATTATTGAAATATATGAAAATAATAAGTTAAAGGCTTCACAATTAAGAAAGGAAAGATACGAAAAAGAAAAACAAGACTACTTTTATTCTTTCACTCAAGACTACATGTTTTTTTGCATGGACAACAGAAGGCAGCTAAAAATCTCTTTGTATTAACGGAAAATGAATCAAAAATGTTGAAGAATAAGGTGTGTGTGTGTGTGTGTGTGTGTGTGTGTGTGAGGGGTTTCCCCACTAAAAAAAATTAAAATATAAAAAAACGTATAATTCAGGTTCGTGTGACACGAGGCAGAAGGGAGAGAAGCGACCTTCTGACTTGTAATTCTAAAAACTGATTTTCTTGTTCTGTGGGAATTGGGGCAACACCTTTTCAGATCACATAAATTCAAGCCAAAACTAATTTCTCTACAAACTTTATCAAATTTATGTGCACTTTCTTCTCTGCCTGTTCCAAGCTTCAATTACTTAAACATGATCCACCATTGTTGCATCTGATCAGAATTATTTTAATCTGACAAAGTATTCCAGAAATGCTGCTATTGTTGTTGGGTTTTACGCGTATCAGCAACTTAAGCCATAGTGCACTATATATATATTAAAGTTGTAAACTGCATGTGTTCTGTGGTTAATTTGTTGTTTTCTGGGCAAAAATCAGAGTTTCTGGGAGAAAAAACCACACCACCCTAGCCTGAGATAGACTAACACAACCGTGTTGTGAACAAGACCCATAAAAATTCCATGCATCATCGACGGTATTCAAACTCAGGTCTTTTCTGCCTGGTATGGGGAGAACAGTGATTATACCATGCTATATATGAGGGCTCCAGAAATGCCCTCTATATAATCTACTCTTAACATTAATCTCCACAAAGTACTCTCATTTAGTTGTCAATCATTAGATAAATCTCTGGCAATTCAATTTCTCTATCAGACATTTGACATTAACACTTCACTTATAAATTTGTGACAATGAATATCATTCATCTTAAATTTAATGCTGTGATAGTGTTATTAATTAAAAGCGGAAGTACATAATGTTATGTATAGCTACATTCATCTAACTGTTCTGTGGTTTATCTTTCAGTTTTTTTTTTTCATTCAATACATTTAATACTTTCTGTATTACCTAGCATATACAAGTTAGTGCAATTGCATCATCTCTGTACGTAGCCAACTACCTAAATAGTTATAAATTGGCATCATTAAGTATATCTCATATTGTGATTATCTTCACGAGTTGCCATGATATTGTACTACCTTGAATAAGTAATGCTTCACCATAGGAGAAGACTATTGTTACTTATTCTCAGTGCACACCATCACCCATACGGCACCTTTTTGGAGCATATTGGCTCATAATCAGTGGGTAGGCAGGTACCTGGTGTTGCAATTATGACAATCCGTTGCGAAGTATAATCCACAATATGAGAGATGCCTGATGGTGTGGAGTAATTTAGATTACAGAATAGTTTAACACGTTCGCTGCCGGTCATGAGGCAGCATGCTATCGTCAATAGCCCGGCACAGAAGGCGGAGACCATCGCCAGAAGCCGACTGTGTTTCCATAACGAAAAAGCTTGAAAATTGGTAATAAGGGATTGTTCGGTATACGATATCAATATTTAAGTGTCGTATGAACAGTTTCCAAAAGATTTGGAGATTCACGCGCCAGCGCGTGATTGGCACTGGAGGTCAAATGTGGCTTTAAATGCCGAATCACGCGCTGGCGCGTGACACAAAAACATAATAATGTAGTTTGTAAATAATAAAACAAAAAACATGGTAACATTAAGAAATACGTTTTATTTCATACCGAACCACTACAGATTATAAATACTATGTGTAAGAATGTTATTTATGAATAATTTTCGCACAATCTAAGCAATAGCCGGGTGATCCTTCACAAACACTGCATATATAGATTGTATCCTTACGTTTCCCTTCAGAATAGCAACGTTTGCATTGCTTCCTCAATATCTTTCCACCTTTTCTTTCTTCCCGTGGTTTGAGCACATGTTCCAGTTCAGGTACATCATGCACAGTATGAGGGAGATCAGATGGCTGTTTCAATAAAGATCTGATCACTGATAAACGGAAGTCATCAAGTTGCACCTTGTTATGTGAATATTTATTATAGATATGGTGTGCATTGATCATAATTAGTTGCAAAATATGCATAAATATTTTTGTAGGCCACCTAATGGGTTTCCTTTCGCAAGGATAATAGGCAAGCATTTGATCTTGCTTATCAATGCCTGACATAAACCTATTATACTCAATTATAGGCAATGGTTTTGACTTCAGTTCGCCTCGTTTGTTCTGCATTTCCACCATATCATTTTGGTATTCTGTAGATATGTAACTGACATCTCTTCTGTCCTTCCACTTAGCAATCATTACACCACGGGCACACCTTGATAAAGTTTCCCCTTTCTTCAGCTTTTTTTCTCGAACCTCTTTCGGAAATGTTTTCCTATTACTTCTGATTGTCCCAGTACAATGGGTTTGTCTGTCAGTGAGACACTTAGCGAGTTCATAGCTATTGTAATAATTGTCCATAAATATGCTATGCTCGACATCTAACATCCCATCAAGTAAGTTCATGACGACTTTTTGTGCATGTCCTTTTCCACTGGAATCATCCAACATACCGGTATACACTTGAAATTTGATAACCATGCCAGTAGGCGTTGTGATCATATATAACTTGATGCCGTACTTATGACGTTTGTTTTGAATGTACTGTCGAAAAACAAGCCTTCCACGCCACAATATCATAGACTCATCTAAGCTAATCTCGCCGACCAGGCTAGCCGAGTGGGTAAAGTACCTGCCCGGCAACCCAAAGGTCGCGAGTTCGATTCCCGCCTCGGGCTTGGATCAAAGTACTGCAAAAACCTTGGGAGGTGCAATATGGCCACAGAAGCCGATGCACCAACAACTACCAAATCAAAAAAAAAAAAAAAAAAAAAAAAAAGCTAATCTCACGTCCTGGATAATATATTTCCGACATTCGTGCATTGAACAGATTCACCATTTTTTGAATTTTATATAGGCGATCCCGTTGACATACGTCTTTCTTTTCTGGATTTTTTGCAAAATGCAAGGCCCGCAGTAATAATAAGAAACGATTCCTGCTCATGTTATCTGCGAACACATGTAATCTGAACAGCTTATCTGTTTTCCAATAATCTTGTATGGGGTTCAGTCGAATGGTTCCCATATGTAAAATTAATCCGAAAAATACCAACATTTCATCTCTAGTGGTGTCCTTCCATGCATTTATTCGAGAATGTTCTTTATTTTCTCGAGGAAGAAGTATTTCATGAGCATAAACATTTGTTTGTGTAATTATTTCATCCAAGATATTGTTGGTAAATAAATGACGAAAGTAATCTATTGGATTATCACCTGGCACGGGTTGCAGCAAAGACTCGGATTTTGTGAAACGAAACTGTTTCATCGATGTTGCGTCATTTTCCCACATGACGTTTTCCAACTTACCGGATCCTGCAGTGCAAGTGTAGCCTCTTCCACAATATCTTCTTCATCTACACCTTCCGAATCGTCCTTTGGAGGGATAAAATCTTCGTCATCATCGTAACTGATGTCATTGGGATATACATCAGATAAATCCTCCAACATCTTTGCAATTTCTTCATCTGTAAGGGATTTTTTTATATTGCACTTTTCTTCTTTTTGGGCACGACTGGCCTGCTAAACTGTCATCTGCACAACTCATATTACAAGGCTTTTCCGCACGTCACGTAACAAAATATTCAACACCACATACAACTACATATAGTTTACACCCTTAACTTGACGCCGAAACAAATATACATAGCAGAAACACAATGCCAACTGAAGTTGACAACTTCATACAAAAGTCTAATGAATCCCGCACGTGATTGGCTACTGGGTAATGATGCCACATCCCGTGCCAGAGCGTGATCGGCTCTTCAATACTGCTGCTACATCAAGCGTTGGTGCGTGATTGGCAGCGAATGTGTTAACATTCTGTAATCCCACTTAATATTCTGCTCACCCACCAATAAGCAGTCAATAAGCTCCAAAAAGGTGCCATATGGATGATGGCATACACTGAGAATAAGTAACAATAGTCTTCTCCTATGGTGAAGCATTATTTATTCGACGTAGTACAATATCATGGCAACTCGATAAGGTAATCACAATATGAGATATACTTAATGATGCCAATTTATAACTACTTAGGTTGTTGGCTACATACAGAAATGATGCAATTGCACTAATTTGGACGCTAGTTAACTTGCTACGTAACCTGAGGCTTCAACCCTAAACTATTGTTTCTATATTACCTTCATGTATAGTAGTTTAAGCAAATAGTTTAATAAACTATATAGTAAATAAATTTGATGAATTTGAGGCATTGCTCAAAACATTAAAGGCAGATAACGTTGGGATATCAGAGATGTGGTGTCACACAGATATAAGGAATGCAGAACAGGAATTTGGGGAGTACAATGTGTACAGGAAGGACAGACAGGATAGGAAGAGAGGAGGGGTTATGATATTAGTTAAGAAATACATAAAATCCAAGGAAGTGAAGCCAGTCGACATTGCTGGATAGTGCAGTATCAAGTCAGTTTGGCGTGATATAAGCACTGGGAGATCAAAATTGAGAGTAGGAGTGTGTTATAGACCTAATAACTCTGATGAGTATAATAAGAAACTGCACAGGGAAATAGAGTGGGCCAGTAAATCAGAGAATCATAATGGGGGATTTTAATTTCCCAGATACTGACTGGAATTTGTCGGTTGGTCACTCACACTAGCGAGGCTTTTGTGGATTTATTGGATGATTGTTTTCTAAATCAGCATGTTCGGGAGGCAACTAGAGGGAGTAATACTCTTAATCTGATTATCAGTAGTGATTCTTCATGCCTTAAGAATCTGCAGATAAAGGAACCACTAGGTGGCAGTGATCACAGTGTGCTGAAGTGAGATTTACTCAAAGAGGTAACTACCATCAGGGGGTAAAAGGAAGGGTTTTTGCTTTCATAAAGGTGACTACGGTGGTCTGAGACTATTTAAATTTTATACGATGGAACCAACTGATGATGTTACAACAGCACATTCAAAATGGAGAGCATTCAAAGAATTTATCTTAGAAGCTATTAGGCTTTACATACCAACTAAGAAATATTCTTCAAGGTTTAGGCCTAAATAGATGTCAGATGAACTAATGAGACATATGGTAGAGAAGAAAAATGCATGGGATACATGCATTTTATAATGGGTGACATGCATAAATTAATGGGTGACATAGAGTTCTTTACCTATGTAAACTCTAGAAGGAAAGGGATGAATCAGATTGGTCCACTGGATATTGATGCACTACATATTTTTTGCATGGACAATAGAAGGCCAATGATGATCCTGCTGAGGTGGCTAACAAACTAAATGAGTATTTTGCATCTACATTCACCCATGATGAGTTATTCAGGGAGGGGAATGCCAGAGGTGAGTTAAACTTTGGCAGTGTGCTAGATGATTTTGTAATAACTGAGAGGAAAGTGGAGGAGAAATTGTTGAAGATAAACATAAAAAAGGCACCCGGGGTGGATGGGATCTATCCAGTTATATTAAAGGAGGCAACAAAGGAAGTTAGCAAACCCTTAGCCATAATTATGAGAACTTCTTTGGACTCAGGAGAGGTACCCATGGACTGGAGATGTGCAAATGTGACCCCAATTCACAAAGGAGGATCAAAGGGCGACACAGGTAATTACAGACCTGTTGGTTTAACTTCTGTTCCAGGAAAATTAATGGAGGCACTGGTTAAAGAAGCACTGCAGGATCATCTAGACAAGACTTCAGTTATAGCTCACACACAGCATGGTTTTGTTAAGGGAAAGTCTTGCCTGACCAATTTGATTGGATATTATGATGTGATCAAAAAAGAACTGGATGCAGGGAATAACTTTGATATCATATATTTGGATCTTAGAAAGGCTTTTAATACTGCTGCACATGGAAGACTGCTGAACAAATTGGAGCAGTGTGGCATTGGAGGCAAATTGCTGCTATGGATAAAGGGATGGTTGAGTGGGAGAAGACAGAGAGTGGTAATCAACGGACACTGCTCATCGTGGACTAATGTTATTAGTGGAGTCCCTCAGGGTTCAGTGTTGGGTCCATTGTTGTTTTCTGTATTTATAAATTATATTGATGATGGTATATCAAGCTTAATGTCCAAGTTTGCAGACGATACAAAGGTTGGCAGGGTTATTAAGGACAGTAATGACAGTACGCTGCTGCAACAGGATCTAGAAAAGTTGAGCAGATGGGCTGAGAGGTGGCAAATGAAGTTTAACATTGACAAATGTAATGTACTACTGGGAAGCAGTAACCCCAGAGTGATGTATGAACTCTGTGGTACTACACCGACAGTGGCAGAGAACGAAAAGGACCTGGGGGTAATTGTGCAGGCAGATATGAAGTTTTCTGAGCGGCGAGGACAGGCTGCAAGAGTAGCTCATAGTGTCTTGTCAATGATATACAGGAATTTTTCTAGCAGGTATAGGGAGGTGATTATCCCCTTGTATATGGCAATGGTCAGGCCACACCTTGAGTACTGTATACTGGTCTGAAGCCTCATTTTAAGAAGGATGTAGAGCTATTGGAATGAGTACAGAGAAGGGCAACAAGATTAGTGAATGGAACAAAGGGTTGCTCTTACAAAGAAAGGCTTAAATTTTGCAAATTACAGTGTCTGGAGACTAGGCACCTGCGAGGTGATCTGATTGAGGTGTATAAATCCTTGAATGGTTTGAGCATGCTCAATGCTGATGGGATTCTTCCTCTTGCTCACAATAATCACCTGAGAGGGCATAAATTCAAATTGAGGAAAGACACATGTAGGATAGATGTGCAGAAGTTTGCTTTTAGCCAGCGGGTAGTTGGTTGGTGGAACAGAGTTCCATCCCTTGTTGTGGAAGTTGATACTCTAAATAAATTTAAGGCTGAGCTGGACATGTATTTGGAATGAACGGAGGGGTGAAATGGGAGCGGGTTTTTTTTTTTTTTGGCTTATGTTGCAATAGTTTGATTTCTTGCATCATATGCCTCTACTAATGCTAATGCAAACTATATTAATAATTTCATGTGGTATATGAGTGATATTAAACATAGTAATAATCTTAATTCATATTAATTTTCCATTTAAAAATGTAACTTTTTTTCATATGCTATTTTTTAGTATTTATTGGAAATTAATCTTCTTAAAGCACTGATTTATGAAATTATATTAATTAAAAAAATGAATAAATGAAATAAAGAAAAATTTAACAAATACATTAATATAAATTGATTTTTCTTCTAATAACTCTGCTGCACCACACAGAGTAATTCTACATTAAATTTATTAAAATATTGGTTATTATTAATCAATATATTACCCAATCATGAATTTAATTTATTAATTCTTGAAATTAAATCAACTTAATAATACAGATTATGTGGCATTTCTGTGATATTAATTCACTCCCTAGCCCTTTTACATCAGTCCATTATCAAACCTGACTACATAAACAGGTCCAGCTATAGACTAAAATGGGCTTAAGCGTAGTGCTGAGATTATCTTTGTTTGGTACAAAGTCATTTTATATGAATAATAGGTCAATAGTGTGCATAAAACAATGACTAATTTTGAAATATTACCTAATACAATATAAAATTTGCATATCAAATTACATAAAAAAAGAAAATTTAAATTATTCATTATTAAAATTTTGTTGATTTAGCAATTCCTTAATAGTAAGATGATTTTCCACTGGTTTAGGCCAAATTTCAAAGTTCTACCTATATCTATGAGATACAGATTTATATATAAATAAATGCAGTAGTAGTAGTAATGGCAAATGATGCAAGAAAGCAAGCTTATATATAATCAGCAAAAAAAAAAAAACAGTTCACCCATCTGTACTCTCCAAGGATTTGTCTAGTTGTCCCTTGAATTTATTCAACCCATCCACTTCTACAACAGATGGAAGCCTGTTCCAAAAATCAACCACCCGCACATCTATCCTGCAACTATCCTTCTTCAACTTGAATTTATGCCCCCTCACATGTGTAATCTCAGCAAGTGGAATATCATTAAAATTCAGCTTACTCAATCCAGTCAAGGCTTTAAACACCTCAATCAGATCTCCCTGCAGGTGCCTCTGGTCTCAAAACACTGAAATTTGCAGAACTGATGCCTTTCTAGGTAAGAGCACCCTTTTGTTTCCTTTGCCAATCTGGTTGCTTTTCTCTGCACCCATTCCAGCAGATCTACATCCTTCCTAAAGTGAGACCTTCAGACCTATATACAGTACTCAAGGTGCAGCCTAATCATGGCCATATACAAAGGGATAATTACTTCCTTATCCCTGCTAGCAAAGTTTCTGTATACCATTGACAAAACCCCCATGAGCTGTCCTGGCAGCATGTCTGCACAATATTTTAGATGTCTGGACATTACTTAAGAAGGAAAAGTTGGATTGACACCAAATTTTCTGTGTATTTTCTGTTTTTCACTGGAAAGATTACAGGTCTAACAATTCCCCTTGCCACTTGAAATACACAGAAACCTTTATATGTAAATAACAGTATGTTTCAGATATTTGGGCATTACTCAATAACAAAAAGTTGGAGTGAAATGAAAATTTTCAGTGTGGGTCCCTAGGATGGTTTTAGGCCTGATTCATATTTCCACAAGCCCTCTTCCCCTATAGAAACAATGTTATAAATTTGGAATTATAAAATCCAACCCATTTTCAAAAGTTCAAAATTTATCTAAGATAGAATATTCTTAGGGTTGTACTATATTTCATGACAATAAGTTAACCCATTTCTTCCCTTGCACCCATCGCTCCCTTTAAAGTTTTAGAAGAGGTTTTAGTGGTATGATAATCTAAGTTAAACAAATATGACATTATAGTCCATTGATTGCAGATTAAATGACACACCTTTAATGAAATTTTTGAATTTTTTGCAAATATCAGAATTAGGGATCAGTCATTATATATAATTGATGGTGGAGAATAGGGCATTTTATTCATAAACTGAAACAAATTTATTTTTTCTCATTTTAACACCTATGTTGATAAACTGTAAAAGTATTAAGCACACAGCATTTTCACTGTACATGTACAACACTCAAAATCTAGACATTTTTAAGATATGGATAATTGTTGGATTTTTGCTTTTCAGTAGTGTGAAACTTCTCGGAGTGGCACTGTTGGAAGGTAATTGGTTCTTCTAATAAAATTTCATTACTTTGTAATTTCATATTATACTAAATGCTGTTATACGTATAATTAACTTAACTTAATGCTTCCAAAAATTCATCTGGCAGTCTGTTTTTTCACTATACGAATGAGTTCGTTCTATGTTTGGTAGCCTGTGGATTTTGACTGCCATAAGTAAATTTGCTAACTGCCAAACAAAAAACATACTCATTTGTACACCAAATGTATAATAGAGAGGCAAGCCAACATTACCAAATTTATTTGTGGGTTGGTCACTCGCACACTAGCAAGGCTTTTATGGATTTATTGGATGATTGTTTTGTATATCAGCATGTTCGGGAGGCAACTAGAGGGAGTAATACTCTTGATCTGATTATCAGTAGTGATTCTTCATGCATTAAGAATCTGCAGATAAAGGAACCACTAGGTGGTAGTGATCACAGTGTGCTGAAGTTGGATTTACTCAAAGAGGTAACTACCATCAGGGGTAAAGGGAAGGGTTTTTGCTTTCGTAAAGGCGACTACGATGGTCTGAGACAGTATTTAAATTCCATACAGTGGGACCAACTGATGATGTTACCAACAGCAAATTCAAAATGGGAAGCATTCAAAGAATTTATCTTAGAAGCTACTAGGCTTTACATAGCTAAGAAATATTGTTCAAGGTTTAGGCCTAAATGGATGTCAGATTAACTAATGAGACAAATGGCAGAGAAGAAAAATGCATGGGATACATATAAATTAATGGGTGATGTGGAAGCCTATGATAGACATAAGCTGGTCTGTAACCAAGTCACAAATGAGATTAGGCAAAGGCAGATTATGAGAAATCCTTGGCAAAGGATGCAAAGTAAAACAGAAAAGAGTTCTTTAACTATGTAAACTCTAGAAGGAAAGGGATGAATCAGATTGGTCCACTGGATATTGATGGTTCAATTGTTGATGATCCTGCTCAGGTGGCTAACAAACTAAACGAATGTTTTGCATCTACATTCACACATGAGGAGTTATTCAGGAAGGGGAATGCCAGAGGTGAAGTAAACTCTTGCAGTGAGCTAGATGATTTTGTAATAACTGAGAGGAAAGTGGAGGAGAAATTGTTGAGGATAAACATAAAAAAGGCACCGGGGTGGTTGGGATCTATCCAATTATATTAAAGGAGGCAGCAAAGGAAGTAAGCAAACCCTTAGCCATAATTATGAGAGCTTCTTTGGACTCAGGGGAGATACACGTAGACTGGAGATGTGCAAATGTGACCCCAATCCACAAAGGAGGATCAAAAGGAGACACAGGTGATTACAGACCTGTTGGTTTTACTTCTGTTCCAGGAAAATTAATGGAGGCACTGGTTAAAGAAGCACTGCAGGATCATCTAAACAAGACTTCAGTTATAGCTCGGACACAGCATGGTTTTGTTAAGGAAAAGTCTTGCCTTACCAATTTGATTGGATACTATGATGCAGTCACAAAAGAGCTGGATGCAGGGAATAACTTTGATATTATATATATGGATCTTAGAAAGGCTTTTGATACTGCTGCACATGGAAGACTGCTGCACAAATTGGAGCAGTATGGCATTGGAGGCAAATTGCTGCTATGGATAAAGGGATGGTTGAGGGGGAGAAGACAGAGAGTGGTAATCAATGGACACTGCTCATCGTGGACTAATGTTATTAGTGGAGTCCCTCAGGGTTCAGTGTTGGGTCCCCTGTTGCTTTCTGTATTTATAAATGATATTGATGATGGTATATTAAGCTTAAAGTGCAAGTTTGCAGACAATACAAAGGTTGGAAGGGTTGTTAAGGATACTACTGACAGTATGCTGCAGCAACAGGATCTGGAAAGGTTGAGCAGATGGGCTCAGAGGTGGCAAATGAAGTTTAACATTGACAAATGTAAAGTACTACATATGGGAAACAGTAACCCCAGAGTAACGTATCAACTTTGTGGTACTACACTGACAGTGGTAGAAAATGAAAAGGACCTGGGGATAATTGTGCAGGCAGAAATGAAGTTTTCTGTGCAGTGCAGACAGGCTGCAAGAGTAGCTCATGGTGTCTTGTCAATGATATACAGGAATTTTTCTAGAAGTGATAAGGTGGTGATTATTCCCTTGTATAAGGTAATGGTCAGTCCACACCTTGAGTACTGTATACAGGTCTGGAGGCCTCATTTCAAGAAGGATGTAGAGCTGTTGGAACGAGTACAGAGAAGGGCAACAAGATTAGTGAATGGAACAAAGGGTTGCTCTTATGAAGAAAGGTTTAAGTTTTGCAAATTACAGTGTATGGAGACTAGGCACTGGCAAGATGATCTGATAGAGGTGTATAAATACTTGAATGGTTTGAGCATGCTCAATGCTGATGGGATTCTTCCTTTTGCTCAGAATAATCACCTGAGAGGGCATATATTCAAATTGAGGAAAGACAGATGTAGGATAGATGTGCGGAAATTTGCCTTTAACCAGCGGGTAGTTGGTTGGTGGAACAGACTTCCATCCCTTGTTGTGGAAGTTGATAGCCTAAATAAACTTCGAAATACCTGTCCAGGCTCAGCTGGACAGGTATTTCGAACGAACAGAGGGGTGAAATGGGAGTGGTTTTTTTTTTTTTTTTTGGCTGATGCTGCATAAGCTTGCTTTCTTGCATCATATGCCTCTACTAATTCTAATGCTAATTTCTAAAGCCAATACAATATGATATGGAGATGAGAAACTTTTTATTTCTAAATAAATAAGCACTGTGTTCTCCCAGCAACTCAACAGCCAAATCCCAAGCAGCATTTCAACACCTAATGACTTACAGCACAAGATTTAATAAACTTACTGATACTGAGAATTTATATCAGTACTTAAACTGAAAATTGAAATATTTTTGTGAGTAAATAAAATTTCATTATTTTGTATTTTCATATTATACTAAATGCTGTGATAAGTTTAGTTAACTTAACTGGAAAGATTAAAGCATAAGTGAATCAGTGTGGTGTTGAAAGCCTGCTCCATTGGCCACTTACTTTTTCTAATATTTCTATATGACTAACTTTTATTTTTCCAGACAGGATACGTTGTCAGCAAAAATATGGGAATGAGAAGCTTTTAACAGAAAAATACAAGCAGAAGATAGTTCTCATACAACAAATAATTGCTGATAATTGTTTTTTTTTTGGAACATGTATCAAAGTGATTTTGCCAGTAATTACTTGGCAATTTCATTGCTTCTGAGTTGCTTGATTTCAAGCTTCTTATTTCCGAATTTTAACTGACAGACAAAGAGGATAAATGAATAAATTGGAATAAAATAATGCAGTTAATAAATAACAGAAGTTAATAAAAATAGCAAGTAATCCAAAAGCTAAATTGGTAAATAGTAGGCACCTAATGCTAGTTATTGAGCAAGACACACACATTTATCAGCACACACACTTGGATTTTGAAATTTAATTTGATAATTCATTTGCTTAGATTTATCAGGATTCAGTTACCTGATGCTGCCAAAAAAAAGGGTAATATTAAATAATTTTTTAAATGTTTTACAGAATTTTTGTTAATGTCTCATAGCATGAACTCTTTCTCTTCCCCTCCCACTTGATAAGATATATAAACACTTAAAATACAAAAGAGTTGTTACAAATGGAAATTCAATAATTTCTGAATTTATTACTGATTTCTTAATTACATTCTTGTAACACATTTTACCTAATAATGTCACCATTATTATACAACAATTCTAGAGTATCTGCTGGAGTAAGAAGTCTTGTTGAACCAACAATTACCTGCAAAATATTATATATTAAATTTTTGTTTATTTAATGAAGTAATTTAAGCATTTAGTTTTATATACAATTTTAATTATCTAAATACAAATAATTTGTTTTATATAATGTATCTGTCATCATAGAACGTTCATTCTAATCACAAGTAGTAATTATGGAACATAACTTGGAAACCTGAAGACCGGTGAAAAAAATCCTAATCATAAGGTTAAGAACATGATACATACAAGACCACCATGATAAGAATGGAATCCTAGAGGGATCATGTCATGGGTATTCTTGCCTGACATTGGTTTACTAACATGACAAGGTTATCAAACAGCTGGATAAAAAAAAACAACTACTCTCACACTATACCTAAAACTTTAGCAGCTATTGAATTGGTTTCCCTATGAGAAGTTATTATACAAGCTGGAGCAAACTAGGATTACAGAGAATATCCTTAGGCATTTTAGGGGGTGGTGAAAGACTGAAAACAGAGGGTGTCATAAATGGGCATTCTTCAGAGATGATTATCACAGCAGATAGTGATGCTGTGATAAAAACATCTGGTTCTCATCAATAACCAGAACCAAACATAGTGTGGTGGGTTAGTGACCAGAATCAGACTAAATTTTGTTTCATCAAAGTGATTTCAATTAGTTATAGATAAGTAAAATGGCAATGGTAGACAAACCTGGAGAACAGGAACCCATGAGTAACTGAGACTTGGGGGGGAGGTTGTTAAAGGTGGTTGTAAGAAAAAAGGCAGGGGGGTTACAATACAATATAATAGTTCATGGAATTTACCAAGCAGTACAAACAGAGAGCCAAGGAGGAAAGAGCCAAGAAGAACAAGATAGATCATGTTGTCCTAATAATGATTTATGAGGACATTGCAAACAGGAAGAAGGATATCAATATTAGTATTAACAGCAGTAAATTATTCAGGAAAGAAAAGCTTATATGGCATTAATACAATATAATTTCATTATATTGTATTGATACCATAAAAATGAAATTATATTGTATTGATACCATAAAAATGAAATTATATTGTATTGATGCCAATAAAAAAAAAAATAACACTATTTATCCAATGCATCTAATAATTTCTCTAATCATTCAATATTTTTATTTATTGAATTCCTTAAATTTATTTGATCTATCAACTTCCACCACACAAGACTGAAGTTTATTCAACGACCAACTACCCACTGGTTGAAAGCAAAGCTCTGCACATTTATCCGGCAAACAACATTTGTCAATTTAAATTTATGTTCCCTCAGTTATCTGAGCAAGAGGAAGAATGCCACAAAGATTTAATTTACTCAGTCCATTCAAAACTAAGCATCTAGTTTACTCAATCCATTCAAAACCTTAAATACCTCATTCAAAAATCCTTTCAGGTGCCCAGTTTCCAGAACCT
The DNA here is from genome assembly GCF_048544385.1 of Mastigoproctus giganteus. Taxonomy (NCBI): domain Eukaryota; kingdom Metazoa; phylum Arthropoda; class Arachnida; order Uropygi; family Thelyphonidae; genus Mastigoproctus; species Mastigoproctus giganteus. Next base: position 132,066,096 of record NC_143576.1, read on the forward strand.
GCAATTTACAGAGAAGTTTTCTTGGTAAGTACTTTTTTGCCATCCTCTGCAGCCATTCCAACAGACCACATCCTTCTTAAATGAGGCTTACAGAGCTATATGGAGTACTCAAGATGTGGTCTGACCATTGCCTTATACAACGGGTTAATCACTTCCTTATCCCCGCTGGAAAAATTACAGTATACCATTCACAAAACCCCATGGGCTGTCCTAGCAACCTATATGCACTGTTCAGAGAACTTCATATCTGACTACACAATCCCCCCCTTTTCATTTCTCCACTGCCCTCAGTATGGTAGCACCCACAATTGGGATGTTATTCTGGGATTACTGCTGCTCATACGCAGTACATTGTCATTGCTAAACTTCGATTTCCACTTCCCAGCCCACCTACCCAATTCTTCTAGATCTTGTTTAACATGCCTTAATTACTGTGATTAATTAAGGCATGTTAAACAAGCCTTAATTAATCTTTGCCAACCTTTGTATCATCTGCAAACTTAGACATTAAGCCTGATATGCTTTCATAAATATTATTAATAAATGCAGAAAACAACAATGGGCCCAGCAGTGCAACCCAGGGGACTTCACTAATAACATTAGTCCATGAAGAGCAGCATCCATTATTAAACATTCTCTGCCTTCTTCCACTTATCTATTCCTAAGAGCAATAACTTGCCCCTAATGCCACACTGCTCCAATTTGTACAGCACTCATATGTGAAACAGTATCAAAAGATTTTCTGAAATCTAAGAATATATTAAGTCAAAATTATTTTCTGCACATCCAGTTATTATACTGCTGTGTCATAGTACCGAATTAGATTGGTCAGACAGGTTATATTATCTGGTCTTATGAAAAATGTTATCCTATTTTAAGAAATTCATGCTGTAACTGCATTACTTCTTTAACCAGTGACTCCATTATTTTTACTGGAAGAGAAGTCAAGCTTACAAGTCTGGAATTACTCACTTCACCCTTTGATCCCACTTTATGAGTTGGGGATAAAATTTCACATCTTGAGTTCACAGGGACTAGAGATCTGCATATGTAAAATCTAATGGAAATGGATCTAATGATGCTTAACTTCAGATGAAATAAATTACCTGTTAAGGTGGCTGAGGTGAAAAATTTGATGAAGTTTCAGAAGGAACTGGATGATCACTTTATGGAAAATGTCTAAGTTATTATTTTCATTATTATATTTATTTATTTTGAAGATGCAGAAAAGGTTCACTTCCTTGTATAATGAAACATTTTAATATTAATGCTGGCCACAAATTTTATCCTCTTATTATTGAGGAATATAGAGTACATCAACAAAAAATCAACATTAAAGTTTTCTTTACAGGCAATGAAATTCTGAAACAGGCTCCACACTTTACAAATCTATCCCCCACCCCCCACTGCACAAATTACAAAAGATTCAGTTTACAGCTAAACTACAACTGTTGCAAATATTACATAAGAAAACTATTATGACAAGTCAGAACATAAGGATGTGATCAGTACATCTTCTAGGAAACATATGTGACAGTGATGTGGCATAGCACACAATCAGAGAAGACCACAGATTAAACCCAGCTAACCCAAAAATTCTCCACAAAGTCTTGCCTCTTTGGTGTTGTACATCAATTCCCACATCAAAGAGGCAAGACTTTGTGGAGAATTTCCACAATGAGAAAAATCTGTAAATGCAATAAATAGAAACAAAGGGAGGGTGATAACAGTACAGTCAGTCCTCGTATAACACGTGTTTACATTACACGAATTCGATCATACACGATTTATAAATAGGGGAACGATATCTTATATAACACGAACCGAATTCGCTTATGCACGATTCGCCTTTGTGTTTACAAGAAATGGCAGTCGAAAGCGGAATCACCCCAACTGAACGCAACACGATAGGAATGAAGAGAAGATTCTGAAAATGTATTTATGTTTTTTTATATCAGTGAAGGGGAAACACATTTCACCATAATAACATAAAAACCCACACAATTCCAGCTATCGGTATTATCGCAAATGCAATTAGATCAAGTTTACTACCAGTTTATAACAGATTCCACTAGCAGGAACGCAACTGGAAATTATTTTTGTTTTATGGTAGTAACCCCCAGAAATGTGCTTTAGTAAAATGTAAGGTGTTAATAGTGCATCTCTGCCTTTACGGTGTTGTTTATTCAGTTGCTACACGTGCAGCTTTGTTTATGTGTACCAAGCGTGCCTCCTCGTTTTGTAATTTTGCTTTATTCCCTAAAAATTAGTAAAATACTTAAAAGGTGTGAAAAGGGAAGCGTCCTGGTAAAGACACTGCAGATTCAGAGAGAAAAAGAAAAGCAATATCGATAAACAGAGGCGGACTGGGTCAAAAATTCTTACCCGGGAAAATTTAGTGGCCTCACACTAGCGTTTATGGCCAAAATCACACCAGCCTCCGACCCACCGGGGTTTCCCCGGTAAGGCTTATGGCCATCCGCCTCTGTCAATAGAGAAAAAAATATGAAATTGTGAAACGCTTTGAGCGAAATGAAAGACCATGTGATATTGCACGTGCTACAGGCCTAAATGAGGCAACGCCGAGAATTGGAAAGAATGCAGAGAAAATAAAAACAACTTTCATAGCAGGAACAACTCAAAGGGTAATTAAAATCCATTAGATTAAGACACAAAGAATTGGAAGAGATGGAACAATTGTCATCTGTTTGGATAGAAAATCAAACAAAAAACAAGTTTGCTTACGATAGAAGCAAAAGCATTAGCAATATTTTATTATGTAATAGTTGTAATAAAATACGTATTTTATTACGATAGTTCGATTAATAGTAAAAAAATACATAAGTACAGTATTTTATTATGATTATTTATTGTGTTTGGTAATGTTTTGGTTACAAATGTGTGTTCAATCTTGGGTGGTCGGCACCTAACCCTATTTTTCCCATAGGGCCTGTTGTTTATATTGCACGATTTTGCATTGCACAAGGGTTTCTAGGAACACAACTATCGTGCTATACGAGGACTGACTGTACTCTCTGTTTGGCTGACCCTTTTCCACAATCAGTATCACTCAAATTGTTCATCCAGAAGAAACATTAATCAAACATCAGATAGGAAATGCACAAAACCCAGTTACAAAACACATTTACACAATATGAGAGATGTCAGACCTTTTGTGTCTTGGCATCTCTCATATTGTGTAAATAAGTCAACTGGATTGACACCCCCTATACCTCTGGGTACCTACCTGCTCACTGATGAGAAGTCAAATAACTGAAATAGTGCTGTCTGAGTAGTGGTACTCAGCTGAAAATAAATAACAGTAGTCGTCTTTAATCAGTAAGCATTACTTATTTGAAGTATAAGAAGGGCAACTGGTTGTGAAGGATTTCGCAATATGAGATGTCACAATATTGATGTCGATATACAAACTTTGTTTGTCTAAAAAATTTACTATGTAGTAATGATGCAAATACACTACCTAATGTCAGAGAAATTAACACTATAGATTCAATGTATTCTAAAACTTCTAACAGATGAAGTGAAACTACTTAAAATTTGTGGTATTATAATAATAATACCACAAATTTTAAGGCTTCACTTTTTTATAAGTCTTACTTCCACAGACGTTCCTCATGGAAAAGACACACTGTATCTAATGTTATTCACATTAAGAATAAGAAAATTCATAATACCTTTCACAACCATTAAGATGTCTTAAGATATTTTAAGTGGTGAATTTGTAATTCACTATGAATTTGATGTTATGTGGCCTGCACTCTGTAAAAGTTCTCATTCTATCTTAAATGTCATCTTCCATTTAGTACATTCATTTAAAAAATACCAATACCTTAATACTACCAAAAGAACTTTATTCTTTGTTCTATGTACGTAACTATAGAGACAACAAAAATAAGCATGTCACTTTAGAGATGTGTGTATTGAGTAGGGTTGCTGACCTGTTAAGTGTAATTACAATGGAATAAATTGAGAATGCCTGCAAGGTAAAAGCAGATTACCCGAAATTAAATGAAATTAAGGTTAACATAAAAATGATAAAAATGGTACCTAATGCTGCAGGTCCTAGAACTTTAACTATGTCTTCATAGGTCAGCAGCCAAAACAGTAGGAGCCACAGCAATAAGCAAGGTCTCTATTTCTGTTATGATGTATAAGTACGAAACGTATACATCATAGCTGACCTGACAGAGACCGAAAAGGAAGGAATAAAAAGAATATAATTAAAAAATAAATATTACTAATTATTAAATATTATTATTATTAATAAATAAATATTAATTCTGCATTTTACTTTTACTTTTATTTATTTATTTTTGAATTATATTCTTTTTTATTCCTTCCTTTTTGGTCTCTATCAGGTTGGCTATAATGTATGTGTTTCATATGTATACATCATAACAGAAACAGAGACCTTGTTTATAAATGTGGCTCCTATGGTTTTGTCTGCCGACCTTACGAAGACGTTCGTCCTAGGACCTACAGCATTAGGTACCATTTTTATTATTTTTATGTTAGTCTTAATTTCATTTAATTTCCGGTAATCTGCTTTTACCTTGCAGGCATTCTCAATTTATTCCATTGTAATTACACTTAACAGGTCAGCAACCCTACTCAATACACTGATAAAATACATTTGTCTATATTTCATTATGGTTGCTGGGTATTTCTGCTATAACTAGTAGTATTAGCATTAGTAGAGGCATATGATGCAAGAAAGCAAGCTTATTCAGCATCAGCCAAAAAAAAAAAAAAAAAACAACCACTACTCCCATTTCACCCCTCCGTTCGTTCGAAATACCTGTCCAGCTGAGCCTTAAATTTGTTTAGGCTATCAACTTCAACAACAAGCGATGGGAGTCTATTCCACAAACCAACTGCCCGCTGGCTAAAGGCAAATTTCCGCACATCTATCCGACATCTGTCCTTCCTCAATTTGAATTTATGCCCTCTCAGTTGATTATTCTGAGCAAGAGGAAGAATCCTATCGGCATTGAGCATGCTCAAGCCATTCAAAGCCTTATACACCTCTATCAGATCACCTCGCCGATGCCTAGTCTCCAGGCTCTGTAATTTGCAAAACTTAAGCCTTTCTTCATAAGAGCAACCCTTTGTTCCATTCACTAATCTTGTTGCCCTTCTCTGTACTCGTTCCAGCAGCTCTACATCCTTCTTGAAATGAGGCCTCCAGACCTGTATACAGTACTCAAGGTGTGGCCTGACCAATGCCTTATACAAGGGAATAATCACATCCCTGTCCCTGCTAGAAAAATTCCTGTATATCATTGACAAGACACCATGAGCTACTCTTGCAGCTCGTCTGCACTGCTCAGAGAACTTCATATCTGCCTGCACAATTACCCCCAGGTCCTTTTCATTCTCTACCACTGTCAGCGTAGTACCACAGAGTTGATACGTTGATCTGGGGTTACTGTTTCCCATATGTAGTACTTTACATTTGTCAATGTTAAACTTCATTTGCCACTTCTCAGCCCATCTGCTCAACCTTTCCAGATCCTGTTGCAGCAGCATAGTATCAGTAGTGTCCTTAATAACCCTGCCAACCTTGGTATCGTCTGCAAACTTGGACATTAAGCCTGATACACCATCATCAATATCATTTATAAATACAGAAAACAACAATGGACCCAACACTGAACCCTGAGGAACTCCACTAATAACATTAGTCCACGTTGAGCAGTGTCCATTGATTACCACTCTCTGTCTTCTGCCACTCAACCATCCCTTTATCCATAGCAGCAATTTGCCTCCAATGCCACACTTCTCCAATTTGTGCAGCAGTCTTCCATGCGCAACAGTATCAAAAGCCTTTCTAAGATCCAAACATATAATATCAAAGTTATTCCCTGCATCCAGCTCTTTTGTGACTGCATCATAGTACATACCCTGAGTCACAGCACTCCCATTAGCTTGAGCCTTTTGCTTTGCTGCTCTGGTCAGAGTCATGATTTCGATTTAAATATCAATAAAATTACAATTTCAGAACAAAATTAAAACCTTAAACTTGTATCTTAACACAGTTATAACGCTATATTTATTTTTCAGTATCGAGTGTTATCTACGAGTTACTTTTATATAACTTCCGTATCAAGTATATATTAATTATTTGTTACGTTTGTACTCTAAGTCGTTATATATATATATAGTTAAAAGTACAATTTAATTGACAATGAAGTTTAACAAGATTAATAGATCTACTGATTAATTGACAATATTATATTATGCACTATACTATACAAAGCTAATGCTATCGAATTCCGGATATGCTGTATGGCGTTTCAGTAACGAGTGTTATCTACGAAATTCCTTTATATAACTTCTGTATCAAGTTATGTATTAATTATTTATTTTTACTAATTATTTATGTTCCGTAACCTAAGTGGTTATATGTATAGTTAAAAGTACAATTTAATTGCCAATGAAGTTCGACAAGATTAATAGATTTTACTGATTAATTTTCACGTAACAATGGCGGCTGTTTATGAACGGTAAACACGTGGATTTGATACCCTTTCCGATACTAAGTAATACCTACAAATCTCTATCTAAGTTACTTTAACTTTAAGTACCGTAAATAGGAATATAAAGCTACTCTAGAAATAAGTTAATATGTCAATTTAAACTAATAAAGCAGAAAATAAATCAGAAAAAACTTCTCTGTTCCAAGAGCGGCAGAAAGGCACGTCCGCACAGGAAACCCTCGTCCTCCTATAACCAATATCCTGGATCCATAATCCGATTCTTATATATATATATAAAAGGTGCATATATATATATATATATATATATACCATATATACAATGTTAAATTAAAAGTAAAATTAAGAAAGAGAAAAAAAAAAATAAAGAAAGAATGGTAAACATATTAGCACGTTGAAAACAAAATGTTGCCTAAAATGTAAATTAATGAAAGACAGTAAAATGGAAAATACAACAAAAACAAAAGGAAGGGGAGAGAGGGGAAAAAATGGAGAAAAAGAATAATGTGGAAAGAATAAATACCGAAAATTTGGAATATTTTAAGTAACAGGCAAATATACCATAAATTTTATGGTATATTTTATGAATTTTACAATCTTTTTATTTTTTTTACAGCATATATGTTTTTTTTTAAAATATTCAAATTTTTTGATAAGTATTCTTTCCACATTGTTCTTTTTCTTAATTCCCCCCCCCATTACTTTCTTTGTTTTTCTAATTAGTTTTGTTGTTGTATTTGCTGTTTGCAGCACTTTTCTGTTTTACTCTCATATTTTAACTTAATTTACATTACTGTAGATATATATATATATATACAGGGTGTCTCAAAAATATTGGTACAGACGTTTAAGGGAGGTAGGTAACATCTAAAGGGATGTGAATCGCATAGGAACCCATAACCGGAAACGTCACGGGAAAGTAGTAGCAGAGGCACAAGAAGCAGAAATGACACAAGACAGTAATTAGTGGCAAACATTTATTTGACATAATATTAACAATAGAGTACGAGATGGATGCATTACATGATGTTACAACAGATGCTCGAAGGTTCCACCATGAGACACGATGCATGCGTGACACCGATGCAGCATAGATTGGCGAACACAGTCGAACATACCTGGAGTTTCTTTGACAGTAGCAGCAGCGCAGACGAGTCTCGACACAAGATCCATTTCTGTCTCCACAGGCAATTCATACACAATAGATAGATTTGAGGCCCCCCCCCACAGAAAGAAATCAAGGCTTGATAAATCAGGTGAGCGTGGGGGCCAAGCAACGGGTCCACCACGGCCAATCCATTGATGCCCAAAACGCCTGTTCAAATGGTCACGAACACACCTTCCATAATGGGCAGGCGCCCCGTCATGTTGAAACCAAATGTTGCATCTCACATTTGCTGGAACATCCTTAAGTAACCCTGGTAGAACTTGTTCAAGAAAGATCCGATATTTAATGTAGTTCATGCGGAATGGTAACAGGTATGGGCCAACTAAGCAGTCACCGACCATACCTGCCCACACATTTATTGCAAAGCGATGTTGTGCGGCATGAGGGCGCACACCGTGTGGGTTGTTGTGAGCCCACACATGAGCATTGTGCTGATTGAATAAGCCTTCCCGAGTGAAATAAGCCTCATCCGTGACCAAAACATAGGCTGGAAAATTCAAGTCTTGAACACTTTTTTGGAGAAACCACTGCGCAAAAGCCACACGTGCCGGATGATCTTGGGGGAGCAGTAACTGAACCCTTTGGAGATGGAAAGGGGTGTAAGGAATCGTGGTGCCAGACACGCTGTACACTGCTACGAGACACTCCTAAGGCAGAGGCAACGGCACGTGTGCTAGTAGTAGGATTATTCTGGACGGCATTCAACACACTTTCTTCCATGGTGGGAGTTTGCGTCGAATGTGGTCTGCCCACACTACTCCTGTTACCTCTAAATGACCCATAATTGCACAAATTTTGATGCACATGTGCAAACAAATGGTGGTCCGGTACATGTCTGCCTGGGAAGCGTTCTCCATAAATTCGTTGAGCGGCTCGTCCATTGCCCTCTGCTGTTTTGTTATTTGGTTTTTAGGAGCATTAGCAACTAAGGCCATATTGCTCTGGGATATGCGGTGGTCATTCCCTGACCTTTCCGCATCCTCGATATTTGGTGGTGATGGGCTCGAACCCAGGTCTAATCAAGAAGCATGTGCTACGCACTGCTGCTCCTTCCCACCTGGCTACGGAGGCACCCTTTACCCTCTGCTAATCCATACACTAGGTGCATGTCTGCCAGCTCACAGTTCGTATATAGATGCGTGCTCTTCGTGCAGCGACTACTGCTTGAATGAGTAAACCAGAAATTTTCCCTCTCGTGAACTGATGAACAGCACCGTGTACTGACTTACGGTGACGTTTCCGGTTATGGGTTCCTATGCAATTCACATTCCTTTAGATGTTACCTACCTCCCCTAAACGTTTGAACCAATATTTTTGAGACACCCTGTATATATATATATATATAAGTTAATTAAAGGAGGATGAAAATAGAAAAAGAGCTACAAAATGTGGATTGGAACTACAAAAAACACAGAAAAATATAAAGAAGTACTAATTGCTGAAAAACTCGGGATGATTTCAATTTCTTCGTCAAGGATCAACCATCAAAATCACTTGAAAGACAGCAAGAATAAGGCCTCAGTATTTTTTTTTCAGATATTTTTCTTTGTCTTTCTATTTTTTTCGGATATTTCAGATATACAGAGTGTCTCAAAAATACACGGAATAACTTCAAAAATGGGTTCCTCATATGTAGACAAAAATATTTTATATCAACATAGTTCCGGAAATGCTTTGTTTCCGAGTTTTGAAGTCTGTCTATGACACTTAACTGTTCACATCACCTTATAGTAATTGTTCAAAATGTCCACCTTCTGCCTGAATACAGGCCTCACATCAACGTTTCATGGACTCGCGAAGACTATGCCAAATTCCTGGCATGTTTCGTATTGTCATACAACCTGCCACAATTCGATTGTGGAGAGTTTCCACATCAGCTACCGGAGTCGAATACCCCAATGACTTTAAATGGTCCCACAAGAAGAAATCTAGTGGGTTTAAATCAGGTGAGCATGGAGGCCAGGCAGTTGGTCCATCCCTTTACTTCAGGAGTCGTAGATCTTGGTCATCCTGTGTCGGCAGCACGAGGTGTAAAGGTCCCATGTTCACAAAGGCGGTGATGGATACCTTCAAATGTTTTCCTGTCTGGACATCTTCATTCTGGGAAGCTTTCGTAGTACAAACGACGAGCCTCCAGAGCACTGCCGTCCGCCAAACCGTACATAACCGCTTGCTCCTGATTTGAGTACACGGTCAGAATGGAAAATCACCAGATTCTGTCAGTACCTTGTGATGAAGGAAATCACCTGCGGGAAAAAAGACATTCCAGTTAATAACTCGGGAACCAAGCATTTCCGGAACTATGTTGATATAAAATATTTTTATTGTCTACATATGAGGAACTCGTTCCTGATGTTATGCCGTGTATTTTTGAGATACCCTGTATATCTGAAATAGAGATATACATGAATAACTGAAACTTTACCTGAGATATTCATATCAGGATATCCCAGATAAAGTTTCAGTTAACAATGGGCCCCTGCTAAAAAAAAAGGCCCACTGTTTTTGAGTGCTGATTGAATTATATTCTGTAACAAAAAAGTCATAATATCCTCTGGTCTGGAGTTGTTGAAGGGTATAAACAGCAAAACTTTAAATTTGTATCAATATGAGCAAGGAATATGGTAATGGGATGGATGCTTGATTTGTTTTTTTTTTTTTTTTTTTTTTTAAGGAAGAAACTATGGTATAATTTTTCAATACGATTTGGCTAATATGGTAAAAATATCGTATAATTTTTTCAATAGCAAGATTTTGAAGTCCTTTATTTTTAGAAAACAATCCCTATAAGTATACATTTTGTTGAAGCTCAACCACTACTAATACTAACAATATATAAAAATACCAATACCCTTGCATCCAGGGACCCAGATTAATGCAGGAGGTCCCAATGCAGAGCTATCATTAGGATATCCCCACATTAACTAATGAGTTGCAGTTAGCAGCCCATGGAGTGTCCATAACTTGCACTTGATAAAGGGGAGAACATATTCCCTTCGACATTATAGTCATTTATGTTATTTATGTGCACTATGTGAAATGACAGGAGGGTTTATTTTCTTAGTATTGTGGTTTCACTGATTTTGATTTGAAGTTATCTGAAAGGGTTCTACTTGGATATTGCCTAAAACTGTGTCAAATATCCAGTTTGATGAAATATCCAATCCATTTTAATCTAAGTAAATATTCATACATCTGAAATATTTATAAATATTTAAATATGATTATTTTATTTAATGTGCATCTAATTAGCTGTAACCTTTTTATTCTCCATGATGTCCATAACATCTGCTATGTATGTAAAACATAAGTACTACTAATGTTGCGGATGACGATATGATAATGATGTCTTAAGTACTAAGATTAAATTTATGCTTAGTAAGCAGTACATGGCACAAATCAAATAATCATCTAAGACTTATAATTTAGCAGGACTCATGATAACTCACAACCTTGAATTTGTTGTATTAATTATATTATCTTTTGAAAAAAAAATAGCTATTCTTAAATAAAATTTGTTTTGAGAATCCTTATGTGATTTTTTTCCCCTGGACTTCCTTTGTAAGGACCTATAAACAGATATTTTGTCTAAGCCTGAAAATTTACAAACATATTCCTACCAACAATAACCCAAAAACTAGAAATACAGTAATAAGTAAACAAGACAAACTCTTATGCAAGAATATAATGCTGGTTCATCAACAATCTATGATATCAAGGCACACAGAAATGAGATGATGAAGTCTGTTGTTGCTGCTGCTGACTAATTTTATATAGTTTTATATAAATGATTTAAGCCTGCAGAAGGTACTTCAACCTCCATCCATTGCTAATAGAGAACAGCCAAATATTCTTTCAAGCATAATTCATGTTTATATGGCTTTTTATTTTTGAAGACTCGAGGAATTAGAAAAAAAAAGAGATAGTAAATCTAACTTCTGCCTGAGAAATATATATCTCCTGCTCCTACAGAACCTTTTCAGCAGTAATCCTTAAGCACTAGTCTGAATGAGTTAGGTGAACATATAGAAGATGAGCTTTTAGACTCAGAGAAAGGCAGAGAAATTATGACGACTCCACAAACTGACCAACCAGGTGTTTTTAGTGTTTTGATGAAAGGATACTTTTAACATTGGGAAAGTTGGGTGAAGCAATCATAAAATCAATGGAAAGAGAGTTAAACTGAATTGAATACAAGTGTTGCAGTAAGGCATCTTGAGGGTTCTTGAGAATCAACTTGAGGGTTCTTTTTTGTGTGAATGCACTGATCTGGAGAAGTCAGATCAAATCTACTTGATTTTTTTAGTGAAGTAATACAAAGTTCTGGTTCAGATAATAGGATAAATAACTGTATGCTTACAATAGTTATTAAGATGGGTGCCAATTCCAGTCATTCTACTAGTGGTAATGTTACAAAGACAATCCTGGGTAAGAGGCCATGTTTGACTAATGTAAAAGTCAAATCAGAGAAACTAGGGACAATGTTGTACAAGCAGAACCTCTACAAGTTGGTAGCACCAGAGATGTGGAAATGATAGAATCTAACCCTTTATTTAAAGACTCTGGGCTATCAGTTAAGAGATCTCCTAGGTTAAAGCTAACTGTTATTATTTATAATGTTGATCAGAGCTAAGGGGAAACAGATCTAATGAAAGATTTATATGTGTAGAATTTAACTGATTTGGACGATTGAGGAAGAGGAATTTTTTAAGGACTGTAAATTGCATTTTTCTAGGTTGAATAAATTTGGTTGAGAACATAATTAGTTACTGAAGTTGTCTTCTAAGGTCTGTAGTCTACTGGAAAATTAGATCATACCTTCTTTGGCCGAAGAAGCCATAGATTTAAGTGCTTTTATTTAGTGATGTCTTACAGATACTTCTGATATGGCCACTGCAGAATGTCGTCACAACCTGATGTTTCTATCAATGATTTATCATCTAAGAAAGAGACTACCATATAACTGTTTGTCACTTGAAATAGACAGATAGAGTGATGTGAGTTACAAAGAGGAAAGGAAGAGTCTATGGACAGAATTAGTAAATGGTGGCAAGAATGCTGGAGAAACTTGTGCAAAAGGAGATGTAAAAAATATTTTTTTATGATGGTAAATGCTAATGGTAAACAGTGGGCAACTTGGTTTAATCCTAATCTCCATACAACTTATCTTTTGACTGAACATGATTTGTATTTGCAAAGCTAAGGGAACTGGGAATCACTGAGTGCACTCTATGTACTTGTGAACTCCCAGAAGATTGGAACTATCTTTGACGCTCCTAATCTCCACTTCCTTAGTCCTGGATGTGAACAAATGTTAGTTAGTACAAAAGAAGATTGCTATGCACTTCGGAACTTTGCAGTCCAACTATTCAGGAGGAGGAAGATCTTATTGCAGCTGGAGGAGCATGAGCCAATGCTGAATGATGGTTAAAAAGGGCATGATGTGCTACATTATAATGGATTATTATTATAGTTGACAGGGTGGATGCAGGATTAGTGGTACCATTATGATTATAGGTGGGAGTCTACCCTATGAACACCTATAATTTATAAAGAACCTCAAGATACAACCTCCAGATGCCTCTTCCATTGACTCATGAGCCTAATTGATTGAATGATTTGGGGGGGGGGAATTCTCATACTTGGCTCATTGGATTAGGTCCACAGGTATAACTTCAATGGCTCATTGTGTAATTATACTGCTCTGAATGATCTAAGTGGCAGATTGTGCCATTTCTACAGCATGAGTTCCACTGTTCCAATTGGCCAAAATGGCCAATTATGCCATTTCTATAGTAGGAATTATACACTTACGGTGCCTGTTTGTCAGTATTAGTGGAGCATAAATCTTCAGCCTAAATGGCCCATTTTGCTATTTTTACAGCAGGAATTACAGACTCATGGTGTCTGTTTGTTAATATTATTCTTGGAGCTTCAGCTGTGAATAAATGTGATATTATACTACAAACATCAGACTCATGGCACCAGCATGGAGCCAGAGCCGGATTTAAACTTGTTGTGGCCCTTCACCGGTTCACTGTGACAATATTAAAAAAGAATTTTTAAGGTAGAGCGAGGTCCCTTGTAATATGAAGTTCTAAGCTGTAGCTTGTTTAGCTTATGTGTAAATCTGGCCCTGCATGGAGCATAGTCCTTCAGCTGTGGAGACCTGTGATATAATGATATCAGCGTCAGTATCGGCATGTTGTATCAGGTAATTCGAGCAGTTACTGAGGAGCCTCTGATGCTTTTTGGGCGGGCTTGTATTGGAGAAAATCGGGGGGATCCAGTAGAGGGATAAACCACCATGACAAGCCTGCTGGATGGCATTGTGGTTGCTTTCTTGATGGATGACCTGTGCTGCTATGGTATTATTGTGGGTCCAGGGATATTATTATTATTATTTTGGTTTTTAGGAGCATTAGCAACTAAGGCCATATTGCTCCGGGATATGCGGTGGTCATTCCCTGACCTTTCCACATCCTCTGTATTTGGTGGTGACGGGTTCGAACCCCGGTCTAATCAAGAAGCGTGTGCTACGCACTGCTGCTCCTTCCCACCTGGCTACGGAGGCGCCTGGGTCCAGGGATAACACATAGAGACTGATTGAGGTATTACACTTTGCTGTTAACTGCTCCAATGTTGGGACTGCTTAGGTTTGAGAACAAAGTTGATTTCTTCATTGTGACCATAATTCCTGGCTTACACTTCTACTTCCTGAATTGGACTTCTACTAATGATTTTGAGCCTTCATGGTGGACCTACAAGTGTAAGTTGGAATTTTGGAGGTAATCACATTCTTATGTTGGGACTTTTATGGTACCTTAATGGTATTACATTGTGATATGGGCATTACAATGAGAAAGAATTGACCCTCATTGAGGGAATATAAAATCTAAGGTACTTGTACATCAACTTTAGTGGTTGTACATGTACAGAACTGTAAACAGGTGGCAAGGTTGCCAGGAAAGCTGGCTGGGATGACCTAGTACAATAAATAAATAAAACAAGGAAATAATCTGTTAAAACTGCCTAACCACAATAAATGTAATGTGCAATTAGTGGTCACTCATATCACAAATGCCAAACTAAGAGCGAAAAATCTGTGTTTTTAAGTGTCCTTCTTTTCGCTTCTTTTCTGCCCTTGTCGGTAGCAAAGTTGGCAGAATTGCTATCCTCCCCACACTGGGTGGAAAAGACCTGAGTTTGAGTCCAGTCAATGATGTGAAGAATTTTTATGGGCCTTTTTCACAATGTGGCTGAGTTAGTTGGTCTCAGATGAGTGTAGCATGGTTTTTTTCCCTCTTGGAAACTCAGGATTTTCATCCAGCAAACAGAAAATTGATTACAGAAGCAAATAAATTTACAGACAGTATATATACAGAGCAATATGGCCTTAATCGCTGAATCCTAAAACCCTACTACTACATCTTGTCCTTCTTATATTAGAGCTCTGGATTATGCTAAACTGAGAACTGAAACTAAAACCTTCGATCTTTCTGAATCTTACAGTATGGATTTGATACAGGTACATCTAATTGCGTTGCAGGACATATTTCACACTTCTGATATGTGAATTGCAGGCACAAATTAACAAATTCATGTTGTTGTTGTTGTTGTTATTTGGTTTTTAGGAGCATTAGCAACTAAGGCCATATTGCTCCGGGGATATGCGGTGGTCATTCCCCGACCTTTCCGCATCCTCCGTATTCAGTGGTCACGGGCTCGAGCCCCGGTCTAATCAAGAAGCTTGAGCTACGCACTGCTGCTCCTGCCCACCTGGCTACGGAGGTGCCACAAATTGATGTATATTAGGTACAGACAATGACATATTCATCAATGAGGATAATAGCTTAGTTTTGGGATTGAACTGTAAGTGTTGTATGAATAAATGAATATGAGCTGTGTACTGCAAAGTTGAATGGCTGACACATCTGCAAGACTGGGTTTTTTTTTTTAATTCAGACCCCTTGCGGGATGACAGGACTTTTCCAAATCCTAGTTCTGTGGGTAGAATTATTATTTTTTATATAAATCCTCTCTTCCTGCTTTGGAAAAGCTATTGGTATGTTTACATCATATGCTACAGCAGCAGATTCTGGCCCCCGGCTTCATGCACCAAGGATGAAAACTGGATGGTTACAGTTTCTGCAACCATTGGGTTAAGAGGCCAGTCAATCAACATGAACAACATAAACCAACATCACACTACAACACGTGCAAACTGCTACACTGATTGGTCTTTATCTTGTAAATTTCTTCATATAATACAGGTGAATGTGCCCTAGGTTGGTGGGACTACATGCACCTGTAGCAGCAGATGGAAACCAGATGGTTAGATCCTTAGTTCAAAGGATGGAGTGCCTTTCTGTATGCTTGTTTGAGGCATGTGGAATTCAAATTCATCTTGGTTACAAAGAGAAATTTGAATCATAATGGACAATCCAGATGATCAATTATGATTTGAGAAATATATATATTTTTTAAATCTAGAAAAGTTTTATAACAACTCTAAATATTAAGGAGGTTACTCTACAAAATACCAACCTCTGGTGATTTAAAGTTAGCTGATATCTCTTTTATCTGCTTTACTTCAGTGGCTGTAATACCGCCAAGCACAATAATTACCAGTAGTGGGCATTCACGGGGATGGGGCTTTGCAACATTCATAAAGAGACTGAAAGGAGAAAAAGAGACAGACCTTTAAAATTAAAGATTATTATTATATATTATATTTATAATCTATTTATAAACATTTAAATGCAGTCATTACTTTTACCTGAAGCCAGTTCTTAAAATATCAGTAAAGCTGCTAGAGTGTAATTCCAAGTCTGGCAATTCATCCAAAAATGGATTGAAAATATCTTCAATAAGTTGTTTCAACAGAGGTCTATACACAGCTGGAAGGGCAGGATCCTCAATTTCAAAGAGAAATCTGGAAGCACAGTGAATTTGTTACAAGACTAGTATAGTAACATCAGAACTTAAACTGAACAGAATATAAATACACAAAAAATCTGAGTTTGCCAACTTACAATCAAAAAAGTTTTATAAAACTCTATAACTCATATTTGCATCAAGTAAATTAAATATCTCTCTATACATTAAAAAAGTTTTCCTCCTGGTAATATTTATTCAAGCCAATGGGAAAAGAGAGAAATGTGGGTGATGTGGTACAAGTGGGCAGGGCAATTACATCACTATAAATTCTCAGGTAATCACACAGGTGATTTCCCGATTACATTTCGATCAGTGTGTTATAATGTTAGTATATTAGTATAATTATGATAGGGGTGTAGAAGATTTGACTTACTCGGTCATACCTTTATATTTTACATGGGACAAAACAGGAAATAAATGGTGTCTGCATAAAAATGTGTAAAGTGGTCACTTGGTTGAACAGCGTCACACTGCAAGATGTTGAGAGGTTTCATTTGAAATTATTGTTATGTGAAGCGAAACATCTAAGGTGTTTCTAAGATGTGAGAACTGTGAATGGAGTAATGTACGAGACTTTTCAAGAAGCCGCTCGAGCAGCAGGTGTAAGCAAATTGGTTTATCATGTGAAGGAAACTCTCTCTCCAAAGCAGCTTCAGTAATGATGCCAAGCAGGTTAAGACATTTTTTTGTATATTTGATATTGGATGGGGGTTGGCAAGCAGAGTCTCCTAGTTATTATTAATATTATCATATTTATAATCTATGACATTTAATCACATTCATTTCTTTTGGCACTGATAAGCAAGTGACTAACCAGTGCCAAAAGAAATTAAATTTAGAGTTGTTTCAATAAATTTTAAGACAGCCCAATGTAAGATGGATCACAGTCCATTCTGAGCATAGTATAAGTCAAAATAATTTATCAGCTACATCCATCATCCAGGTCAACATATGGTGCCTGATTGAATTACAGAACATATCTTACTTATCCATTCAAGAATATTTGAAATACATACACTGAGCCACTTTATTAAATACACTTATCCTTTTCATGGAATGGAGCATAGAAACATGACATGCTCCACTAAGTGATATGGTGCACCAATAAGCAGGAAAACTGATACATAGGGATGCTTTGTGCAATTCAGTGTTAGAATGGGTAAGTTGAAAGATTTTAGTGACTTTGAACATGGCATGGCACAAGAAGCACTGGTATGAGCAGTGGCACGTTATACCTTTATGGAGCCTAAGGCAAAATGGAATTTGAGAGCCCCATTTATACCTTTATGGGGACAAGGCAAAATGGAATTTGGGGGACCCATCTAAAGAAAAAACTAATACAGAACATTTTCAATTTCATTTTATTGTGGCAACAAGACAAATTATATGGCATAAGAACTAAATATAAAATTTCATACAAATTGGTAAAATCATATTTGAAAAAAAAAAAAAAAAGAAAATTTTCAAATTAATCTTCAAGCAAAGTTCATTGACCTTGGCAGGCAGAAAGTTCAGTTCTGATAAAAATCACTTAAAAATATTAGCAAAAAACAGCAAATGAGTTTTTGAAACAGTGATTTTGAGGCCCCTTTGATCGGGGCCTTAGGCAGATGTCTTTTTTGCCTATAGGATAACACGCCACTGGGTATGAGTATCTCAGAAACTGTAGCCCTGATGGGCTTTTCACATATGACCATGTCTCAACTGTATCAAGAACAGTCCAATAACCAAATAACATCTAGCCAACAGCAATCCTGTGATCAGTTTGTTTGTTTGTTTGTTATTTGGTTTTTAGGAGCATTAGCAACTAAGGTCATATTGCTCCGAGGATATGCGGTGGTCATTCCCTGACCTTTCCGCATCCTCCGTATTTGGTGGTCACAGGCTCGAACCCCGGTCTAATCAAGAAGCGTGTGCTACGCACTGCTGCTGCTCCTGCCCACCTGGCTACGGAGGCACTCCAGTGATCAGAAACAGCTTGTTGATGTGAGAGGCCAATGGAGGCTAACAAAACTTATGCAAGGTAACTCAATAACAACAAAGTGCAAGGTACTATCAGTCAATAACAACAAAGTGCAAGGTACTATCAGTCAATAACAACAAAGTGCAAGGTACTATCAGTCAATAACAACAAAGTGCAAGGTACTATCAGTCAATAACAACAAAGTGCAAGGTACTACAATAACTGGTAGACAAAGAAGCATTTCAGAAATGCACTTGTTATACTTTATCACAGATGGGGTATTGCAGCTGATGATCAAACTGGGTTCCACTTCTATCAGGAAAAAAACAGTAAACGGAATGGAGACAACTGTCATACAACAGGCCAGTATAGTGTAAGCTGTTGGCTTATTGCTGACAGAAAGAAGGATCCAGTCTAAATGGAAAAATAAATGCTTTTATTTAGCTTTGAAGATACAAGGCATTGTCACAAAAATAAAGCTGCACTGATACACAGAATACAAATTGTTCAAGTTAAATTTATTCATATGGTACTTTATAAGCTGAAAACAGAAGATAAATTTTTCAAAGGTTTGTTCTTTGTGATTAAAATGGGGTGTTGAGTCTATCTACCTATGATTACCTTATGGAAGTGATTACAAGTTTTGATGAGAGAAGAGTGTATTTTGTCCAAGGAATGATGATATTTCATATACACTGTTATATGAAATTTCAGGAAAATATAAGAAGTCCTTTTCTATGGTTGTCCATTAATTGTAAATGGCACTCCAGAATGTGAAACTGATCTTAGTCTAGTCATACAGTTATTCAAGAATTTGGCTATAGTCCTTGGATAAACATAAGAAAACATATAGTTGCCTATATGCTTTGTTACTTTTTTTTTTATCCTGCCAGGTGTCAACAATGCAGGCTGGTGGTGTAATGGTGATGGGGGGAGGGTTGTGGTACAGACTGAGTCCCTCATTACCAGTGGAATCTGGAAAT
Source organism: Mastigoproctus giganteus (assembly GCF_048544385.1). Classification (NCBI taxonomy): domain Eukaryota; kingdom Metazoa; phylum Arthropoda; class Arachnida; order Uropygi; family Thelyphonidae; genus Mastigoproctus; species Mastigoproctus giganteus. The sequence continues at coordinate 132,085,668 of NC_143576.1, forward strand.
TGTTTCATATCAGGTGTATCTCTTCATGACTGCAGTGTATTCATCTGCAAATGAGTTCTTCACATTGCAAGGCTAGAATTGTACAAAAACAGATCCTGGAATGTGAGAGTAAATTCATCCACCAGATTCATCCATGAGGCTTTCTACTCTTCAGAGTAGAAATCTGCAACCACCGAATTTTCATCAACTGTGGGAAGCAACTAAGTCATCACTGATAAGCATTCCTGTAGCATGCTTTTGATTGATATATTCTTGAGTCCAACCACAGTGAGCTCAGGCTTTTCTGAGGTTTAAAGAGGAACCTACTCACTATTAGATTATTAGGTCACTCAGTGAATGGTACTCTGGTACCATATATGTGTTGAAGGAGGAGAAAACAAAAGATCTTTATTGACCGATTTGAATTTCTGTAAATTACAATTTTCAAGAAATACAAGCAACACCTTATACATAGGAAGGAAAGTTGTTCCAGGGAACAAAAGTATTAGGCTTTTTTTTTTTTTTTTTTTGTAGCAAAGAAGTTGAAGGGATAATGAAACTGAAATGAAAGAAGAGGGAAATTCATTTTTGCAAGTTTGGGATTGAATTGTGAATGGATGTGAATCAATGGTGTTGATTCAAGTGTTCAGATATTCTTTTTTCATTTTTTTTAATGAAACTGAAATGAAAAAGAGGGAAAATATTTTTGCAAGTTTGGGATTGAACTGTGTATGGATATTGAACGGTGTTGATTCAAGTGTTTTCAGATATTCAGATCCTTTAACCCTGGATATCCAGGACCTTGACAAAGAGGAGAGGCAGTCATGCACCTGAATTTCTGAGTGAAACTTTTCAACCTTCTCCATTTTTTTTTTTTTTTTTTTTTTTTTTTTATCTTTTCCTTTAATTTCTAATACTTTTGCTTTCCCAATCTATTAGGGAACAAAGGGCAAGGGAATGCTCTTCAATTCTCTTTCACCTTCATCCTTCCACTTTTTCCCTAAACCCTGAAGTAATGCCCCATGGCTATAAAAACCCCTGTAAAAAACATTTTCAAAGGTAAGCAGTGAAATGTGGGAACTGGGGTTTCTTACCATTTTACTTTATTTATTTATCTTTTTAAGTGTTGTTATGCTCAATGCTGTGGAACCCAATTTTGGTAGTTGTGTATTATTAATTTTTGTTATTTAAGTACAACTGGTTCCTCACCTTTCCAAAGTTCACAAGCTACCTGACTGCTTTATTTATTCTTTCTGTCACAGAAGATTCTGGGCACTGAGGATATATTTATTCTCCTTGTACAGGTTTGGACTTAATGCAAGTTTTTTTTTTTGAGGGGAGTGTATATTTCTCTTAGAATAATGAAGCACTTGATTTGAATTCCTAAACATAACAAAGGTTTATTTCCATATCAAAATTCACACAGTATTGTCTCATTTAATGCTAAGAAATATTATTTCCACTTTCCTTCTGAAATCGTATAACTTAATTAAAGTTAGCTACAGGAACAATGAAAACTTTCCTTCTGCCTCCTTTATACATATTCATCATACATTTTTTCCAATTAATCTAAAATTTTCTTTCAAATCCGTTTGTATGTGCAACACCTTTCCTCAAACAATCTCAGACTATACAACTCTCTGAAAGCAATCCTTTTACCCTTACAAAATACTACTCCTCTAGCCAATTATAATTTATGAATCAAATATCTACCCCTTTGTTTTTTTTTTCCTTTACAAACATATACAACTTTGGGATACATATATTCTCCCTAGAGCACTTATAAAATATAATCCTGAGCATATAACATATGTTCTACACAATGCCATTATATCAACGATAGATAGTATTTTCTCACTCTCTCTCTCTCTCTCTCTCTCTCTCTTTCTTTCTTTCTTTCTTTATCTTCCTACCTAACTCAGTTTCTTCTATTTATTAGTGTTCTAGGCCTACCTCAAGCTATCTGTCGACAAAATTAACAATTATCAGTCCTGAGTGGATTGTAACAATTAACCTATATAATTGCTGGAGACTTACTTTTTCTTGCCCTTTCTTTGTTTCACAGCCACCAGTAGATTGATCTTCCACTTCTGATCTTTTTACTCGGCCGTCTTCCTTGTACCTGGCTTACAGATATTTCAGGCATTCCTTTCCTAGATTCTCCTGTCGAGAAATCGATGGGCGATGGTCTGCATCCATTTATTTGCTTAATACGATGAGGCTTGGACGTCTTTAAGCATTCAGCAGGCCATTCATCAGACACACTTCTCAATATTTTTGTAACTATCTTCACTCCTCCCAACTTTACTTCAAACACAGGCATTTCTACTTGACCATTCTTTCAGACACGATGTTACAACATTATTTTTTAGACATTCACAAACCAAAAATTTTTTTTTCCAACGACCCGCCTTTCTCTTCGTGCTCCTGCTTTTTGTTTCTGTTCTCCCACCTTCTTATTAACCAATCACAATCATCTTCTCTTCCAGCATCTCTACTGTAATTCGTCCTTCCTCTGAAATCTTTGTTTTCTCTGTGTGCTGTATGGTTGGGAATTTCCCCCCTCCCCTAAGTACAAGGGTTGCAGACCCACTTTCTCCTAACTGTACTCTCCTTTAATCTGGTTCATTCCTCTCATAGTCAGAAACAGACACCCTTCTGTTTCCCAAATGCATTCTAGGATCAGTTTCATTGTATGTACCTGAAGCTTAAGTTATTTTCCATTACTCTACACATGCATAGGGTTAATGGCTAATTTGGGACGGTGACTTTATTCCTTTCCCTACATATCTTTCCAGCCATCACTTGCATTCCAAACTATTATTGTTAGAAATCAAACTTGCCATCCATTATCACATTCCAATTGTTCTGTACTTGCTCACATTGGCATAACTAATTAGCAATCTACTTCAAATGAATATCTGTGCAGATTTAGATGCAAAAGCACTTAACTTACCCTCTCTGTTTAAAAATAATTAATTTCAAAAGGCAAAAATTTATTATTTTTCTGGAGTTGTAAGATTGGGATCTTACAGAAGCTCACTTGTTCTTTATTTAAGGTTATTATCTGATTCACTTGCAAATAATATATTAGTAAGGAAGCATTTGTTTTACCTTACATGTATAGCAGATTTTGAAATGGAAGCTTTGTTCATTGTTATATTAGGTTTCATGTATGTGAAGTATTCCTAAACTTTTATACTAGCAATGTTTGTTTTTGCTTTGGATTTTATGAGAGAAATAAACACAGTGCAATGTGCTGTTGTCAAACTGCATGGACAAGTGTATGTCCATGCAGTTTCAATCTGCATGGACATACACTGAACTTTGTTAACCAATCATTACATTTTTCATTGCTGTGAGCATTTTAAGCATTTAATTATGATGTTTATGTGTGAACAATGTGTAAACATCAAATTTTGAAAATTCTGAGAAGTCCACTTCTGAAACATTGGAAACGATGCATCAGGTTGTTTAAGGAGAGGATTTCCTATCCCAAACTATGCATTTGGATAGCTTCATATATTAAAGAGGGAAGAGAAAATTTAGCAGACAATGACTATGTTAGAACTTTAACTTTTTTTGTTTTACCTTAGTGCTTGAAGAAACTGAGTCAGAAATGCATGCATCAGAACCACTGTGCAACCGTTGATAAACTTGCAGAAGCTTTAAAAATTTCACATAGAAGCTGACAGAATTTTAAGTGATGATTAGAACATGCATAATATGTGATGCTTCAGATGCATGCTTATGGGCAATGTAATAGGTGGATGGCAATGTGCACTGATTGCATAACAGCATCTGATAACATCTTCAAATGACAATACTAAGAAAGTCAAGGCATCAGTGAGACTGGAAGAAGTCATTACATTATTATTATTATTATTGATCTTATATTATTTCTCCCTGACTGGGGGATTCCACTCCGTGACGGTTACTGCTAACAAGTACACAGGGTGGTTGTAGTGTCTGGTGTTACTGTTGGTCGAGGAACTCTCTGAATATCCTACAGGTGTTCAGGATTGGACTTTCTGGAGTTCCTTGTAGGTGTTCTCTGGGAGACCTATTGCTGCTAAGCTGCTATGTAGAGTCTTTGGCACCATACCGGTGGTTGACATGATGAATGGGATGGTCGTTACTTCTTGCATATGCCACATCTCCTTGACCTCATGTCTCAGGTTTGTGTACTTCCTAATTTTTTTCTCATGGGTTTTCTGGACATTTCAGCATTGGGCACTGCTATATCAATCACGTAGGTAGCCTTTTCCATCTTGTTCACAAGGGTTATGTCCGGTCTGTTGTGCGGGATGGTCTTATCCGTTATTATTATTATTATTTTATTTATTTTATTTTTTTTTTGGATCTTACTGGATCCTCATTATATAGCGGTTGGTCCCATTAGTGAGTTCATATCAAAATGGTGAATAATTATATTGAATATAAGCAAGCAGCTAAGCAGTGAGGAATTAAAAATGTAACAAATGTTATGTAAATATTCCACTCTAGTACTAGGGTGCATTGACCAATTGCAGCAGTTAAGTGTAGGAAATGGGGTTATTAAACTATTTCAATGCTCATGTTGAAGTGTAACTTTGTTTTCAAACCTAATTTTTTTAAAAATATTTATCTTATTTATTATATAATATTATAATACATCGCCCTGAGTTGTGATGCTGGGGTATGTTTCTGTATTCCATTTTCTTTTAATGGGAATATATATATATATATATATATAAAGTATTCAGATATATATTTGCATTTAAGTTCAGAAGACAATAATTGAGTGAAGAGTTTTTTTTTTTTTTTTAAATCAATGTTTAATCAAAGCTGCTGTGCATCACTAAAAATGGCCTTATTCTTCATTCAGCCATTATAATTTATAGAGCAATTACCTGAAAAACATTTAGAAATCAATCCGTCTAAAATATGTATGTACATCCAAAAGATTAAATATATCTTGAAATTTTTTTTGTCTAATTTAATTTCTGTAAAGTATACTGTTAAACAGAATCAAAAAAGGCATATTCTAGGAATTTGGTGTTTGACACAGTTGGCAATGAAAAACAATTCAGATGACAATCATATTTTATTGTAAGGTTGGCTGAAAAGCAGAAAAATGAACTAAGCACATTATCAATAGCAAAATGGTCGTAGGTTTATATTTCACTGTAGCATCGAATAATTTAAAAATCATATAAATTTAAAAATCATATATATTCACTGTGTGAAATGTCTGTCTTTGAGGATGATTTGGTCACTTCCCCGATGATCGAAAGTTGGCCAACAAGACAGCTTACACTCTCACAATAGTTGTTTGTTTGTTATTTTGGTTTTTAGGAGCATTAGCAACTAAGGCCATTTGCTCCAGGATATGCAGTGGTCATTCCCTGACCTTTCTGCATCCTCCGTATTTGGTGGTCATGAGCTTGAACCCTGGTCTAATCAAGAAGCGTGTGCTATGCACTGCTGCTCCTGCCCACCCGGCTACAGAGGCACCTCTCACAATAGAACCAACATAGTTATCCATAGGTAGACTAATGTTACCTGTATCTTTTTTAAATAAATGTATCACCAAAAGGAAAATCAGCTATTTGTTTAAAACATGAAGTACTACTATGAGAGCTGTTTCAAAAATGCTGGTCTTACTTTCAGATGATGGTAGACTTTATTAGTGAATATATGTCAACCTGTGAAGAATGTATTGCCAAACTGAAGAAGTGAGTGGCAAAGTGACATATGGAAGAAAAACTTCAAAACATGCACAGGTTATATATACCTTTAACTCTTAACATGGAGATGTGTTAGATCCTAACATAGAACGTAAAACTAGATAGTGAAACACGTAGCACTGTATTAGAAATCTGTTAGCTTAGTATGGTATTATCAATTAATCAGTAAAATTTATTAATCTTAGTAAATTTCATTGTCAATTAAATTATACTTTTTAGTGAAATACATATAACGACTTAGACTTTACAAATGTAACATTATAAATTAATACTTGATAGGAGATACGAAAGTCATTTAATGTAACTCGGAGATAATACTTGATATTGAAATATATATACAGTATTATAACTGCATTCGGTTTTAAGTTTAGGGTTATATTTTTGTATTGAAATTGAAATTTTATTTGAAATTAAATCGAAATCATGACTCAGACAAGAGTAGCAAAGCAAAAGGCTCAAGCTAATGGGCGTGCTGTGGCTCAGGGGAGAACTGAGGGTGGGCAGTTGTCCTCTGAATCACAGCCTTTTCAAATATACTGCTTGTTTGATGTTTGTTGAGCAATCAGGAATGGGACATGATATTGACAAGGGGGATATCTATGTGTGTGCGCATGCAATGTAAGGAGTGTGAGGAAATCAGGCACCAACTCATCATTGTTATGGGTCTATATGAAACTTGAGGGACAGAGTGGATGCCCTCAAAGGATTTAAATTGAGGGACACATCAAGCTCTAAGCGACTCATATTAATGCCAGAGCTTGCACTTGAACATCACGCAACACAGCAGCAACCCCCAAATCAGAATGCACTGGTCCCACAGGAACTAGTAGTTGTCGGTGACTCTGTTGTCAGGGAAACGGGAAACATATTGTGCAAAAAAGAAAGGTGGAAGAGGACCAGGGCATGTCTGCAAGGGGCAAAGGTTGATGGCATTGTAGAGCAGATATGAACTTTTAAGAGCACAAAAGGTGATATTGTTGTACACATTGGTTCTAATGATATTAAGAGTAGGAAACCGGCAGAATTACTTAACCAGTACAGGTCAAAGTTGAAAAAAAGCCATGAGTTAGGGTTGAATTTAAAATTGTCTGCAATTCTACCCAGACACAATAGGAGTGATTATATGATGAGAGCCTTATCGATCAATTCGGCCCTGGAGAGATTGTGCAAGGCTCAAGGGGTAGAATTTTTCTCAGCCTGGTCTGTGCTTGTTAACAGGAGAGACTGCTTCTACAGGGATGGGATGCACATATGGGATGCACATAAATAGAAAGGATATATACAAGAATATTTGCTGATGCTATTGAGGAAATGTTAGGTGGGTCAGAAAACTGCTAGCTTGGGGGGGGAATACACAGACTAATAGATTAACAGTAGACACTGGCAGAAGTGAAAGTGATTCTTGCACTGCTTCTATTGGAATGAGCAGCAGCCTGGAAAACAAGGTGCAGGGGATTTCAGAGGTTGCCGGGAGTTACTGCGGAACAAGTAAATACATGGGCTGTGTTAAGGTAGCTAAGAATAGGAACAGGTGCATGTATACTTGCATGTACACCAATGCTAAAAGTTAGGTAAATACATTTGATGAATTTGAGGTGTTGGTCAAAACATCAAAGGCAGATATTGTTGGAATATCAGAGACGTGGTGTCTGCATAACAGATGCAGAAATAGAATTTGTGGGAGTACAATGTGTATAGAAAGGATAGGAAGGTAGGAGGGGTTATGCTATTAGTTAAGAAACACAAAATCCAAGGACGTACAGCCAGTCGACATGTCTGGACAGTACAGTGTTGAGTCAGTTTGTTGTGACATAAGCACTGGGAAAGCAAAAGTAAGAGTAGGAATGTGTTATAGGCCTAATGACTCTGATGAGTATAATAAAGAACTGTACAGAGAAATTGAGAGAGCCAGTAAATCAGAGTGTCTTAAAATGAGAGATTTTTAAATAGAAAGGGTGCAAGAATATTTCCTGATGCTATCGAGGCAGTGTTAGGTGGGTCGGAAAACTGCTAGCTTGGGGGAAGACAAAGACCAATAGATTGACAGTAGCCACTGGCAGAGGTGAAAGAGATCCTTGCACTGCTTCTATTAGAATGAGCAGAAGCCTGAAAAACAAGATGCATGATATTTCAGAGACTGCTGGGAGCCAATGCGGTACAAGTAAACACATGGGTTGTGTTAGGGTAGCTAAGAACAGAAACAGGTGCAGGTATATTTGCGTGTACACCAATGCTAGGAGTTTAGTAAATAAATTTGATGAATTTGAGGTATTGCTCAAAACATCAAAGGCAGATATTGTTGGGATATCAGAGACGTGGTGTCACACAGATATAAGGGATGCAGAACTGCAATTTGGGGAGTACAACGTCTACAGAAAGGATAGACAGGATAGGAAGGGGGGAGGGATTATGCTATTAGTTAAGAAACACATAAAAACCAAGAAAGTGAAGCCAGTCGACATCGCTGGACAGTGCAGTGTTGAGTCAGTTTGGTGTGACATAAGCATTGGGAGATCAAAATTGAGAGTAGGAGTGTGCTATAGGCCTAATGACTCTGATGAGTATAATAAGAAACTGTACAGGGAAATAGAGTGGGCCAGTAAATCAGAGAGTCTTATAATGGGAGATTTTAATTTCCCAGATATTGACTGGAATTTGGGGGCTGGTCACTCACACACTAGCAGGGCTTTTGTAGATTTATTGGATGATTGTTTTCTACATCAGCATGTTCGGGAGGCAACTAGAGGGAGTAATACTCTTGATTTGATTATCAGCAGTGATTCTTCATGCATTAAGAATCTGCAGATAAATGAACCACTAGGTGGCAGTGATCACAGTGTGCTGAAGTGGGATTTACTCAAAGAGGTAACTACCATTAGGGGTAAAGGGAAGGGTTATTGCTTCCGTAAAGGCGACTACGATGGACTGAGACAGTATTTAAATTCTACACAGTGGGACCAACTGATGATGTTACCAACAGCAAATTCAAAATGGGAAGCATTCAAAGAACTTATCTTGGAAGCTACTAGGCTTTACATACCAACTAAGAAATATTGTTCAAGGTTCAGGCCAAAATGGATGTCAGATGAACTAATGAGGCATATGGCAGAGAAGAAAAATGCATGGGATACTTACAAATTAACACATGACACAGAAGCCTATGATAGATACAAGTTGATATGCAACCAAGTTACAAAGGAGGTTAGGCAGGGGAAGGCAGATTACGAGAAATCCTTGGCAAGGGATGCAAAGAAAAACAGCAAAGACTTCTTTACTTATGTAAACTCTAGAAGGAAGGGGATGAATCAGATTGGTCCACTTGATATCGATGGTTCAACTGTAGATGATCCTGCTCAGGTAGCTAACAAACTAAACGAGTATTTTGCATCTACATTCACACATGAGGAGTTATTCAGGGAGGAGAATGCTAGAGGTGAATTAAACTCTGGCAGTAAGCTTGATGATTTTGTAATAACTGAGAGCAAAGTGGAGGAGAAATTGTTGAAGATAAACATAAGAAAGGCAACTGAGGGCGACGGAATCTATCCAGTTATATAAAAGGATACAGAAAAGTAAGTAAGCAAACCCTTAGCCACAATTATGAGAGCTTCCTTGGACTCAAGGGGAGGTACCCTTGGACTGTACATGTGCAAATGTGACATTGTTCAAAAAGGAGGATCAAAGGGCGACACAAGTAATTACGGACCTGTTAGTTTAACTTCTGTTCCAGGGAAATTAATAGAGGCACTGGTTAAAGAAGCACTGCAGGATCATCCAGACAAGACTTCAATTATAGCTCAGGCACAGCATGGGTTTGTTAAGGGGAAGTCATGTCCGATCAATTTTATGGGATACTATGATGTGGTCACAAAGGAACTGAATGCAAAAATAATTTTGATATATATTTGGATCTTAGAAAGGCTTTTCATACTGTTGCACATGGAAGACTGCTACACAAATTGGAGCAGTGTAGCATTGGAGGCAAATTGCTGCTATGGATAAAGGGATGGTTGAGTGGAAGAAGACAGAGTGGTAAGCAATAGACACTGCTCTTTGTGGACTAATGTTATTAGTTGAGCTCCCCAGGGTTCGGTGTTGGGTCCATTGTTGTTTTCTGTATTTATTAATGATATTCATAAAGGTATATAAGGCTAAATGTCAAAGTTTGCAGACAATACGGAGGTCAGCAGGGTTGTTAATGAGAGTATACTGCTGCAGCAGGATCTAGAAAAGTTGAGCTGACGGGCTGAGAGGTGGCAACTGAAGTTTAACATTGACAAATGTAAAGTATTGCATATGGGAAGCAGTAACTCCGGTGTAACATATCAACTGTGTGGTACTACACTGACAGTGATAAGGAACAAAAAGGACCTGGGGTAATTGTGCAGGCAGATATGAAGTTTTCTGAGAAGTGCAGACGGTCTGCAAGAGTAGACCGTCTATCATTGCTGACTGTCTGCAATGATATGCAGGAATTTTTATAGTAGGGATAAGGAGGTGATTATCCCCTTGTATAAAGCAATGGGCAGGCCACACCTTGAGTACTCTGTTCAGGTCTAGAAGCTTCATTTTAAGAAGGACGTAGAGCTGTTGGAACGAGTACAGAGAAGGGCAATAAGATTAGTGAATGGAACAAAGGGTTGCTCTTATGAAGAAAGGCTTAAGTTTTGCAAATTACAGCGTCTGGAGACTAGGCACCTGCAAGATGATCTGACTGAGGTGTATAAAGCTTGAATGGTTTGATTGAATTCTTCCTCTTGTTCAGAATATTCACCTAAGAGGGAATAAATTCAAATTGAGGAAAGATAGTTGTAGGAAAAATGTGCGGAAGTTTGCCTTTAGCCAGCGGGTGGTCGATTGCTGGAACAAAACTTCCATATGTCGTTGTAGAAGTTGATAGCTTAAATAGGTTCAAGGCAGAACTAGACAAACAGTTGGAGTGAGTGGATGGGTGAAACGAGAAGGTTTTTTTTTTTTTGGTGATGCTATTACAAGCTTGCTTTCTTGCATTATGTGCCTTTACTAATGTGCAAATGTCACTCCTACTCACAAGGGGATCAAAGGGTAAAGTGACTAATTACAAATTGGAGCAGTCTGGCATTAGGGACAAGTTACTGCTATGGATAAAAAGATGATTGAGTGGCAGGAGCTAGAGAGTGGTTATTAAAAATCACATCTCTTCATGTACTAATGTTAGCATGGGCGTCTGCAGAGGGGGGCAAACAGGGCACTCGCCCCTCCCTGGGATCGAGTAAAAAATTTCACAAATTATAATCGTAAAAGTGATTGAAATATGTAACCTTACACCCTCGACCATGGGATGCTTTGTCTGCCTTAAATTTTATTACAGGTTGGCCAGTTTCAGCCCTCAGCGAGGCAACCAAAGAACACGTGCTTCATCTATTGCAGCAATAAAACACATGTTCCTGTTTTTGGTTCACCGACTGATATTCCCCAAACTTTACCAGAAGTTTTGGGACATTGCGACTATTTCCCTTCTATTAATTCTGCAATAACTATTGGTATGACATTACCTGTTACAACCTGTACCATTGAAAGAAGTTTCAGCACCTTGAGCCTTGTGAAAACATGGTTAAGGTGTCCACTATCTCAGAAACTCGCTTATCAGGTTTATGTATGATTAGTGTGCACAGGAAGAAACTAGAAGAGGAAGCGGTAAAGAAGAAATTTATTGAAAATGTCATCAATAGGTTTGCAAGCGATAGACGGAGAATTCAATTCTTATACGATAAGTGATTATTGAAATTATTATTATTATCTATATATATATGAAGTTATGTAAAAGAATATAAGAAACAGAAAAGGAGAAAGAGTGACAGAACAGATTAATGCCATCAATACATTACATCTGTCTGTATATAACAATTTTTGAGTTAATTATAATACCAACTAGATAAATTGGAGAATTTAGCATAAAAGTATTAGGGGTGGAAACTATACTCATTAGTTCAAAGGGCCAAGTTTAGGTAACCTAAGTTGGACTTTTGTTGTACCCTATAAATAAACACATAAAATAAAATAAAATAGTAAAATTAAAATGATAACATAGCTAATTATAAATATATGGATACATTGAATGGAACATTAACTAGGGCTAGCTCCACTCAATATATCCCATCAATAATTAGCTGAAGCTATCTGTTTCTGTTTATCATCTGGCAAACAGAAATGAGAATGAGTATAGTTTGCACCCCTAATACTTTTATGCTAAATTCTCCAATTTATCTAGTTGGTATTATAATTAACTAAAAAAACTGTTATATATATATATATATTAATTCTTGTTTCCTTTATATTGTAAATTTATATACATTATGTATGTGTTTTTGTATTGATGCAATACTGCATTCTATAATCTACTTGTTTAATTAAATAGTTATTTAAAAAATTAAATAAAAATTTATTGATGTAATTATTTATCTCCAAGCTTTGCCCCCCCCCCCCTGGAAAATTTTCTGTGGATGCCCATGAATGTTAGTGTAGTCCCTCGTGGTTATGAGCTAGGCTCCCTTACTGTTTTAAGGAAGCATACTTAGCATACTCCAAGTATGCTGATGGTACAAAGGTTCGCAATGTGGTTAATGCCTGTAATGACAGTAATCGATCACTCCAACAAGACTGGCTAAATTAGATGGCCTGAAAAGTGGTAATGTACTGCATTTGGTTAGCAATAACTCCAAGAATAAAATACCAACTGGGTGGTACCACGTTCAAGATATTGCAGAAAGAAAACAGACCTATGGGTAATTTTGTCCAATATGAAGCAGTGCAGACAGGTTGCTGGGATAGCTCATAAGGTTCGGTCAGTGATATACAGGAATTTTCCCAGCAGAGACAAGGTGGTGATTATCCCATTTTATAAGGCAATTGTTAAACCATATCTTGAGTACTGCACACTGGTCTGAAAAGCTCATTTTAGGAAGGATGTCGACCTGTTGGACTGAATGTGCAGAGGAGAGCAATGAGATTGGTCAGAGGCACAAAAGAGTACTCTTATAAAGAAAGGCTACACTTCTGTAAATTGCAGAACCTGAAAAATAGGAACCTGTGAGGAGGTAAGATTGAAGGCTTTAAACAGATTGAGTAAATTTGGTATCCTTACTCTTTCTCAGATGAATCAAACACAGAGGGGCATAAATTTAAATTGGAAAAGGATGGTTGCAGGACAGATGTGTGAAAATTTTCTTTCAGTTAAAAGGTAAATTGATGTTGGAAAAGAAACTTCCATCTGATGTTGCAGAAGTGGGTAGTTCAAATAAATTTAGAAGGATGGACAAATGAAGTGGTGGGATTTTTTTTTTTTTTTGGCTGATGCTGTATAAGATGGCTTCCATGCATCACTTTACGATTACTACTACTCTGCATTCAGTTTCTATCTCTGAGAATGCTTTGGTCCCTCCAGTGATGGCAGCCAAAAGTTAACTGGTAAGGTTTGAGTTTATATCAAATTAGAAACAATACTGTTGCTCACAGGTTAGCCCTGACTTGTTAATGCAAATTTAAACAAATGACACTACCAAAAGGCATGACTATGTAATCAAGGCCAACCACTTTCTGATGAAAGACCTGTAATCTTAAAACAGTTGTGAAATGAGTGATTCAAGGTGGAATCATCTTTTGGTAAGGTGATTTCACCTTACCTATGTTGCTAATATAATTTAAAATGATATTAGCAATATAGGCTAACCCAACAATAATGCTATCTCCAATGTAAGAATATACTCAAGCTGTGATGGCTAGCTTTCAACTGCTATTACTGGAGACTACAGCAATGCATACACTATCTTTTAGTGCAAAAATTCCTCCTGCAATAATAATAAATGCATTTTAATATTAACAAATACCTGTACTTTTTAAGATGCTGTCTTTCCTTTGCTAGAGCTTTCAACTGACAGAATATTCTCTGAACTGCTGATATAACTCCATCCTCATCAAGCTTCTCCCCAACTAAAAATAAATAACAAGATGAACAACCAGGTTTTCTAAAATTTCCCATTCAATAAATAAATGTTCTCAATGTAACCAGCCAAAAATGCACGATAAACTGAAATGAGCCCTAATGGCTGTATTTTAGTAAATTTTTATTTAATAAAAGTAGAAAAAATAAAAAATAAAATAAAAATAAAAAAGAGTTCCAAATTTATAGACAATAACACATAAAAAATAACACAATAACACATAATAATAATACACCTAAACTTACAAATTGAGCTATGTGTAAAAAATATCCCACCACCAGATAAACAAATATTATTTGGTTTTCCAGCTATATTATGTACAAATTATCCTTGAATGAAAAGTTTGTAAAACTACAATAAAATAGAAAACAGAATTTTCCAGTTTAATTTACATGAAATCCAATAAAAATCACAAAGAATACAGAGCAGAAATGTGGTTACCAATATTCTTAAGAAAAAATGGAAGATCATCAGCATCTTGGAATACAGCTTCAACTAATGACACCTAAAATGGAAATAACAGAAGATTCAATACCTGATATTCTATGTGCTCTGATTCTCTATGTAAAAGAATCACAGAATGAGACAATATTCATATAGACAAGTGATAAGCAACGGTTTTTTTTTTTTTTTTCATTATTCTATAAGCTACAGTATTATGATATGGATCCATAAAACCCTTTCTAAAAATATTATCCAAGAATCGCCAATGCTGAAATGCACAGTTGCCAACTTTTGACTTTTGAAAAGCAAGGGATAGGCAAATAAAAGTACGAGGAAAGCAGAAAAATTTTTGGGAAAAATATAAAAAAAAAACAAAAAGAAAACAGGAGCTTTTCAGAAAAAGAAGAGGAAAGAAGATTTTTTAAATCCAGACTTTGAAATTGAATTTACCTAGGATTCTTCTCACTGTGCATTTCTGTTATGAGATATTGTTAAAACGACAAGCATGAATTAGGATAATTTGTTATATTTCAAGCTACCTTGTGCACTTGTCAGTTACCCAAACAAGAATCACCCTACATTAATTCTCTCTTCTTTCATAATAGCATTGGTTAGTTCTCACATAAAAATTTACAGAAATGATACTGCAAAACACTGCCACTTCATTATCAATGATACTGAGAAGAACTGAAAACTTGTGCACAAAAAATTTTTAATTTGAAAATGACGCACTGCCAATTGATGAAATTGTACCACCTCAGCATTTAAAAGATCATCAATTTTCAATGGAAGCTTATGCACCATGTAACGAAAAACTACTTCCTCAATGAATAAAAAAACAGAATCATCTCCTCTTGTTTTTGAATCTCCATGATCCATGACAGTATAAATGCCTATGACTAAGTCAGAATCATTCAGTCTAGTGTGGTAGTTACTTCTAAAGTGGAAGCGGAAGATTTAAAAACTGTTGTTATAACAAATTTACACATCATATTCTTAAACATATCTAGCAGTAATGAGCTGAATAAATGGAATGTAAAGTACATTGTATTGAAGAACTATATTCAGATATTCAAATATTGGCATAACATTTAAAATAAACAATAATTAATAATAATTTTTCTGTTTATATAGACAACCACATGGTCAGGAGTTCACAAGATAGAATGAATACAAGACACAGCACCGTATCAAGGGCTTGAACCCAGTTCACTCAAGGCACTTGTACTTATGCACCTTTGAGTTGACCACTCGGCTACAGTGGCCTCAAACAAATTTCTTTATACAAGCCAGAAGAGAGAAACATGACCAGACTTTCTGTACGACTGAGGATAACATACATAGAGTCAGCTTGCTTGGCCTGTTTAGGATTATCTTCACTAGAAGCTTGTGATTCAGTTATTTTTATTGAAAAGTGGAAACGTCATTAATTTGTATTCTTTCACACTTCTTTTGGATCATGAGCTGGATTTGGGCATGAATAATTTTTTTTTTTTTTTTTTTGGTAGTTGTTGGCGCATAGGCTTCTGTGGCCATAATGCACCTCCCAAGGTTTTTGCAGTACTTTGATCCAAGCCCAAGGTGGGAATCGAACCCGCGACCTTTGGGTTGCCAGGCAGGCACTTTACCCACCTGGCTAGCCTGGCCGGCCATGAATCAGTGCCACTCACTAGTAACTGCATGCTACTGTTTTACCAGCATGCTTAAACATTTACCCAAAGACAACAACCAACATCTACACACATAATTCAATTTTTTTTTTTTTACTTCAATGGCATGCAATCATCAAAACTTAAACGAATGTCAAACTAATCTTTCCTTTTAGTACTTCTTGCCAGATAGTAATATAATAAATGTCTATCAAATATTCATCTATTTTCAATAAGGCATGCAGCTCCTTTAACAGCATACATATTAATGAGATGACAGAGAGAGCCTATTACCATGAAGTGTGCTCAATCTCTTTCCTTAATATCTTTACTACCCCAGTTTTTAGGCCTACCATGACAGAACATTATCAACACTCGGTGGTAAACACCTGAAAAAGAATCTTAGCATATCAGAGTTACTGCTGGCAATTCCCTGGTAAGGCAAGGCATATAAAGTCAGCAAGTCTGGTAAGGCAAATTAGCCAGCCCGCCAGATGTTACTATAACTTTCAAGAATCTCCACTTGGGGGCTTGTTTGCACAACTTCTGAGGATCTTAACTCAAGGACTTTAGAAAGAGGCATTATTAACCTATGGTTGGTTAAAACGAAATCCCATACCTGGAGGAAATTTAAGTATCCTAAGCAGGATTCATAAATGTGGCAAATGGGATTTGTGTACATATAGTTATTAGAAAGGGACTGGACTTCTGAAAATCATTGTACTATGCAGGAAAATGTGCTAAACATGAATACTAAGATTCACCATTATAATGACATCAGCATTTCTGCTGCTAATATTGAATTCCATACTAAATGGCAATCCTAGAAAAATAAACACTGAAACAATTGCCTTGTACTTTTATTTTATTTAGTTACAAAATAATTGATATTCAAAAATGAATGAATGATAATTTAGTTATCATTAAAATACAAATTAAATTAAATTTTAGTTATGGTATATTAGACCTGTAAGGTAAAATAGGATTCAACAACTAGAGGTATAATCAAGATTATTGATATCTATGACAAAATATCACAAATACATGTTTAATTTACATTCTTTTTAATTTAATTAGATTCTTTTTAATTTCTAATTGCATTAAATTGGTTTTTAATTATTTATTTTTTACTCTAGTGTAAGTTTTCGATTTTTTCGTTTTAACTTCTGGAGAGTATCATACAGAAGTGTTCTACATGCTATATTGAGGTAAACTCCTCTTTTTGTAAAATAATAAGAGGAGTTTACCTCAATATAGTATGTAGAACACTTCCGTATGATACTCTCCAGAAATTAAAACGAAAAAATCGAAAACTTACACTAGAGTAAAAAATAAATAATTAAAAACCAATTTAACACAATTAAAAATTAAAAACCAATTTAACGCAATTAAAAATTAAAAAGAATCTAACGAAAATATTCAAAATGATTTTCCTTCCTTAGGAAAATCGTTCTACATACTATATTGAGGTAAACTTCTCTTATTATTTTACAAATATTAATATCAACGTAGAACGTATTGAGTATTACAGCTCTGATTCACAGTATTAAATTATAATTTAATAAAATATTAATATATAATTATAATTTAATACTTCATAACTGATTAATCATTAAATAATTGACTTTAATTAAATTATTAGTATTCACATAAAAACCCATGTATATAAATAATGTAGTAGTAGTAATAGTGGCATGTGATGCAAGAAAGCAAGTATATGAGCTTATGCAGCATCAGACAAAAAAAAAAAAAAAAAAAATTACACAACAATTCCCTCTAAATGTTTATCCAGTTCCTCCTTAAATTTATTTAACCTATCAACTTCCACAATGACAGATGGAAGTTTGTTCTAGCAATTAACCACCCGCTGGCTAAAGGCAAATTTCTGCACATCTATTCTACATCTGTCTTTCCTCAATTAGAATTTATGGCCCCTTAGGTTCGTAATCTGAACAAGTGGAAGAATCCGTCAGAATTGAGCATGCTCAACCCATTTGAGGCCTTATACACCTCAATCAGATCATCTCGCAGGTGCCTAGACTACAGCCACTGCAATTTGCAGAACTTAAGCCTCTCTTGGTAAGAGGATCCCTTCATTCCCCTCACCAATCTTGTTGCCCTTCTCTGTACATGCTCAAGCAAATCTACATCCTTCCTAAAATGAGGCCTCCAGACCTGTATGCAGTACTCAAGGCGTGGCCTGACCATTGCCTTATCCTTTTCCCTGCTAGCAAAATTCCTGTATATCATTGACAAAACCCATGACCTGCCTGTCTGCACTGCTCAGAAAACTTCAAATCTGACTGCAGAATTACTCCCAGGTCTTTTTCATTTTCCACCACCTTGAGTGTAGTACCGCACAGTTGGTACGTTCCTCTGTTACTTCTACCCATATGCAGTACTTTGCATTTGTCAATGTTAAACTTCAGTTGCCACTTCTCTGCCCAAATATTCTAGATCCTGTTGCAGTAGCACACTGCCATTACTGTCATTAACAACCCTGCCAACCTTTGTATCATTTGCAAACTTCGACACTAAGCCTGATATACACCTGTATCATCTTCATCAATATCATTGATAAATATACAAAACAACAATTGTATAATCAGGACCTTATACATTCCAATCAAAGGATGTAGTAATGATGCAATCGAACAATAAATAAAAACCGATATATTTAGTATTAACCAAACAGTTGTCTAAGTTGATAAGGCATTTTTTTCTGATTAACAATTTGTACTTTAACTATTTAACTGATTAACAATTTGCACATTCGCACAATCGTAGCCTTTTTTTCGAAAAAAAAAAAATAAATAATAATAATAACAATAAAACTCTACTACCAATTGCAAAATTCTCTACTAACGGTGTCTACCTTAAAAGAAAGAATTAATTGTTAGCATTCCATCACAGCTCATTATAATATGTCCCCATGTTGTGCACATGAGCTCATACACTCATTGCCATTCATTACGTTTAATACGTTCAGAACTGATCATTTTATCGTTATCAACTTCGAGTTTTGTTTTGAAGTTATTTAAGGTAAGTAATTTAAGGATTTAGAAGTATGTCACAGTCAAAATGCTACTCCGACAGGTCATGTTGAACGTACCTTGCGGCAAAGGAGAAACATGTACATGCTTTTTCGTGTTTCTGCAAATGCATTCAGGATCATTTTGAAAGACCAATCCTGAATACATTTACACGTATATATTGAAACTACATGGGTACTATATTTCTTTGGGACAGCTAGAGAAAAATTCTGCTACCAATTGCAAAATTTTCGCAACGGATACAGCTAGCTGTAGCCATTGCATATGATAGGCCTAACCGATTTGGTCTTGAATTGAAGATATTTCTTTCTAGGTGTGCAGAATCATGGGAAAATATAAAAATTCCAAAAAGTAAAAAATCTGAATAGTTTTATTTTACAGAACAGGCCAATTTTCTCTACTAGCACTGCCTACCTTAAAAGAAAGAATAATTTTATTTTATAGAAATAAGAAAGGATTCAACATGTACTGGCTTACCTGCTCACTACCAAACATGGACCACATTTCTTTAGGACAGCTAGAGAAAAACTCTGCTACCAATCACAAAATTCGAAATTGAGACAAGTGACTACAAATAAATAATGTATGTATATATAAATAAAAACCCATGTATTTAGTATTAAAATGGCACAATGACACAAACTTATTTTGCCTGTCAAAAAAAAAAAAAAAAAAAAACATCGCTCGCATGTTGTTCCCAAAGTCAAAAAAGTGGCTATTTGACCAATTCTTCCTTGAATTTTGCCAAACTTTCTGATTCAATCATCCCCATGACTAGTTATTGAAGCATACCACAAGCTGCTCAAAGGTAAACACAAGATTTTATACTCATACCCTCTGGTTCTTACCTTGTTCTTCTTTGCACCTTGCTCATGCTAGTGAGAATATTCCATCCTCATTCATTTTCCCCCTCATTCACCCCCTCAGGACCTTATACATTCCAATCAAAGGATGTAGTAATGATGCAATTGAACTAAACAATATCACAGTCTGAGATTTTCTGCAGTAATATTTAATTAGTCAAAGAAATACAGCTTTCGGCAGCTCTCACATTGTGTAAATAAGTCATTGTTGTCAGCCCTTACAATTCTGGGTACCTATCCACCCACCAACGAGAGGCCAAATAACGTCAAAATGGTGCAGGTGATACTCAACTGAGAATAGTGACAGCACATGTCTGAAATGTGAAAGCATTACTGATTGCTTCATTATCCTGCTGGATAATGAGCTGAATCTTGTGGAATATCACCATGATGACTGGAAAGTTAGATCAAGGCATGGGCAACAGAGCATCTTTGATTGTGCCTCTGATGTCTGCTTTCAGGAGCATGAAAGAAAATATCAGCTGCCTGCTACTATAAATTGGGTGAAAGCATTTATAGAAGGATTATAACAGCTGTTGACATCAAGGGTAGGTTCACACTCTGGGAACCATTCCATAATTTTCTCTGGCTTGTTACATGACATATTCACTTCATTATCCAGCAGGGCAATGAAGTGAATCCTGTGTAACATCGTTGCAGCAAGGTGGGAGATTAGAACAAAGCATAGCCAACATAGCCCTTTTTGACCGTGCCAGTGATGACTGCTTTCAGTAACAAGGGCGAAAATATCAGCTGCCTACTAACTATTATAAACTAATTGAAAGTATTTCCAGAAGAGATTAGGTTGCCATTGATATCAAAATGGGGGTTTCGTGCATTATTAGCTACCAGTTATTAAATTATTTATAATTTGTTTTTGCAGCAAAGCAAATAAAGCTATGGGGCATTCATTGGTGTACTACATCTATAAACTGCATGGATTCATTGTGCACTGTCTGTAAACTGCATGGATTCATCCATTCTATGAATATATGCAGTTTATAGACCCACTCTACGTATCCATTCTCAAAACTTCACTCTAATTTGTCTAGACAAAAAAAAACCCAATTTCCAAGAGAAAAACCAACTAACTCAGCAGAATGACAATCACTACACTGTATAAAGATAAGTAAAATAAATGGCAGTAACTGCCGACGAGTCTGCTGACGAGGCTAGTGGGAGGCAAATGTGATCAAAGCCACTAAGTGGATTTTCTTATTTATTGATTTGAAATTAATGTTTTTCTAAAACTTTTGATTTAAATTTAGTAGTATAGCATTATTTTATGATTTTCTGATTAATCTGGTGTATTTATTCTTTACTCGGCCTTGTAACTGCATAAAACTATCGGTAAGGGTATCAAATCCACATGTTACAAGTTGCAGCTCCACTGAACGAGAAGTTTTTTAGCCATATTTAGACTCTTTATTGACCAACTGTTACATCAAATTATTTTGTATAAGTAGCTTATAGACCTAGTCAGGATCGTTAGTTTATTCTGAATTGAGACAGCGAGATTTGGAAGTTAATTAATACTTAAGTGTATGCAGAGTTAGCTTTCGTAACTTGCCGCCTTTGTTATACGATACAATGTATATCCCGAACTAGATAACGTTACTATAGTATAGTATATTATATAATATTGTCAATTAATCAGTAAAATCTATTAATTTTGTTAAACTTCGTTGTCAGTTAAATTGTACTTTAACTAAATACATATAACGACTTAGATTACAAACGTAACATAATTAATTAATACATAACTTGATATGGAAGTTATATAAAGGGAACTCGTAGATAATACTTGATACTGAAAAATATATATAGCGTTATAACTGTATTGGGATACAAGTTTAGGGTTATAATTTTGTACTGAAATTGAAATTTTATTTGAATTAAATCGAAATCATGACTCAGACCAGAGCAGCAAAGCAAAAGGCTCAAGCTAATAGGAGTGCTGTGGCTCAGAGGAGAACTGGGGGGAGGGGGAGCAGTTGCCCTCTGAATCACAGCCTTTTAAAGTGCACTGCTTGTATGATGTTTGTGGAGCACTCGGGTACGGGACATGATATTGCCATGGGGGATGTCTTTGTGTGTGCGCGATGCAAGGAGTGTAATGAAATCAGGTGACAACTCAGCATTATTATGGGCCTATATGAGAGCTTGAAGGACAGGGTGGATGTCCTCAAAGGATCTAAACTGAGGGCCCATCAAGCTCTCAGCTGCCCACATCAATGCCAGAGCTTGCACTTGGTCATCACCCAACACAGTGGCAACCCCCAAGGCAGAATGCACTGGTCCCACAGGAACTATTAATTGTTGGTGACTCTATTGTCAGGGAAACGGGGAACATGCTTTGTAAAAAGGATAGGTGGAACAGGACCAGGGTATGTCTGCCAGGGGCAAAGGTTGATGACATAGAGCGGATATCATCTTTTAAGGGCACAAAAGGTGATATAGTTGTACACGTTGGAACTAATGATATTAGGAGTAGGAGACCGGCAGAATTACTTAACAAGTACAGGTCACTGTTGAAAAAAAGCTGTGCATTAGGGTTGAATTTGAAAGTGTCTGCAATTCTGCCCAGACACGATAGGAGGGAGAATATGATGAGAGCCTTGTCGATCAATTCGGCCCTGGAAAGATTGTGGAAGGCTCAAGGGGTAGATTATTTTTTTCAGTCTGGTCTGTACTTGTTAACAGGAGAGTCTGCTTCTACAGAGATGGGATACATTTAAATAGAAAGGGTGCAAGAATATTTGCTGATGCTGTCGAGGCAGTGTTAGGTGGGTCGGAAAACTGCTAGCTTGGGGGGATACAAGGACTAATAGATTAACAGTAGCCACTGGCAGAGGTGAAAGTGATTCTTGCACTGCTTCTATTGGAATGAGCAGAAGCCTGGAAAACAAGATGCAGGATATTTCAGAGCCTGCTGGGAGTCATTGCAGTACAAGTAAACACATGGGTTGTGTTAGGGTAGCTAAGAATAGGAACAGGTGCATTTATACTTGGGTGTACACCACTGCTAGAAGTTTGGTAAATAAATTTGATGAATTAGAGGTATTGCTCAAAGCATCAAAGGTGGATATTGTTGGGATATCAGAGACGTGGGGTCATACAGATATAGGGAATGCAGAACTGGAATTTGGGGAGTACAACGTCTACAGAAAGGATAGACAGGATAGGAAGGGAGGAGGGGGTTATGCTATTAGTTAAGAAACACACAAAATCCAAGGAAGTGAAGCCAGTCGACATCGCTGGACAGTGCAGTGTTGAGTCAGCTTGGTGTGACATAAGCATTGGGAGATCAAAATTGAGAGTAGGAGTGTGCTATAGGCCTAATGACTCTGATGAGTATAATAAGAAACTGTACAGGGAAATAGAGTGGGCCAGTAAATCAGAGAGTCTTATAATGGAGGATTTTAACTTCCCAGATATTTGTGGGTTGGTCACTCACACACTAGCAAGGCTTTTGTGGATTTATTGGATGACTGTTACATCAGCATGTTCGGGAGGCGACTAGAGGGAGTAATACTCTTGATTTGATTATCAGTAGTTATTCTTCAGGCATTAAGAATCTGCAGATAAAGGAACCACTAGGTGGCAGTGATCACAGTGTGCTGAAGTGGGATTTACTGAAAGAGGTAACTACCATCAGGGGTAAAGGGAAGAGTTATTGCTTTCATAAAGGTGACTGCAATGGTCTAAGACAGTATTTAAATTCTATACAGTGGGACCAACTGATGATGTTACCAACAGCAAATTCAAAATGAGAAGCATTCAAAAAACTTATCTTGGAAGCTACTAGGCTTTACATACCAACTAAGAAATATTGTTCAAGGTTTAGGCCTAAATGGATGTAAGATGAACTAATGAGACACATGCAGAGAAGAAAAATTCTTGGGATACATATAAATTAACACGTGACACAGAAGCTATAATAGATATAAGCTGGTCTGTAACCAAGTCACAAAGGAGGTTACTCAGGCAAAGGCAGATTATGAGAAATTTTTAGCAAAGGATGCAAAGAAAAACAGCAAAGAGTTCTTTACTTATGTAAACTCTAGAAGGAAGGGGATGAATCAGATTGGTCCACTTGATATCGATGGTTCAACTGTTGATGATCCTGCTCAGGTAGCTAACAAACTAAATGAATATTTTGCATCGATATTCACACATGAGGAGTTATTCAGCGAGGGGAATGCCAGAGGTGTATTCAACTTTGACAGTAAGCTAGATAATCTTGTAATAACTGAGAGTAAAGTGGAGGAGAAAAAAAAGATAAACACAAGAAAGGCACCTGGGGTGGATGGGATCTATCCAGTTATATTAAAGGAGGCAGCAAAGGAAGGAAGCAAACCCTTAGCCATAATTATGAGAGCTTCCTTGGACTCAAGGGAGGTACCCATAGACTGGAGATGTGCAAATGTGACCCCAATTCACAAAGGAGGATCAAAGGCTGACACAAGTAATTATAGACCTGTGAGTTTAACTTCTGTTCCAGGAAAGTTAATGAAGGCACTGGTTAAAGCAGCACTGCAGGATCATCTAGACAAGACTTCAGTTATAGCTCGGACACAGCATGGTTTTGTTAAGGGAAAGTCTTGCCTGACCAATTTGATTGGATACTATGATGCAGTCACAAAAGAGCTGGATGCAGGGAATAACTTTGATAGTATATAATTGGATTTTAGAAAGGCTTTTGATACTGTTGCACATGGAAGACTGCTGCACAAATTGGAGCAGTGTGGCATTGCTGGCAAATTGCTGCTATGGATAAAGGGGTGGTTGAGGGGGAGAAGACAGAGAGTGGTAATCAATGGACACTGCTCATCGTGGACTAATGTTATTAGTGGAGTCCCTCAAGGTTCAGTGTTGGGTCCATTATTGTTTTCTGTATTTATAAATAATAATGATGATGGTATATCAAGCTTAATGTCCAAATTTGCAGACGATACAAAGGTTGGCAGGGTTGTTAGGGACACTACTGACACTATGCTGCTGAAAGAGGATCTGGAAATGTTGAGCAGATGGGCTGAGAAGTGGCAAATGAAGTTTAACATTGACAAATGTAAAAAACTACATATGGGAAACAGCAACCCCAGAGCAACGTATCAACTCTGTGGCACTACACTGACAGTGGTAGAGATTGAAAAGGACTTGGGAGTAATTGTGCAGGCAGATATGAAGTTCTCTGAGCAGTGCAGATTGGCTGCAAGAGTAGCTCATGGTGTGTTGTCAATGATATACAGGAATTTTTCTAGAAGTGATAAGGTGGTGATTATTCCCTTGTATAAGGCAATGGTTAGGCTACACCTTGAGTACTCTATACAAGTCTGGAGGCCTCATTTCAAGAAGGATGTAGAGCTGCTGGAAAGAGTACAGAGAAGGGCAACAAGTTTAGTGAATGGAACAAAGTGTTGCTCTTACGAAGAAAGGCTTAAGTTTTGCAAATTACAGTGTCTGGAGACTAGGCACCGGCAAGGTGATCTGATAGAGGTGTATAAATACTTGAATGGTTTGAGCATGCTCAATGCTGATGGGATTCTTCCTCTTGCTCAGAATAATCACCTGAGAGGGCATAAATACAAATCGAGGAAAGACATATGTAGGATAGATGTGCGGAAATTTGCCTTTAGCCAGCGGGTAGTTGGTTGGTGGAACAGACTTCCATCCCTTGTTGTGGAAGTTGATAGCCTAAATAAATTTAAGGCTCAGCTGGACAGGTATTTCGAATGAACGGGGGAGTGAAGTGGAAGTTTTTTTTTTTTTTTTTCTTTTGGCTGATGCTGCATAAGCTTGCTTTCTTGCATCATATGCCTCGACTAATGCTAATGCTAACTGAAATCTCCCATAGTTCTCTTGATGGAAGATGGAATTTTAACCCATCCTTTTCCACATGGTTTTAGAGAACAGTGATTGTAACTACTATGCTACTCACAAGGATAGGGACAACTGATTTTCTACAAGGACATCAATTTTCATTGAAAATAATGGACATTTATTTTATTGAAGAGTTTACATATTTTATTGGAAATGGATTACATAATGATCACTGCTATTCTTAAGAAGAAAAAATGCACAGCAACAAGCTTGATCACCAATACAGTTCATTCACCTGTAGTTTAGATATGTTCTCATTCAGTAATAGGGAACATCCATCGTGGAGGGAGCATAAGCAAGCAATCAAGGCCACAACATCTTCTAATGACTGAGACCTATTGAAAATAAAAGCTACAAAAAGTTTCAAATAATCATGCATGTAAATAAAAAACATGTTAATAAACAAATAAAAATTAAAAATTGTATTAAATATTCACATAAACTTTATTATCCAACCACCTAATGGCAACACCTATCAATTTGTATTAAACTGAAGTCTCATATACTTATAAGGAAATTAAATTTAGCTCATCTGAAATAAAATTTTTACCATGTTAGAATATTTAAAGGGATAATCAGTAAGAAATATATACAATAAACTACATAAAAATCTGTTATATGTTGAAACATTTTGTAGGATAATAGGTGACATCTTGTATTCTGACACTTAAGACATATTTTAAAGCCATTTAATTTCTCACTAAAATTTCTTTTTTCTGCTCAATAATAGCATTAGCATTAGCAAAGGCACATGATGCAAGTAAGCAAGTTTATATCACATCAGCTAAAAAAAACAACCCTTAATTCACCCATCCGCTCGCTCCAAATGTTTGTCAAAGTTAGGCCTTCAATCAATTTAAGCTATCAACTTCTACAATGACAGAAGTTTGTTCCAGCAATCAACCACCCACAGGCTAAAGGCAAACTTCCGCACATTCAATAAAATAAATGTCCATTATTTTCTATGAAAATTGATGACCTTGTAGAAAACCAGTTGTCCCTATCCTTGTGAGTAGCATAGTAGTTACAATCACTGTTCTCTAAAACCATGTGGAAAAGGATGTGTTAAAATTCCATCTTCCATCAAGAGAACTATGGGAGATTTTAGTTAGCATTAGCATTAGTCGAGGCATATGATGCAAGAAAGCAAAGCAAGCTTATGCAGCATCAGCCAAAAGAAAAAAAAAAAAAAAAAAACTTCCACTTCACTCCCCCGTTCATTCGAAATACCTGTCCAGCTGAGCCTTAAATTTATTTAGGCTATCAACTTCCACAACAAGGGATGGAAGTCTGTGCCACCAAACAACTACCCGCTGGCTAAAGGCAAATTTCCGCACATCTATCCTACATCTGTCTTTCCTCAATTTGTATTTATGCCCTCTCAGGTGATTATTGTGAGCAAGAGGAAGAATCCCATCAGCATTGAGCATGCTCAAACCACTCAAGGCTTTAAACACCTCAATCAGATCACCTCGCAGGTGTCTAGTCTCCAGACACTGTAATTTGCAAAACTTAAGCCTTTCTTCGTAAGAGCAACCCTTTGTTCCGTTCACTAATCTTGTTGTGAATGGAACAAAAAGATGGTCATGTAAAATGCTGTGAACAGACCTATAACTAATTCCCACTGCATTTGAATGAAATGAATCGTCACACGTCTGTCACTCCAATAGTTCTACATCCTTCTGTCGTTCCAACAGTTCTACATCCTTCTTAAAATGAGGCCTACAGACCTGTATACAGTACTCAAGGTGTGGCCTGACCATTGCCTTATACAAGGGGATAATCACCTCCTTATCCCTGCTAGAAAAATTCCTGTATATCATTCACAAGACACCATGAGCTACTCTTGCAGACCGTCTGCACTGCTCAGAAAGCTTCGTATCTGCCTGCACAATTACCCCCAGGTGCTTTTCATTCTCCACCACTGTTAGTGTAGTACCACAGAGTTGATACATTACTCTGGGGTACTTTACATTTGTCAATGTTAAACTTCATTTGCCACCTCTCAACCCATCTGCTCAACTTTTCTAAATCCTGTTGCAGCAACATTATTGTCATTAACAACCCTGCCAACCTTAGTATCGTCTGCAAACTTGGACATTAAGCCTGATATACCATCATCAATATCATTTATAAATACAGAAAACGACAATGGACCCAACAATGAACCCTGAGGGACTCCACTAATAACATTAGTCCACGAAGAGCAGTGTCCATTGATTACCATTAGCACCCTCTGTCTTCTTCCACACAACAATCCCTTTATCCATAGTAGCAATTTGCCTCCAATGCCACACTGCTCCAATTTGGGCAGCAGTCTTCCATGTGCAACGGTATCAAAAGGCTTTTCTAAGATCCAAATATATAATATCAAAGTTATTCTTTGCATCCAGTTCCTTTGTGATACATCAAGTATTGAATCAAATTGGTCAGGCAAGACTTCCCCTTAACAAACCCATGCGTGTCCGAGCTATAACTGAAGTCTTGTCTAGATGATCCTGCAATGCTTCTTTAACCAGTGCCTCCATTAATTTCCCTGGAACAGAAGTTAAACCAACAGTAATTACCTGTGTCTCCTTTTGATCTTCCTTTGTGGATCAAAAGTGAGTCCAGGGAAGCTCTCATAATTATGGCTAAGGGTTTGCTTACTTCCTTTGTTGCCTCCTTTAATATAACTGGATAGATCCCATCCACCCCAGGTGCCTTTCTTGTGTTTATATTCAACAATTTCTCCTCCACTTTACTCTCAGTTATTACAAGATTATCTAGCTTACTGCCAGAGTTTAATACACCTCTGACATTCCCATTCCTGAATAACTCCTCATGTGTGAATGTAGATGCAAAATATTCATTTAGTTTGTTAGCTACCTGAGCAGGATCATCAATGGTTGAACCACTGATATCAAGTGGACCAATCTGATTCATCCCCTTCCTTCTAAAGTTTTCATAAGTAAAGTCTTTCCTTTTTTTCTTTGCCTCCTTTGCCAAAGATTTCTCGTAATCTGCCTTCGCCTGCCTAACCTCCTTTGTGATTTTGTTACAGACCGCTTATATATATCATGGGCTTCTGTATCTCCTGTTATTTTATATGTATCCCATGCATTTTTCTTCTCTGTTACTTGTCTAATTAGTTCATCTGACATCCATTTAAGCCTAAATCATGAACAATATTTCTTAGTTGGTATGAAATGCCTAGAATCTTATTAATTCTTTGAATGATTCCCATTTTGAATTTGCTGTTGGTAACATCATCAGTTGGTCCCACCGTATAGAATTTAAATACTGTCTCAGACCACCGTAGTCACCTTTACAAAAGCAAAAACCCATTCCTTTACCCTTAATGATAGTTACCTCATTGAGTAAATCCCACTTCAGCACACTGTGATCACTGCCACCTAGTGGTTCCTTTATCTGCAGATTCTTAATGCTTGTTGTTTGTTTGTTTGTTATCTGGTTTTTAGGAGCATTAGCAACCAAGGCCATATTGCTTCGGGGATATGCGGTGGTCATTTCCTGAAATTTCCGCATCCTCCGTATTAGGTGGCCACGGGCTCGAACCCTGGTCTAATCAAAAATCGTGTGCTACGCACTGCTGCTCCTGCCCACCTGGCTATGGAGGTGCCTGATTCTTAATGCATGAAGAATCACTACTGATAATCAGATCAAGAGTATTACTCCCTCTAGTTGCCTACCGAACATGCTGCTGTAGAAAACAATCATCCAATAAATCCACAAAAGCCTTGCTAGTGTGTGAGTGACCAACCCACAAATGCTAGTTAATCTCTGGGAAATTAAAATACCCCATTATAAGACACTCTGATTTACACTCCCACTCTATTTCTCTGAACAACTGCTCATTATACTCATCAGATTCTTTAGACCTATAACACACACCTACTCTCATTTTTTCCTTTCTCAGCGCTTATGTCACAACCTCAACATTGCATTGTCCACCAACATCAATGGGATGCACTTCCTTAGATTTTATGTGTTTCTTTACTAACAGCATAACCCCTCAAATACTCAACTACTTTAAAAATATATTATATATACTTCTTGTGGCAGTATTTTTATTTTAATTTTTGCAAAATGTATGAACTGTCTGGGAAAATCGATCATTTACAATACCCTATAATAATAAGTTCACAGGACAGTCCATTGAGTACATTACGAATATTTTCACTAGCCCATGGCAACATGAAAAGGATTATGAGCAATGTCCACTGCAATAGGCTTGTGAAAAACAATATCATAATGTACTCAAAAATTCACATAACCAATTTCAAAGATTTAAATTCTTAGAACATTCAAAACATAATGCTTTGAATAAGTTTCAATGGAGAAGCATGTTGCTATTTATTTAAAATGTATACCATTCTCCAGACCCAAACTTGTTCAGTTGAAGACCTGATGCTACAAAGAATTGGTTTTTTTTGGTTTTTTTTTTAGGAGCATTAGCAACTAAGGCCATATTGCTCCTTGATATGCGGGGTCATTCCCTGACCTTTCCGCATCCTTCGTATTTGGTGGTGACGGGCTCGAACCCCGGTCTGTGCTACGCACTGCTGCTCCTTCCCACCTGGCTACGGAGGCGCCGTTACAAAGAAACAGTGACATTATTTATCTCAGTGAAAGCTGGATGCCAAAAACGAGTCTGTTGCCATTAATCTGGGATTTTGGTGTGAAAAAATAATAAAACTTCAAAAAAGGAAGGTTGTGTTATATAATTCACGACAATTATCAACTCTTCACTGTGAATGATGTTCTAAAATCTAATTGTATAAAGTTTAAAGTGTAAATCCTGATATTAAATTCTCTATCTTCAGTTTTAATGTCGTAAACATTTATATCTCTCTGAGTCCTGATTGGGAATGTAAAACTAATATAAAAATTTCCTCAATTAGTTTTGGTGATTTCCACCTGCTTGTCCAAATCACTTAAATTATCCTAAACTAATTCTCGTCACTTGGTGTTATTCAAGTAATTGACTTCCCTACTTGAAACAAACCAAACTAGAAATTTTATAAACTTTCCTTTATAAACTTTTTATCTGTATGCAAACTTAATCCAGATGACTTTTTCTGCACTAACAAAAATGATCAACTGCTACCTCAAAACTTCATGAAACCTCCCCACACTTTAAATGGTCAATATATCCTAAACATGAAGATAATGTTCCTCAATATTTTTTTATTCAGATCTAATTGATGGATAAGTAAACTTTATTCTAGTTTATTTACTTTTCTTTCCTCAAGCAACAGGCATCTTTACAGAGATTTAAATTTATAACTGCCTATAGTGAGAGGGTGATTGACAGCCCCAAACATTTTTGCATAGCCCCAATTGCTATCAACTTTTATTGGTTCATATTACTAAACCTACATTTCATTTTCATTTTCTACCACCCTAAGTGGAAGAAAATGAAAAGACCTGGGAGAAACTGTGCAGCAAGATATGAAGTTTTCTGAACAATGCACACAGGCTGCCAGAGCAGGTCATGGGGTATTGTCAATGATATACAGGAATTTTGCTAGTAGGGAAAAGGAGGTGATTCACAACAATTATCAACTCTTCACTGTCAATGAAGAAGTTCTAAATCTAATTGTTTAAACTTAAAGTGTAAATCCTGATATTAAATTCTCTATCTTCAATTTTAATGAAGTTAGTTTAGGTAATTTAAGTGGTTAGAACAAATAAATTCAAGATCTCATTTTAGGAAGGATGTTGAGTTGCTTGAGCGAGTACAGAGAAGGGGAACAAGATTGGTGAGGGGGTAAAGAAGGGGTACTCTTAGGAAGAAAGGCTTACGTTCTGCAAGTTGCAGCATCTGGAGACTAGGCACCTGCAAGGTGATCTGGTGAGGTGTATAAGTGAGAGGATTGAGCAGGCTCATTGCTCATGGGATTTTTCCTCTTGCTCAGATTACAAACCTATTGTTTACAGCCATCTCAGATCTTACCCATGAGCTCAGCTTATACAAAGTGCAAAATGTGTTAGTTGTCTGATGGCACCAGGGGTTTCCCCCATCTCCACTTTGTGTACTCTGTTTGTGTAGCACAGAACTCTGTGTAGGCCAGAGATTTAAAAAGTGTGAGAGGAGTGTAAGGATGTGTAGTGTTGTGTACTGTTGTTCTTCTGAGCTCAGCTTATACAGTAAACTTTCATGCATGGAATTCAGCAATGTATATGCTGTAAGTGGATGGCAGAGGTAAAGTGATGGTAACAAAGAGAAAAACAGCAGCAGCACCAATACTATGGGCTTTTTTGTAGCCACCAATGTAGGTTTGTGTGTATTTTCATATTGGGTGGCTGAAATTTTATAAAGGCCTATAACATTTTGCTAGGTCTTTCTTATACAGGTGACCCCCCCGCTTAACGCTGATAATTCGTTCCAGAAAAACAGAGTGCTAAGTGAATCCACGCTAAGCGAGCACCGCATTCCTATAAGATAACATATGTATTTGTGAGTTGCGGTCAGTGGCGTAGGATATTTCCTAATCAATAATAAACAGTAGTGAAAAGATGCACAAGTGTCGGTCAAAATATTTAATATTCAAATATTTGTAAATACAAAACATTCTGCATTACATACA
Source organism: Mastigoproctus giganteus (assembly GCF_048544385.1). Lineage (NCBI taxonomy): Eukaryota > Metazoa > Arthropoda > Arachnida > Uropygi > Thelyphonidae > Mastigoproctus > Mastigoproctus giganteus. The sequence continues at coordinate 132,117,840 of NC_143576.1, forward strand.
TATATAATTATGTGGTACTACTTACGTATCAAAATTAAACTTAAAATTCCAATTAAATTCATGAATTTAATTCATCTAAATTGATTTAATTTAATTAATGAATTTAATCATGAAAAATTTGTCGATTTTGGGTTGTACTTTGGCCCTCTTCCTGGTAAACTAAAAGGGGTTTTAATTTTAAATCCCCTGCAGCGTTACCACCCAACAATAAAGTCAACCGATTCTTCGCCACTTCGAAACCTGGCATGTTTTTTTTCTTCTTTCAATATGAAACAACTTCTTTTAGACATTAGTTTCCAAAAACGTCCTGCTTCAACTATGTTAAAAACTTGTTGAGAAATATAACACATAATACCCCTCTTCAATAATTTTAACAAGTTCTTTTTTGAAAGTTTCGGCTCCGTGATCTCCACTTGTAGCTTCTCCCTGGATTTTAAATCTATTCAACCAGCTTCCCCTTACTAGTTTTAAATGGTTCCACATTTTTGTTTTTTTAGTTGAGTTTTCTTCAGATCATCATATAGACTAATCAGCTGTCTTTCCTGCTGCTAAAATTAATTCTTTATTTTTTATAATTGTTCTTACAGTTAAACTTGCCAGTCCTAAATTATGGCACACATCCGCTTGTTGTTGACCGGAATCAATTCGCTTCAAAACGTCTAATTTAATTTTTAAATTCAGTCTTTTTCTTACATTTATTTCTTATTACATTTATTTTTTTCTTTGTATTGTGTCCACACCTTGTTGCTTTTTCATTCTTATTCGCCATTATTAACTTTGAAAATGTAACTGCGTTGGTTGCATTAAGTCGTTGAACATCACATGCTCTAATACCTCAGCCAACAGGAGCAGTGGATGTCGCGTCCATCCTATCATCGAAACAACCATTTTGATTAATGACAAACATTGGCAACGTCCACATGCATCACAGCCACAGGCTTCAACATCCAACAATTAATCACGCAGTTCGTGTACTTGACTGGCAGTACACGCCCTTGTGTTTCACTCTTAGCTGTCAGTTTGACTGAGGGAGGTTAACAAATTAACCGAAAGCTTTTGTACGCATCTAATCTAATATATGTATGTGTTTTTCCTATTATTAAACTTGTCATAATTTATTCTCTCCATTTCGCTCTGTGTCCACAGTAATTCAATATTAATAAATTGGATATATTTTATGTTCCTCAAGCTCTCCAGGTGATAGTGAGTCCATAGACACTTATCTTATGCCAAACTTCTAAGGCATTCAATTGATATGGAAGTTTTCAAATCCCTGCATCACAACGTTCGATCTAGCGGTCTGCACTATTGCAATGCCATATAGGTTCGGCCAATGGTTTAAACTGAAATTTTTGTGATTGAACTATGTTGCTTGTAATTATTCTACTAGTCTAAACATTGCCTAGAACATCAGTCCATTATTCTGATTTAAAAATATATATTTTTATGATGATTGCATTATCCATTCCTGATTTATGGATGATTGACAATTTGACTAATTCAATTATGTCATATGGAGGCAGCCATTGCTTCCTCCTCGGGTGTTGACAACAAAAGCCTTGATGTTGTTGTTGTTAGATCATGTGACCATAAGGCCCTGTTTTGATTGGCTGTAGCTGCAATACTGAAAAGAGCCAGCTTATTCCTGGTGCGACTTGAGTACTCATATAATGATTATAATATTTCACATTAAAATATTCTATTGACTTCTGTAATGCCAGTGCCCCTTGTTTCTTTCCCAGGGCTGAGATAGTGCCCCAACAACTTGTGACAGAAAGTATTGCCTCCATAGAGAAATACCAAGGAATTTGCATTTCCTTCTCCCCCTACCTCTGACCACAGACTTAGCATGGCTAAGGACTAACTTTTTTCCTGGACAGTCTACATTGTTCTTAATGCTGCCATCATTTTGTGCGCTCCCCTCCCTCCAGAATCAGCAGAAATTAAATCCGATAATCCGAACTCTTCCCGTTAATCCGTAAATCATGGACTCAACAGAAGAATGACAAGAAGAGACAGAAATCTCTTACTAACTGAGACAGAGCCATATGGACTGCTGACCAGACTGAAGATATGGGCGACCTTAAACTAACTCCCAATGACAAAGAAAAAGAATAATAAACTGGTGGTCCCAAAAAGTGACAGGAAAACCAGGAATAACTCCTCAGAGCAGAAGGAACAGGAAGAAGTAACAAACACACAGGCTGACATTGCAGTTCCCAAACAGCAGGACTCTTACCCCCTGCTGGACCTCACCCTGCCAGATGGCCCAGTTCTCACGCAGATGCTAACATTATGCAACTGGAAGCTTTAATGGCAAAGTCCAACAGCAGGACCACGACAGGACTGAGAAGTGAGATAATCACTATATGGAATAAAATTATTCTGGTCAATATGCAACGTGAACAAGAGAAAGCCACAGCTAAATTGGAAGTCTACTTGGATGAGCGGGTCAAACAAATGCAACAGTGCACTCCCTCATATGCGGATGCGCTGAGGAACCCACAAAACAAGGATACTAATGCAAAGGTGCCCCAGCAGAGGAAGCAACCCTTATTTAGAGCCCCCAACCTGGTGGTCCTCAGACCGGCAGTAGATACTAACAGCACCCAGACAAGTGAGGAACTGAAGACAACCATCATGAATCAACTAAAGGGTGACCTGAAAACAACAATAAAGAGCATAAGAAAAACAAGGAAAGTAGGAGTCCTAATAGAGACCGAAACTAGGCAAGACATTGATAACATTATGACAAACACCAAAATCGCTATGATGGGACTCACGGCTGAGTCTCCGAAAAGGCAGGGCCCCTCGATCCTAGTCTTCGACGTAGATAAAGACATCACAGCTAAACAACTGGAAGATGAGATAATCACAAGGAACCTGCAAATGCCTAACTCGGGAGAAGAACAGGGGAGACTTGTGCAGCCAAAATATTACACAAAGTCAAGGACAGGCTCGAATCACAACTGGATTCTGGAGCTAGCCCCAGCCACCTGGCACGTGTTAAAGAGCCAGACAAGACTGTACATTGACTGGAGTACCTAAGTGCTATAAATGATGCAGGTTCGGTCACACCTCCCATACATGCACCCAGGCCACACTAACCTGTGGACACTGCTCTGCCAAAGGACATGAGTATAAAAGTTGCCCCAACAAAGAGCAACAACCCATTTGCGCGAACTGCAAGTCCCCGAAGCTGGAGCACTCACATTCTGTTAGAGATCCAAAATGCCCCACCATTGTAAAAACAAAAAGCTTTTACTAGTCTAGAACCGACTATGGCTATATGAGCTAAAAGGTATAACACAACAAGGTTACTAATATTCCAACAGAACGTGCAGCGGGCCAGGGCAGTGCCTGAACAACTCAGAAGAAAGGCTGATGAAGAAAATGCCGATATCTTAAAATCATACAGGAGCCATACACCTACACAAGACATGTGAAGGGATACCCCAGGATGTACAGAACAGTGCAAACTGAGGAGGAGAACCTGTGGGCTGCAATACTAGTATGAAACCCTAACCTGACTGTCACAAAAATAACCCAATTATGCACAGCCTGGGCTGCTTGTGCACACACATCATTTCACCACTAGGCCCCTTTTAAGCTGTCTCCTTGTATTGCAGGCCAGGAGAGGAGATCACCCCTGAAATCAGTTACCTGCAGACACTGCTGAATACACTTCCCAACCAGATCATCATCGGGGCAGACGTCAACTGTCGATCCCCGGCCTGGCACAGTCAAACACCAGATAAGAGAGGAACACGTAATGGGCGGCAACTCAAAGAGTTCCTGATAATTTCTCCTATGGTAGTAAGGTGTAAGGTGTAAGGTGTGTTGGGGGTCTAACGGCTCCTGGGGTTTCCCCCATCTCCGCGTATTTTCTATGTTTCGGGCAAGCCTGAGTTTTTTTTTTTAATATTATGGTTCATGAGCTATGTGGCGTGTTGTGCCCTTTGTTCATCCGGCCTATTAGCCGCCAGGCCCCTAGTGGGACCTGACGTTTCCACACCCTGCCACGAGGAGGCTGGCCGGGTGTACCCAATGAAGCTATTTTACTCTGGCGGGTCCTGCCACTTACTTTCCTGAGATTTCAGTGGCAAGGACCTAAAAAAAAAAAAAAAAAAAAAAAAAATAAATAAATAAATAAAAAAATATATATATGTATATAAAAATAAAATACATTGGAGAAGTCGCGAGCATAGTTTAGTAAGTTAAGGTTCTTTTAAACATCGTTTGGGGTTTACACTGAAAGTCTGTAAGGCCTAAAAGGTCGGGCATAAATTTTGGTGTGTCTTAAATTTTGATGTTGGGCTGATCGCTATGTAAGATGACAGTTTTGGGTGGGGAGGCAGAAGACTGGGGGTGGAAATAGGAAGCAAAGGGGTCGATAGAGAAGATGACCCCCCGTTTTTCAGTGGAGCATGCCCATGCCCCACCAGAGGGAAAGAAGGGTGGCAAGGGGAGAAGAGGGTTCTTCCCTTGCTAGGAAATGGGGTTTAAAGAGAATCCTGCAGGTGCAGGATCTGAGAGCCAGATAGCGCTCTACTCTAGCTCTGGGTCGCTTCAGTGTTGGTCTCTTTCAGGAATTTCATCAGTGTGACGAGAATTTGTCTTGTCTGTGGTAGTTTTCCTCAAGATAGTTGTTTTCTCCTTTTCCTGTGAGCAGCTTTGATTGGCACTAATGGTGCATTTTTTGAACTGTTGGATTTTCTTCTTTGTTTCTGGTTTGTTTGAATTTCTCCGTTGTTCTGGTTCATCCATTCCTTCTAAGTTTAGGCTTTTCTATTGAGTGTTGTTGTCTTCCTGTTGGACAGATTGTATTGCAATAATTGTTTTCCTTCTTGTAAATAGTTGAGTTGCAAAGTTGGTAAAAGCTACAAACTCCTCTTGTGAATTCAGGAGTCGGGATTCTTGGTTAATTGGATTGTACTGGATGTTTCTAATGAGGCTCGCTCTTATGTCGTCATAATTTTCACATTCATGCATGATATGAGTCCATGATTCGGGTTCTCCGCAAGTACAATTTCTATCTTCTGTTATGCCTAGCATGTTTAGCTTTTCCTTAAACGGACCATGACCCGTTAGTAGATACGTAGCGTTAAGGCCCGGGAAAAACCACAGTGGGGCTTTCGGGTGCATTTTTGTCACCAGTGGAAGAAATTTATGGGTTATTGCTCCTTTGGTGGTTTCATTCCACCTTCTTTGCCAGGTTTCTGTTAGGAATTCATCTATCCTTTTTTGTTATGGTAGTATTAAATCAACCATGCCACTTACCGACCTTTTGTAACACTATGTGGGAGGCCACAATAGATGTCTCCTTGGCAACCACTAATGTGGCCAGACCCCTGGACAATGTCAGACCAGGGCAGTGCTTAGCTACCAAATCAATTGGACAGTTAGCAGAACTCCTGTACTCAAGTACATGATGAACCGTTTTGCAGTTAACAAGGCTGACTGGGAACTCTTTGGAAGGCTGCTGCACCAGGTGGCAGGGCATTGGATGGAGGCTGACCAACGACTTGATCCAAATGAGATCCAGAGGAGGGTCACAAAAATTATCACAAGCACTAGCGAAACAGCAATGAAGAGGAAGATTCCAACCCCGGATGCAGTCCCCTGGACCTGAGACATTGAAACATTAAGAAAGCAGGTCATAAAGGCAAGAAAAGAGTTTCAAAGGATGAGATATATCTGGCCAGAACCGGAAGTAAGACTGTTAAGGGAAAGATACAATATTGTTAGAAACAGCTACATAGACCTGATACGCAAAAGCAAGTGGAGCACCTGGTCAACATAGCTGGAAACGCCAATCCCCTGGGAGTAGTCTACAAAGTTGTTACTAGCAAACTCCCCAGAGGAGAAATTGTAAATGTGACTCGAGCCCCGCAGGGCACACCAGCCACCACCTGAGAACAGTCTATCAATAACATACTCAACCAGATCTATCATGAACCAGCTGTCCCAATCTTACCGGAACAGGTACAGATATATGGAGAAAATTAAGCATACAAAACACAGAAAATAGAACAGCCCTTCGCCAAGGAGGAATTGAATGCTGCTGTGGCCGTCATAAGGAATAGAAAACGTCCTGGCCCAGATCTTCTGGAGCCGGAAATTATAAAAAAGGTAGTAGACACCAGCCCGGAACTGCTCCTTAGATTATACAACGCATGTCTAAAAACAGGAACTTACCCAGCTGACTGGAAACTTGCAACCGTGAAGCTCATACCCAAGAATCCTTCAAAGCCTCCAGAACAACCAGACTCTTATTGGCCAATTGCCCTGCTCCCAGTGGCAAGTAGGTTATTCGAAAGGCTGATAGGTAAAAGAATAATTCACCACTACGAAACAGCTGGACTAAGCATGCCAACACAATATGGATTCAAGCAAGGAACTTCGACCATCAAAGCCCTCAATGGCCTTTTGAGGGTGGCAGTGGGGGTGTGATTTCGCTGGGGCATTCAACGCCATTTGGTGGCTGAGCTTCCTAGCTAGACTGAGAAGGGCAAACACACCTATGAATTTGTACAAAGTTATGGAATCCTACTTAACCAACAGAGAAATCCAGGTAATAACACCATATATTAAGTTGACCAGATCGTTCTATATGGGGGGTGCCCCCAGGGTTGTTCTAGGGCCACTACTCTGGAAAATGATCCGAGACGAATTCCTGGCCCTGGACCTGAGGGAAGTAAACTCCCAGGCCTTCGCACACGGTCTAATACTGACAGTCGCTGCTGAAAGCTGAGCCCAAATGGAAGTCCAAGCAAACCAAGCACTTAGACTCCTTCAAGACTGGGCCACTGTACACTTCTTAAAAATATCACAAAAACTAAATCTATACTGTTGAAAGGCAGCCTAAACTTAAGAAGATCATCACAAATTAAAATCCACAGCCAGACAATCAAACTAGTTGCCGAACTGAAGCATCTAGATATCATTCTAGACACCAATACTTGAAAGAAATACTTGAAAGAAAAAATAAGAAGACATGCCAGATTAATAGCCAGAATAACAAGAAAGGACTGGGGACTCAAAAAACACACGGTAATGCTGTACTATAAAGCCTTCTTCGCCCGGTGATTACATACGCTTCCCCTGTGCGATTCCATAGGGCCACAATGGTGGTTATCAAAAAGATCTTGGATACCATACAACATTCAATTCTCCTGGTCATCACCCATGCCTGCCGTACTGTTAGTAACCATGCCCTCCAAGTCCTGGCAGGGGTCCTGCCCCTCGACCTAGAAGTTATATGCTGTGGAATGATGTACCACTTGACCAAAGGATTACCCTACACACTGGGGGAATATACCATCAACGTAGCAGGGAATAGAAGATAAGAAAGGATCAGACTTGAGAATCATATGCAGCAGGCATGGCAGGAAAGGTGGCTGCCATGCCTGCTGCATATGATCTGTTTCAACAAAATGGGAAATTACCAGGAAGTTCCTGCCTACGGTCAGACACGTGTATCCTAGAGTCCCCAGTTGGTTCCACCCAGGTCTATTTACGTTTCTCCTGACGGGCCATGGTGCCTTCAATGCCAAGTTAAATTATTTTCGAATAACAGAAGACCCCTTCTGCACATGTGGAGAGACAGAAACATGGTCCCACATTATGTGCAGCTGCGACCATTATGAGGACCTCCGCTGTTGACTTATGACGGAACTCACATATCTACCAACAGGACTGGAACATCACCTTCTAGACTCAAGGGAGGAGTTCCTGGCCTTCACAAAGTTTGAAAAAGAAGTGTTTTCTAGGCAGAGGACACTTATTGCTATTCATCACAACTAAAGCCAGTAACTGAATGAAACAACTCAACCTAATTGAACAGAAACATTCAAACGGAATGAGCTAACCACACTAAGGCCCTTTTGCAACAGGACTGGACACAGAACTGACGCAGTCCACCGCACACCTGTCTCGAGATCCCTCTGCGGCGGAAGACACCAGTGATCACCAAGTCAGACTTGACTCTATACATCTCCTGAATCTGACACCAGCGGCTGTGACCTCTGAAACAAACTCACCAGACATGACTATTTGCTGCAGCTTGCTGCTAAGGCCATTGGCCTCCCCATACCAGTGCACTCTTGCACGGTACTTTCTTCCTACTTCCTGGGTGGGGGGGAGGAGAAGTCTATTGTCTCCTCCCCTCCTCGCTACCCCATTTTCTTCCATTTGGTGGGGCATGGGCATGCCTCACTGACCATCTGGGGTCCCCTTCTCTATTGACCCCACCTCTGTCTTACCCCCCCAGTATTCAGTCTCCCCACCCTCTAACTTTGCGGCCGCATCTAATGAAACCAAAATTTTCCAAACCCACACTCAAAAACTTAAGTCAATCATGCAACAACCCTATTACCATTCGGCCTACTCCCTTTCAGCGTAAAATATAGTAACTTTTTTCTTTTTTTTTAAGGTCCTAGCCACTGAAATCTCAAGAAATTAGGTAGCAGGGCCTGCAAGAGTAAATATAATTACAGTCTGTCCTCGTATAGCACGATAGTTGTGTTCCTAGAAACCCTCGTGCAATGCAAAATCGTGCAATATAAACAACAGGCCCTATGGGAAAAGTGGGGTTAGGTGCCGACCACCCAAGATTGAACACACATTTGGAACCAAAACATTACCAAACACAATAAATAATCGGGTAATTTTAATCGTTATAAAATACGTAAGTATTTTATAACGATTAAAATATGTAATAAAAATAATATAATATTTTTTTTATTATAATATAATAAATAATAAAAAATATTTATTTTTTTATTATTTATTATATTATAATAAAGTATTTTTAGTATTTTTTAATACTAAAAAAGTATTTTTTATGAATAAAATATGTATTTTATTCGTAAAAAATTTATTATATTAAATAAAATAGTCATAATAAAATACTTACGTATTTTATAATACGTAATTATAATAAAATAATATTATAAAATACGTAAGTCGTAATAAAATGCTTACGTATTTTATTACGACTATTACGTAATAAAATATTGCTAATGCTTTTGCTTCTATCGTAAGCAAACTTGTTTTTTGTTTGATTTTCTATCCAAACAGATAGAAAATCGAAAAACAGATAGAAAAGACAGCCGTTGCATCTCTTCCAATTCTTTGTGTCTTAATCTAATGGATTTTAATTACACTTTGAGTTGATCCCGCTATGAAAGTTGTTTTTATTTTCTCTGCATTCTTTGTAATTCTCGGCGTTGCCTCATTTAGGTGTGTAGCATGTGCAATATCACATGGTCTTTCATTTCGCTCAAAGCGTTTCACAATTTCATATTTTTTTCTCTATCGACAGAGGCGGACTGGCCATAAGCCTTATCCGGGAAATCCCGGTGGGCAGGAGGCCGGTGTGATTTTGGCCATAAACCGTAGTATGAGGCCACTATAAATTTTCCCGGGTAAGAATTTTTGACCCAGTCCGCCTCTGTTTATCAATATTGCTTTTTTTTTTCTCTCTGAATCTGCAGTGTCTTCGCCAGGACGCTTCCTTTTCACACCTTTTAAGTATTTTACTCATTTTTAAAGCACAATTACAAAACGAGGAGGCACGCTTAATACACATAAACAAAGCTGCGCGGGTATAGCAACTGAATAAACAACACCGTAAAGGCCGAGATACACTATTAATACCTCACATTTTACTAAAGCACATTTCTGGGGGTTACTACCATAAAACAATTTCCAGTTGCGTTTCTGCTAGTGGAATCTGTTATAAACTTCTCGTAAACCTCGATCTAATTGCAATTGCAAATTATCGATAGCTGGAATTGTGTGGGTTTTTACGTTATTATGGTGAAATGTGTTTCCCCTTCACTGATATAAAACACATAAATACATTTTCAGAATCTTCTTCATTCCTATCGTGTTACGTTCAGTTGGGGTGATCCCGCGTTCGACTGCCATTCCTTGTAAACACAAAGGCGAATCGTGCATAAGCGAATTCAGTTCATGTTATATAAGATAACGTTCCCCTATTTATAAATCGTGTATGATCGAATTCGTGTAATGTAAACACGTGTTATACGAGGACCGACTGTATACTGGTTGTACCTGGTCTGCCTCCACGAGGCCAAGTGTGGGCAACGGTGGGTCCCATTAGGGGCCCAATGGCTAAAAGGCCAGATGAACAACGGTACAAAACATTACACATCACAATATCCATACAATTTTAAATCTCTGGCCTTTACAGTGTACTGTATCACATGAAAATGTATATTATGCAGAGATGGGGGAAACCCCTGAACCCATATAGTTCATCTCATTTATTATAAAAAATTGTTGAAAAATTTAATTTTAAGCATTTGTAAATGTTACCTTCGATTTGGAGTAATCAAAATATGGCTATAGTGCACCATGGTTCAGAGATCTTTTATGTTGTCTAAGAAATTGAATTTTTTTATTGAGAACTGAAATTTTCTGAAATGTATAGGAAATGCTATGAAATTGTATAGCACGAACTATGGCATAGTCTGATCACCTAGATGCAATCAGGGTTAGGTTAGCAATTTCATTTCTTGCAAAAGTATATGTTGACTGTTTTTAGTGGAGAGCGATGAAAGCCATTTTTCTGGTTTTTCAGGTCAATACTTTATTTATTGCTACCAGAAGTTGATGAGTGTTAGTTTTCACGTTAGCTGAATGATAAGAAATGAATTCATCTGCAAATAGAATGGTGCAAACTGTAACTGGAATATCATGCATGGTTACGTTAATTTTAATTATGAACAAAGTAGCACTGAGAACTGAGCCATCAGGTACTTCTTCCTCCTGTATGAAGGGTAGGTGTAGTAATTTTGATAACAGACTTGGCAAGTGTGATGATGCTAATAAGTTCTGAAGAAATTTTGGTAAGTGGCCTTGTAAACTTGGAGCAATACATGAGGAACACTAAAATTGACATTGATGAGACCCACTCTGATCGATGTTTTACTTTTTTTAAATTTAAGGGACTTTTCTTACATGCACTTTTCTCACATGAATGTCATGCAAGGACATCATGAATGGCATTAAAATGAATTCATTTGAGGGTAAAAAAAAAAATTTAATATCCTTGTGGAAAAGTATGAGCTAAGGAATGATAACTGAATTAATATTCTTATCGGTTACCAGATATAAAACTGTACATCATTTTCTGCCATAATTGAATTTCAGCCACATGCACCATTAACAGAATTTTAAACTAGACTTTTTCAGATAGCAAGTAGTGACATAGCTACTATCTTCCTGGGTGGTGCATTATTATTTTAAAAATAAATCTGTATGTTATCAGTCAATTTAATAAATTTTAAAAGAGATCATAAAAATTTTAAAAATTCATCTAACCTTTCTTTCCTTTGCGTAATAAGCTGAAGAATATTTTCACAAATGCTCTCTCCTGAGGTGCCCATATTTTGTATTAATAATTTTTCTGTACTCAGTAACTGGTCAAGTTTTTCATTAACTGGATGATGAAATGTTTCAATCACGGCAAGACTTTGCTGAAGTAAATCTACATGTTTCAGTATAGCCGAATAATTATTTCTACAGGAATAAAATCAAAAAAAAGTGACACATACATAAAAATGAATTTAATAGAAGTCTATAACTTGCTCCTTAATATTTTTTAACATTTTTAATATTTGTAATTTACTATTACAAAATTATTAAAACTATAATTTTTAGTTTTAATATCTAATTATTACAGAAAGTTCATATTATTTCCGTCATCAAGGTGTCATACTGTGCTTGCCAGGATGACATGAACTGCATATATAGAAATATTGCTTCCTCATATAGCCTGTTAGGCTGCATAGTCAGAAGATCAGTCACTGGCAAGCATATTCCTTCTAAAAATGTTTTTGAGGCTTCACTCAAGCAGGCAACACAATGCAACAGAATACATGATAAAAATGAATACCATATTTTCCTATCAAAAGCAGGCTTAACATATTTATGTTTTGCAAAAATTTAAGAAAGATATTCATACTTAAACAATTTTAGATATTCTTCCAGCTGTTCTACTGAAGGTGTGCTAGGATGTTTACTGACATCTTCCTTTTCTCCTGCTAGTGCTTTTGCAACTTTCTGGCATATATCAATCACACAATCCTATAAAATGCAGTGAATTTTGCATCAATCAATAAATAAATATAAACAAAATTTAATGAATAGGAATGATAAAATAGTTTTTATTTTATAAAACTAAGTTGATATCCATATAGTTCATCTCATTTATTACAAAAAATTGTTGAAAAATTAAATTTTAAGTGTTTGTATATGTTACCTTCGATTTGGAGTAATCAAAAGTCTATATCTTAAACTAAAAAAAGAAATTTTCAAATCGCAGTTAAGAATCCCTGAGATTGATATTTCTAATACATACCCTAATTTTGAATGCTTTCAGATATTTATACTGCTACAAAATGCAGATGGGTTTTTCATAGTATGATATATATCTCATTACCAATTCAACTGACAATGAATAAACTAGTCACAAATAACAACAATTACTTTCTTAATATTATTGCAGAGTAAAATTTACGTAAGTTTTATATAATAATTTTAGCAATGGTCTGTTTCTTCCTAATATCAATATCAAGGATACTTAGAGGGCAAAGTGCTTATCCTTTCATACCTGAAATATACAATACAAGTTAGGTAATGTATGCAGTGGATTTGAAGTTCTGTGTGCAGTGAGGCTGCCAGGGCAGCTCATGGAGTTTTGTCAATGATATACAGGAATTTTGCTAGTAGGGATATGGAGGTGATTATACCATTGAATGGTCTGAAGGTCTCATTTTAGGAAGGGTGTCAAGCTGCTGGAACAGGCACAGAGAAGGGCAACAAAGTTGCTGAGGGGAACAAAAGTGTGGTCTTACCAAGTGTGGTCATATCAAGGATACTTAGAGGGCAAAGTGCTTATCCTTTCATACCTGAAATATACAATACAAGTTAGGTAATGTATGCAGTGGATTTGAAGTTCTGTGTGCAGTGAGGCTGCCAGGGCAGCTCATGGAGTTTTGTCAATGATATACAGGAATTTTGCTAGTAGGGATATGGAGGTGATTATACCATTGAATGGTCTGAAGGTCTCATTTTAGGAAGGGTGTCAAGCTGCTGGAACAGGCACAGAGAAGGGCAACAAAGTTGCTGAGGGGAACAAAAGTGTGGTCTTACCAAAAATTACTTCAGTGCTGCAAACTGTAGCATGTAGAGATTAGTATTAGTATTAGTAATGGCCGCATGGTGCAAGAAAGCCTATGGCTTATGCTGCACCAGCCAAAAAAATAAAAATAAAAATAAAAAAAAAATCCAAACAAAACAATGATAAAAACAAAAAAAAAAAAAAATAAATAAATTAAATAACTAAATAATAATAATTAATAAATAAAAAAATAAATAAATAAAAAGGAAATTAAACCTATCATCCTATGCGCTTCCCTTACCTGAAAGTACTATCCAGATGACCTTTGAATTTCCCCAAACTGTCGGCCTCTACCACCCATGAAGGCAACTTATTCCAGTAATTTATAACTCGCTGGCTAAAATAAAACTTCCTGCAGTCCAATCTAAACATTTCCCCCCGTAACTTGAATTTATGTCCCCTAGTTCTAGCATCATTTATAATCTTGAAAATTTTGTCCTCATTCATTTTACTGATGCCTCTCAGAGCCTTAAACACCTCAATCAAATCTCCTCTAAGGTGTCTAGTTTCCAAACTCTGCAACCCACATATTCGAAGTCTTTCTTCATAAGGACGCCCTTTTGCCGATCTCACCAGGCGAGTTACCCTTCTTTGCACCCTTTCAAGAAGCTCGATGTCTTTCTTTAGGTGCGGTCTCCATACTTGAACACAGTATTCCAAGTGTGGTCTAACATAAGCCTTATATAATGGGATTATCACGTCCCTATCTCTACTTGCAAAAGTTCGATAGATCATCGATAGGACACCATGGGCCTTCCTTGCAACCTGTTTACAATGCTCAGAGAATTTCATGTCTGACCGTATCGTAACACCCAAGTCCCTTTCCTCCAGTACTGGGTTTAGTTGAACTCCACCAAGTGAATAAGTCCTTTTGGGATTACTGTTTCCCAGGTGTAATACCTTACACTTTGTTGGATTAAAGCACAGCTGCCATTTTTCTGACCATTCCTGAAGTCTATCTAGGTCTCTCTGAAGAAGCTCAGCTTGACAGTGATCATTAACTACTCTACCAATTTTAACATCATCTGCAAATTTAGACATCACGCCCTCTATCCCTTCATCAATGTCGTTTATGAAAATTAAAAACAACAGTGGTCCTAATACTGATCCTTGGGGAACCCCACTTCTTACATCAACCCAATCTGAGGAATAGCCATTTATCACAACCCTCTGCCTCCTGCCCTGAAGCCATCCTTCTATCCATCTAAGGATTTTCCCAGTGATTCCAACCTGTTCCAGCTTATAAAGCAACCGCTCATGTGGGACTGAGTCAAAAGCTTTGCTGAAATCTAAATAAACAATGTCGAAATTATTCCCTAAATCCAGCTCGTGAGTGACCCTTTCGAAATAACGAACCAGATTTGTTAAACATGATTTTCCCTTTACAAAACCATGCTGAGTATCCTTGAGAATTTCAATTCGATCCAAATGATCCTGAATTCCACCCTTGATCATTGCCTCCATGATTTTCCCTACTACTGAAGTCAGACTGACAGGTCGATAATTTCCAACTTCACTTTTAGAGCCACCCTTATGTATGGGAGATACATTTGCACTTTTCCAATCCAAGGGAATCTCCCCAGAGTCTAGTGATGCTCGCATAATTAGCCTCAATGGTTCAATGCACTCGTTTGCCGCCTTTCTTAAGATTATAGGGTATATTCCATCAACTCCAGGAGCCTTACTGGTCTGTAGGCTCGAAAGTTTTTTCATTAAATAATCTTGCGAAATTTCAATATCATTAATTACATATTTTTTAACTTCGCTCCCACAATTTCCCATTGCCACAAAAGGATTTTCATTTGTAAATATCGATGCAAAATAACTGTTGAGTTCATCTGCAACGGCAGCTGGTGTATTTATTACTATCCCCTTTCCCTTACGAAAAGGTCCGATCTGGTTTGTCCTGCTCTTCTTGGCATTTATATATGTGAAGAATTCTTTATCCCCCCTCTTTGCTCTGTTTGCTAGTGATTTCTCATAAACTGCCTTTGCCTGTCAAACCTTTTCTGTGGCTCTATTACACATCACCTTGTAGCTGTTATAGGCTTCAAGTAATGCGGCGACTTCACTATTCATCCAACTTGGAACCCTTCTTGTGGACTATTTTTTTAATGGTATATACGCATTCAAGGCATCTGTGATTAATGTTTTAAAAGCGTACCACAGTTCAATTGTATTCATTCTCTGCACGATATCTACCCAGTTAATAGAGGCCATGTAGTACCTTAAGGCATCGTAATTTCCTTTTCTGAAATTAAAACCCGTTCCTTTGCCTTTTACTTCTGCTACCTCTCTCTCGTCATCATCCACCATAGAACTCCGTGATCACTTCCTGCTACTGGTTCCTCTACTGTCAGCCCTGTTATGTCATCTGATTCATGTGTGATGATGAGGTCTAGGATATTCTTTTCTCTAGTACTTTCCCTGACATGTTGATACAAATAACAGTCATCTAGTTGATTTAAAAATTTTGTTCCCCATGTCGAGTTTCCTTCCCATTTACTCCAATCAATTAGAGGCAAATTGAAATCACCCATAATAAGGCATTGACGCTTACTTGCACGTTCCATTTGCATGTAGAGGCTTTTGTCATAATCTTCACAATCACCAGGTCTGTAGATTACTCCTACTCGCATTATACCTTTGTTTCCAACTATCTCACACCATACAGACTCTACACTAGCATGTGAAATGTCTGAATCCGGGAAAGCTATCGTCGCACTCAGGCTGTTTCTGATAAGAAGCATTACCCCACCACCCCTTCTATCTAACCTATCCTTCCTAAATACATTATACAAGCCGTACTGAAACTCATCATCCCCAATTTCCGGGTGGCACCACGTCTCTGTAAGCCCTATTATGTCCGCGTTACTTGTTTTAACCAGCAGTTCGAATTGGCTCATTTTATTGACGACACTTCTAACATTACTGTATAAACAATTAAGATTTACTGTTCTTGTATATTTAACAACCCTAACACAACCCTTGAAGTTTTTTAGGCTCTCTTCCCTGATATTAGCTACCCGCTCACGTGAAACGTCTTTGCCCCCAGAATATCTAGATAATACGTCCAGTTGGGGTAACAGATAAGAACTCTTAAGGTATGTGCAAGAGTTACATTGACCAATATTATCAGATAAACGCGTGTCAGTAAGGTATGTGCAAGAGTTACATTGACCAATATTATCAGATAAACGCGTGTCAGTATTACCCACATCCCCCCTAACTAGCAGTTTCCCTGAACCTTTAAGGTATCCTCAATAATACTGGTAAAAACCTTTGCACCACCTTTGTTTAATTGTATCCCTTCTCTACAAAACAAATTCCTTCTACCTACAAGTGTGGGCCATGCTGATAGAAATTTACCCCCTAAAGCCTTGCAGATTCCTTCAAGTCTTGAGTTAATCCACAAGGCTCTTAACATATAATACTAATACTAAAAGGCCTTTTCCTAAATGACTTGTGTGAACGCAGGTAAATAATTACATTGTGATATTTATTCGAACTTGAGAAAACCTCAGTCAGATTATGCACCTGTGAGGTGATCTGACTGAGGTGTTTAAGGCTTTGAATGGATTGAGCAAACTCAATGCTAATAGCATTCTTCTTCATACTTAGACTACACATGAGGGAGCATTAATTCAAATTGAGGAAAGATGTTGTAGGATAGATGTGCAGCCAGCAGGTGGTTGATTGTTGTAGCAAACTTCCATCCGTTGTCCAGCTCACTTTGAATTTATTCAAAGAACTGGACAAACTATTGGAGGGAATGGACAGTTGATGTAAGTTTTTTTTTTTGGTAAGCTTGCTTTCTTGCATCATTTGCCATTATTAATACTAATATTAATTTCAAGTGCATTCAATTTTTTTCTGAAATTGCTTTTTCTTTCACTGTGCTTAATAGAAGTGAAGTGAAAAGAAAATATAGTTATCTTCTTATCAATTAATTACTAAGATTATCACTTTATAGAACACTTAATAAAACTCTGTAGTTTTATCTAAGATATTCCTCAAACAGCATGATGCTTAGGTAAACTGTATTGTTTGAAGATAATCAATTTATAGTTTTATGTTTGCTAAACTTAGCAATTCAGTTTAATTACAACTGTATAATATTTATTACTTATACTTTATATACTTTATCAAAAGTCTCTTCTTTCTCTTTTCACCCCCCCCCATACACACAAGGTGTGACAATAAAGTTCTTGGATCTGGTGGAATAAAAAGAACACAAAGTGAAGGAGCTCAAAAATGGTTTTATTATTCAAAGTAATCACCACCTGATTGAATGCACTTATTACAGCATTCTAAAAGTTTCTGAAAAAGGTCAGCAAATGCATTCGAATAGATGATATTCATTTTTATTTATATCCTCAATACCCTGAAATCTCTCTCCTTTTATGGCAGTTTCCACCTTTGGAAAGAGGAAGAAGTCTGCTGATGCTAGGTTGGGAAAGTAGGTGGATGGCTGATCTGCACAATGCCATGTTTCATCAAAAATTCCCTCACAATCGACAGCTTTCTGTCAGTGCCCCTTCAAAGCTGTAAATGTATGCCCATAAAATTCTGTTTTCTGAGTTTTATTTATTTATTATTATTTTTTTTTGTGTTAGTAACAAAAAATAAAATAATCGCTACTGTCTTTTAGGACCAATTTGGGTAATTATTGGGTAATTCTACTGTTATTGGGTTACTGTTACTGTTATTAACTATACTGTTACTATTCTACTATTATTGGGTAATTCTACTGTTGATTTTCTCCAGGAAGGAATGGCTGTCGACAAACAGATGTATATTTTATCCTTAAGAATATTTCAAAGAGCCATAAAAACAGGAATCCATCTTAGAGGGATGCCCAATAACTTCACATCAGGATAATGTGCACACACACAGCACAGATGACATTCATGCCAGAATCCTGCTTACAACTCCCATCTTGCTCCTTCAGACTTTTTTTCTTCTTTTTTTTTTTTAGGCGCATTTGCATATACTGTATATACATGAGGTGTGGCAATAAAGCTTCTGGACTGGTGCCATAAAAAGAACAAAGTGAAGGAGCTCAAAATAGTTTTTATTTTTATTCAAAATAATTATGAGGCCGCAATTTCAAGAGAAAGTATTGACTTTGCCTGTTCAAGTACAGATTCCTTGTGAATCACACCCTGTTTATTGAAAAATATGATCAGCATTGTCTTGATTCTGGATTTCTGTAAATGAAATGTTTGGGGTTTAGTGATGATTTTGAAGTCCACTGCATCATCTTCCTCGTTTATTCATTCAACTGCCATTTTCTGGAATAAGCTTCCTTCATTCGTATTTCCTGAAAATTACAGTCTACAGAAGTTCAAGTCTAATGTCAACAAATATCTTCTCTCGTCTTCTCAACCTCCAACCCAAACACAGTACTAAGTACTATAGGTTCTAATACCTCTCGTGTTTGGGGTTTGCATAAAAAAAAAAAAAAAATGCTCTAAAGCTTAACAACCAAAACTCATCTCCAGTGACAATACGGTCATGGAAATTAAGATTGTCTTGACGGCTTGATGAGGTCTTCGCATGATCACACTCTTCATTTCTGATCATCCATGAAGCTGTGCAGTACAAATTTTGTACAGACTTTCCTTTTCCCTAAATCTTCATGCAGAATTTGACAAATCGTCTCTTCATCCATCCAACCTGTCAGTCATTATTCTGAGGGTCAAATGATGATCTCTTGTCACAATTTCCCAAATCTTTACAACTGCATCCTCATTTTGAGAGGTTGATGGATGCCCACTTCTTGAGTCATCATGAATATCCTCACCTATGTCTTTGAACCGCATATACCATTCAAACACACTGGGACAACTTAACCTTTCAGCACCATAAACAGTTTTTAACATTTCATATGTTTGTGTTGCAGATTTCCCCATTTTAGAAGAAAATTTCAAATTCGTTTGTTGCTCCATGTTAATGCCATTAACAAAATTAGTTGTTACTTGCAACCTGTCAGCCTACTGGATAATCTCTGTACGTTGGAAGATTGAACTACAGCATACCACTTCCATTTATTTTCAAACTCACTGAACATGATCACAACAGCACCACCGGCTTGGGAACTTTACTGCCATACCTTGTATATATATAACAGATAATTCATATAAAAATAAAATAAAATTAATACAATGATAGCTTTATATTTATTTATTTTCTTATTTTATTTTAACTTTTAAAGCCATTATGCAGATATATATATATATATATATCATTATGATAATGTATCATTAATGATATATTATGGAATTGATATATATATATATATATATATATGGAAATAGAAATAATAATTGCTGGATTCTAATTGTCCAATTTAATGAAACTTGTGATGGCTTGACAAATCTTTCTAAAGAATTACAGTGAAACTTCTCCTAACGGACACCTCTCTTTAATGGACATCCCTCTACAACGGACATTTTCAAATTCCCCAACTCTCCTCTATTGGTTTTAACGTGTTTTCAGCTTCTGTCTAGCGGACATTCTCTGTAACGGATGCGGACAGGCAATCTGCACTGTTTCATTTAGATTAGCACTTAATTTGATCTCCCCATAACGGACAGCTCGGAAAGGGCGAGCTCACGGCCCTTTTTCTAGGAACGTTTCTTCCACGTATTGCCTCAATCGTATGTTTATTTTCTATTTCCAATTCTCTGAATTTTATCAAGGTTTACATCGCGGTTCTAAACCCTTTTTCAAGAATTTTAAGGCACGTGTAAAACTTCTGATGAATTCGGTGTGTGCAGGGGGGGGGATTTTGTCGGCCTTTCATCTTTTGAGTTTGAGTTTTCAGTTTTGTTCAGTGTCGTGTGAAGTGCACAATGTCTTCTCGTAAACATTTAACTTTAAAAGATAAAGTCGAACTCATTAATGCGTATGATCAGCAAAAAAATAGTGTTCGCAATCTCGCTGCAAAATTCAAAATCGGAAAGACGCAGATAAGCGATATCCTAAAGAAAAAAAATTAACCGCTCTAAACAATTTTGGCAACACGGAAATGATCAGGTTCAAAAATCATTCCCGAAAACTGTTGGACTTCAAATCGACAATGTTACGTATGAGCGGTTTTGTCGCGCACGTGCTAAAAAAATTCCCATTAATGGGCCTATTATTACAGAAAAGGCTTTAGAGGTTGCAAAATCTATGGGAGTAAATGAGTTCAAAGCTTCTGTGGGATGGCTAGACAAGTTCAAAACTCGGCATAAAATGTCTTGGAAAACCGTAAGTGGTGAAGGTGGATCTGTTGA
Source organism: Mastigoproctus giganteus (assembly GCF_048544385.1). Lineage (NCBI taxonomy): Eukaryota > Metazoa > Arthropoda > Arachnida > Uropygi > Thelyphonidae > Mastigoproctus > Mastigoproctus giganteus. Next base: position 132,138,336 of record NC_143576.1, read on the forward strand.
TACTGGGGTTGTAACAGAGTGGACCGTCAAATTGGAAGATTTATGTCATGATTTTGAAGCTAAGGATATTTACAACTGTGATGAAACAGGGTTGTTTTTTAAAGCTCTTCCTGAAAAAACAATGAGTCTAAAAAACGAAAAGTGCCAGGGCGGAAAAATTTCTAAGGAACGCTTGACTGTACTATTGTGTACAAATATGCTGGGAGACTTTGAACAACCTCTTGTTATAGGAAAACCACAAAATCCTCGTTGTTTCAAGGGCATAAAGTTGAATCTTTTGAATGTTGACTGGAAGTCTAATAAAAAAGCGTGGATGACACGAGATATCATGAGCGAATGGATAAGTCACTTTAACCAAAACATGATTCGTGAAAACAAAAAAATTATTCTTTTCATGGATAATGCTGCATCTCACCCGCACATTGAATTGTATCATTCAAATCGTTTTTCTGCCACCAAACGCATCTGCAGAGTGTCAGCCCTTGGATCAAGGGATAATAAAAAATTTTAAACTTCACTACAGAAAACGTGTTTTAAGACATCTCATTGCAAACATGAACGATGTAACATGTGCGAGTGACCTTGCAAAGAAACTCAGCATCCTAGATGCGATTCAATGGATTTCCTCTTCAGTAACCGCAATTAGAAAACAAACTGTCGTGAACTGTTTTGTAAAGTTTGGCTTCTCAAATGCAAAAACTGAAGTTGTGAACAGCAATGTGGAGCACCAAGAAGAACAAGAACTTCAACATCTATTGATAATGTACGATACTTCCGCTACAAGTGACCCTGGCTACAAAGATATAGACTTGAACCTCACTACAGAAGATGGTGCTCTAGATATCAACGACATTATCATCGATATTTTTCAAGAAGTTACTCACGAGGATGAAGAAATGGAAGGAGGTCATTCTGTCGAAGAACATATTAACGACGAACCACCGATGAAAATAGAAGAAGCGCTCATACAAATCAATCGTTTAAAAATGTTTTTCGCCACTGAAGAAGATACTGAAGGACTTTCGATGGTTTCTTCACTCCAAACAAATGTTGAAAACAAAATCATCAGCCGGAAGAAGGTGCAGAAGAAAATAATTGATTACTGTATGTATTTTTCTTAAGATAAAGTCATAATATGCATAGCACAATTGTATGTATATTATTTACAAAAATATTGTGCAAAATCTGTATATAATTTAATTTAATTTTAAATTAAACGTTTAACAATTTTTCTTTATCTCTTGTGTATGTAATTGTATATTATTTACAAAAATATTGTTCAAAATCTGTATATATTTTAATTTAATTTTACATTAAGCGTTTAACAATTTTTCTTTCTTTCTTTTTTTTTCTCCCTCAGACTTCTTGTTAGCAGACACTTCTCTCTAACGGACACATTCTCGTTCCCCATGGCTGTCCATTAAAGGGAAGTTTCACTGTAAATAAAAAATTTCATGAAAAATTTTCCATATTATATGTAGATGGAGAGAGGGCAGGGTGAACAGGACTGGCCTAAGGCCAATTGGACTGATTTGACTCAATTGGGTCCCACGGTCACAAGATGTGCCTCACTAGGTTTGCCAACTACATCTTAAAAAAATAAGGAATGCCCTGCGGAAGAGGAAGAACTTGGGGCTGACATAGGTGGCATGAAACAATTAGCTTTTCTTTATAAAACACATCAACAAAAAGAGGAAAAAAAGGAATTCTAAAGCATTTAAGGCTCTAGTGTAACACTGACTTTAGCTGGATCAAAATGTCCCACCATTCATTCAAATGCACTGCTTCATATAAATAATTTGCCTTAAGCAGTGGCAAATGATGCAAGAAAGCAGCCTTATACAGTATCAGCAAAAAAAAAAAATTACACCTCCCATTTCACCAATTCATTCTCTCCAATACTTTGTCTAGTTCTTCCTAGAATTTCTTTAAACAATCAATTTCCAACAACAATAGACGGAAGTTTGTTCCAACGATCAACCACCCATTGGCTAAAGTCAAATCTTCCTCAATTTGAATCTGTGCCCCCTCATGTGTGTGGTTTGATCAAGAGGAAGAATCCCATCAGCATTAAGTGTGCTCAATCAAAACACCTGATTGAGGTGTTTAAGTGTGCTTAAACACCTCAATCAGATCACTGCAAGGAGCCCAGTCTCCAGATGCTGCAATTTGCAGAACTGAAGCCTTTCTTGGTAAGAGCACCACTTTGTTCCATTCACTGATCTTGTGGCTGTGGGCCCTTCTCTATACTTGTTCCAGCAGCTCCACATCCTTCCTAAAATTCCTCCAGAAGTGTATGCACTCAAAATGTGGATTGACCAATGCCTTTTAGAATGGGATAATCACCTCATTATTCCTGCAAGTAAAATTCCTGTATATCATTAATGTCACACTGCTCCAATTTGTACAGCAGTCTTTTATGTGCAACAGCATCGAAAGCTTTCCAGAAATCCAAGTACAGTCAGTCCTCGTATAACGTGTTTACACTACACGAATTCGATCATACACGATTTATAAATAGGGGAACGATATCGTATATAACACAAACCGAATTCGCTTATGCACGATTCGCCTTTGTGTTTACAAGAAATGGCAGTCGAATGCGGAATCACCCCAACTGAACGCAACACGATAGGAATGAAGAGAAGATTCTGATAATGTATTTATGTTTTTTATATCAATGAAGGGGAAACGCTTTTCGCCATAATAACGTAAAAACCCACACAATTCTAGCTATCAGTATTATCGCAAATGCAATTAGATCGAGTTTACTACCAGTTTATAGCAGATTCCACTGGCAGAAAAGCAACTGGAAATTGTTTTTATTGTTTTATGGTAGTAACCCCCAGAAATGTGCTTTAGTAAAATGTGAGGTGTTCATAGTGTCTCTCTGCCTTTACGGTGTTGTTTATTCAGTGCTACACGTGTGCAGCTTTGTTTATGTGTATCAAGCATGCATCCTCATTTTGTAATTGTGCTTTATTCCCTAAAAATGAGTAAAATACTTAAAAGGTGTGAAAAGGAAGTGTCCTGGTGAAGACACTACAGATTCAGAGAGAAAAAGAAAAGCAATATCGATAAACAGAGGCGGACTGGGTCAAAAATTCTTACCCGGGAAAATTTGTAGCAGCCTCATACTAGCATTTATGGCCAAAATCACACCGGCCTCCGGCCCACTGGGGTTTCCCCGTTAAGGCTTATGGCCAGTCCACCTCTGTTGGTAGAGAAAAAATATGAAATTGTGAAACGCTTTGAGCGAAATGAAAGACCATGTGATATTGCACGTGCTACTGGCCTAAATGAGACAACGCCAAGAATTACAAAGAATGCAGAGAAAATAACTTTCATAGCAGGAACAACTCAAAGTGTAATTAAAATTCATTAGATTAAGACACAAAGAATTGGAAGAGATGGAACGACTGTCATCTGTTTGGATAGAAAATCAAACAAAAAACAAGTTTGCTTACAATAGAAGCAAAAGCATTAGCAATATTTTATTACGTAATAGTCGTAATAAAATACGTAAATATTTTATTACGATTATTTATTGTGTTTTGTAATGTTTTGGTTACAAATGTGTGTTCAATCTTGGGTGGTCAGCACCTAACCCTATTTCTCCCATAGGGCCTGTTATTTATATTGCACGATTTTGCATTGCACGAGGATTTCTAGGAGCACAACTATCTTACTATACGAGGACTGACTGTATATGATATCAAAATTATTTTTTGTTTTCAGTTCCTTTGTGACCACATCATGGTAACCAAACAAATTGGTCAAACAAGATTTCCACATAACAAACCATTGCTCTGTTTGAAGTATAATTGTGGCCTTGTCTAAATGATCCTGCATTACTTCAACCAGTGACTCCATTATTGTCTTCAGAACAGAAGTTAAACTAACTTTTGTTCTGGTCTGTAATTACTCATGTCACTCTTTGTTCTCCTGTGTGAATTGGGAACACATTTGCATACCTCCAGTCTGCGGAGACCTCCACTGAATCCAAGGATGCTCTTATAATTATGGCTAAAGGTTTGCTTACTTCCTCTACTGCCTCCCTTCATATAACTTCAGGCTGTAAGGGCAGGTCATGGGGTTTAGTCAATGATATATAGGAATTTTGCTAGCAGGGAAAAGGAGGTGATTAACCCTCTGTATAAGGCAATGGTCAGGCCACGCCTTGAGTACTGCGTACAGGTCTGGAGGCCTCGTTTTAGGAAGGATGTAGTGTGTACAGAGAAGGGCAACAAGATTGGTGAGGGCAATGAAGGGATCCTCTTACCAAGAGAGGCTTAAGTTCCGCAAATTGCAGTGGCTGGAGACTAGGCACCTGTGCGGTGATCTGATTGAGGTGTATAAGGCCTTGAATGGGTTGAGCACGCTGAATTCTGATGGGATCCTTCCCCTTGTTCAGATTACGAACCTAAGGGGCATAAATTCAAATTAAGAAAAGACAGATGTAGAATAGATGTGCGGAAATTTGCCTTTAGCCAGCGGGTGGTTAATTGCTGGAACAAACTTCCATCTGTCGTTGTGGAAGTTGATAGGTTGAATAAATTTAAGGAGGAACTGGACAGGCATTTGGAGGGAATGGTGTGATTTTTTTTTTTTTTTTTTTGGCTGATGCTGCATAAGCTCATACACATGCTTTCTTGCATCACATGCCACTACTACTACTACCCCAGGTGTCTTTCTTGTGTTTAACTTCAAAAATTTTTCTTCCACTTTCCTCTCAGTTATTACAAAATCATTTAGCTCCCTGTTAGAGCTTGATAAATTTCTGCTATCTCCTCCCCTAAAGAATTCCTGTGGTGAATGTAGCTGCAAAATACTTGTTCAGTTTGTCAGCAACCTAAGCAGGATCATCAACATCAAACCACTGATATTGAGTGGACCAATTTGATTCATCCCCTTCCTTCTAGTGTTTATATAAGTAAAGAAGTCTTTGATGTTTTTCTTTGCATCCTTCACCAAAGATTTCTTGTAACCTGCCATTGCTTGGTAACCTTTACAAGCAAGGGAATCCTCAGCTTCTGCTACATGAATGGTAATCAAATCACACTGTGGACTGTTTTTCATTATGTGTGATACTGATGTGTATTTATTTAAATAACTCTGCTCTCTGTGTAGTAAGTAAAATTTTATTTAATATCTATACACTTTTAAAGCCCTTTATCCACAAAAACAAAGGATTAAAGGTTATTAGCATTTTATGTTATAAATAGAAAACATTGTTTATAATTTGTTTTATTTATAATCAAAATATAATCATAAATTGTATTTGTGAATGGAGAGAATTTTCATTTTAATAAAGAAATTTTTGTTATATTTTTGTGGGAAATTGCAGAATTTAGAGTTGGTAACATTGAGTAAAGTGTGAACTTTTTAGCAATTTAGTTTTTCTTTATTTGTATATTTTTTAAATGTATTAGCTACATTGTTGTGAAAAGAATCAAGGTTTTTTTTCAAGTGATTTGTGGTTTATTTAAGAATATATAAATATTCTTAAGAAATATTTGAAAAGGTTTATTTAAGAATATATTTATCATTAAATTTGAAGATCAAAAAATTAATTACATTTGGACTTTACTACAATATTTCTAGTGTTAATAAATTAAATTGTGTGTTCTGAAATCAGTTTATTACTATGAATGATATTGGCAGATTTCATAAATTTTATTATCTTATTAAAACGTTATATCTATTTAATCACAAGTGATTTTGGTCTAGAAATAAGAATTATAGGTTTTGTGGACAACTTATGCTGTTTTGGGGACTGTTAATTGTCCTTTTTTTGTTAACACAAATTTTACATTTTCTAGAATTTTTACATTTTATTGATATATAGATATATATTTCAAAATTGTAATATTGTTAAAAGTGTTTCAACCAATTGGTTAATATTATTTCTGTTTAGCTATTATTTTTTCAGCTTCATTAAAATGACTGAACTAAAATGAGCTAGACACACCAGGAGGAAATACTTGAGTGGAAATGTAAAAAGAAAATTCAAAAAAGGTTGTCAAAGAAAAGCAAAGAGGTGTTAAATAAGTATTTGAGAAGAATAAAGTCAGAGTCATTTGAAGAGGCAGGCCAGGGATATGGAAATATTGATTGAAAAGAAAGTGTTTCATCAGAACTTTTTGAGTTTGACATGGAAATAATGGAAAAAATTCAAGAGCATTTTTTACACTGTGTGCTTGTCACAATTACAATCTAGTCCTAGGGGATATGGCCAAAACCTCTCCTGATGCAATGATCTTTTTTGGAAAACTTAAACATCTTTATATGACTTTTTCAGCATCAACAAAGAAACGGGAAGTTTTTCAAAGACGTGACGAATTTTTCCTTAAAGCCTCCCCATGAAACAAGGTGGGAGTGTCGAATGCAAAGTGTAAAGGCAGTAAGGTATCAACTGGTAATTTCTATGATCACTTATAGGAATAGCAGAAACATCAGAAGGTGCTCAGGCAAGAAGCGAAGATGAATCATTAGTTAGCAAAATGAAAGGTTACATGTTCTTTGTTTCATTGGTTTTTCTGGCATGATTGTTGTTTCAAGTAAATTTTGTTAGCAAAGAGCTGCAGGGTGATAAAGTAGATCTTGCCATAGGTCTGTCTTCATTTGAAAATCTCTTGCATTGATTGACTGATAAAATTAAGAGAGTCTGGATCTGAGCAAGTCTTAGTTGGTGCAATTTTGGATAACTTGGAAGTACAGCCACTCCCCAACTTATGTAAGGGTTGCGTTCTGCAGAACTCTATGTAAGTTGGAATTTCCCCCATGCTTGTGCAGCACTCACAACTGTGGTCGCTGAATTGATTGAATCAAAAAAGAAATGTTCAACGAACAAGTAAATTGAATTATTTATTGTATTTATTCAATTTTTTAACTCATGTGCAGGAAAAATTACAAAAGCGTGCAATTTAAAAAAATTTTAAATTATAAAATTACAAAAAAAAGAGAAGAGACAGGCATAACATCAGTAAGTTTTACCTCTCAAGCATCGTTGCCAGAATTGATGTCTTCAGCTGATAAGTATGCCGCTGTGGAGATTTAGAAAGGGTCAGCTGTTCAACCTTACGAAAGAACATATTAATGGATGACTGGACGGTGGCTTTTTCCCTTTCATTGTAGATTTCTTTATAGCAAGCAAACATATCATTCACCCCTCTGTTAACTTTTAAGAATCATTCGCTGCCACGATCCATCTTCTCAAACCTCACCATTGCCGATGCAATTTAACAAAATGCCATTGCCATCTCTCTCTCTCTCTCTCTCTCTGGTGATGAAGCGTCTTGGCTCCTCATTTGGTTCATCTTAGGCTTCGTCAGCATTTTCTTCTTTCACTATCACTACCTGCAAGTAAGTCAATAAGTTCTTCGTTAGATAATTCCTTCTCTTCTTCCTCTATTAACTTCTCCACGTCTTTGGTATCAATCTCCAACTGAAGTAGTTCTGCATCCTTTACAATCTTATCTGTGACCTCTTCATATGATTCATCTTTTTCAAATTCTTCGAAGTCTTTTACATACTGTGGGCATATTTTCTTGCAATAGATGACAAACTTTGTCCTGCTTCGTACTTCTTAATCATTTTCATCTTCATTTCTAAATCAATTTTGTTTCGTTTCCTGGCACTACCACCACTTGCACTTTCTGTTGGTCGCTTTCCCTTCATCATTGTAATTCGTAAATAGGAATGAAGAGAAGTTTATGAAAATTTGTTTTTTATGATTGAAGATTTCAGCGAATGGGAACACATTTCACCATAATAACGTAAAAACCCACACAATTGCAGTTATCAGCATTATCCCGAATGCAATAAGATTGAGGTTTACTACCCGTTTATAATAAATTCCACTAACAGAAAAGCCCAATAAACCGGAAAGTGTAAATTGTTTTTATTGTTTTACTGTCATGACCGGAAAGTGTCATGAAACATGCTTTAGAAAAATATCAAAAAGGCCTTCAAAACTGATTCTTATAACGGGAACATATGATAACGATGAAAGGTAGTGCAATTTCCATTATAAAAATGACCTTTTAGACAGATAAGTAGCTTAGTAATATAGGAAATTTTCAACTATCAAGGACTTGGAACGAATTACAAAAAAAAAATAAAATAAAACACAATGTGTTATTGGTTCACATTACAATATTTTCACAATAACTCCATTTATCCATACAGATGCAAAAATATGTTTCCATATTTTTTTTCAGTTTGCACCAGCTGTCAAAAACTTATGTAAAGTCGAATTTGCCTAAGTCGAGTATTACGTAAGTCGGGGAGTTCCTGTAACTCAAAAATTCCAAACTAAACGATTTCAAATGAGAACAACGTACAGTCAGTCCTCGTATAGCATGATAGTTGTGTTCCTAGAAACCTTTGTGCAATATAAACAACAGGCCCTATGGAAAAAATAGGGTTAGTTATGAATGAAAATCCCAAACACGAAAGGTATCAAAACCTATAGTACTTAGTACCGTGCATGGGTTGAAGGAGAAGTATAGGGAGAATTGCCGACCACTCAAGATTGAACACACATTTGTAACCAAAACATTACCAAACACAATAAATAATCGTAATAAAATACTAACGTATTTTATTACGGCTATTACGTAATAAAATATTACTAATGCTTTTGCTTGTATCGTAAGCAAACTTGTTTTTTGTTTGATTTTCTATCCAAAGATGACAGTCGTTCCATCTCTTCCAATTCTTTGTGTCTTAATCTAATGAATTTTAATTACACTTTGAGTTGTTCCTGCTATGAAAGTTATTTTCTCTGCATTCTTTGTAATTCTTGGCGTTGTCTCATTTAGGCCAGTAGCATGTGCAATATCACATGGTCTTTCATTTCGCTCAAAGCGTTTAACAATTTCATATTTTTTCTCTACCGACAGAGGTGGACTGGCCATAAGCCTTAACGGGGAAACCCCAGTGGGCTGGAGGCCGGTGTGATTTTGGCCATAAATGCTAGTATGAGGCCACTATAAATTTTCCCGGGTAAGAATTTTTGACCCAGTCCGCCTCTGTTTATCGATATTGCTTTTCTTTTTCTCTCTGAATCTGTAGTGTCTTCACCAGGACACTTCCTTTTCACACCTTTTAAGTATTTTACTCATTTTTAGGGAATAAAGCACAATTACAAAATGAGGAGGCATGCTTGATACACATAAACAAAGCTGCACGCATGTAGCAACTGAACAAACAACACCATAAAGGCAGAGATACACTATTAACACCTCACATTTTACTAAAGCACATTTCTGGGGGGGTTACTACCATAAAACAATAAAAACAATTTCCAGTTGCTTTTCTGCCAGTGGAATCTGCTATAAACTGGTAGTAAATTCGATCTAATTGCATTTGCGATTATATCGATAGCTGGAATTGTGTTAGTTTTTACGTTATTATGGTGAAATGTGTTTCCCCTTCGCTGATATAAAAAAAAACATAAATACATTTTCAGAATCTTCTCTTCATTCCTATCGTGTTGCTTTCAGTTGGGGTGATTCTGCGTTCAACTGCCATTTCTTGTAAACACAAAGGTGAATCGTGCATAAGTGAATTCGGTTCGTGTTATATAAGATATCGTTCCCCTATTTATAAATCATGTATGGTCGAATTCGTGTAGTGTAAACACGTGTTATACGAGGACTGACTGTACTATATTACAAGTCTGCTGAGGAAGCTTACAAGGTACATTGCTTCAACCAAATCTTAAACAAGGCTATGCAGTCTTTAGAGCTGTGGTTTAAGCAATTGAAAAAACACTAATTTATTTGGCTTTTTGGGATAAACAAAATAAAATTTGGAGCAATTCACCAATTCCCAAGTGCCAAAAAAAAATAATAATTTTTTTTTTTGTTCTCGCCTTTTTCCCCTTATATATATGAGGTCAGTGTTTTTACTGTTTGGCATGAAATTTTTACGGCCAGATGCCCTTCCTGACTCCAACGCTCACCCTTTATCCGGGCTGGAGTTATGCAGTGGTCATTCCCTGACCTTCCGCATTCTCCGTATTTGGTGGTCATTGGCTCGAACCCCGGTCTAATCAGGAAGCGTGTGCTCCACATTGCTGTTCCTGCCCACCTGGCTATGGAGGTGCCCAAAAAAAAGCAACGAGAAAAAAAAAAAATAATAATAAATAAAATAAAATAATAAAAATCCTGCACTTGTGCACTAGTCCCAAAGGATCAGTGCATAAGTGCTAGCAAACAAAAAATAAATAAATAAATAACATAACATAAAAAAAAAAAAAAATTCCGCACACAGGGCGGGGAAGCAATTCACCAACTCCTGTGTGCCAGCAAAATAAAGGGGGGAAGTAATCCCACACACACAGGAGGAAAGCAAGTTATTCCAAACAGCTGAAATAGACAGGAAACTCGATGCCACCCATCGTGTGCTTAAAATTCTGCCAATTTTTAATAATTTGATATCCAGCGAGTTGTGCACACCTTCAATTCTCCAGCTTTTGGCAACACATTATACATGACATACAGTTTATCAATAAATGCTTTAAATCTATTGGTATTGCAACGGATTTCACAGTATCACCAACTGATAGTTCTAATCGGTGATTAGTGCAATGCCACACTATTAAAGAAGGGAATTTTTGCTCTTATTATTTTTGTAGCGCCACTTTTACTACCCATCATAACAGCTGCACCATCATGTGACACAAACTAAGTGAGTTTTTAAAAGTTTTCCACCATACTGTATGACTGAATACAATCAAGCAGAGAATCATATATCCCTTTTGCAGCAAAACGTTCGAGTTTAATTAAGTCCAAAAACAAATTCACAGATCACATTCTACTGTCAAATGTTCAAGTTCGAATGTAACGTAAATGATTAAAGTGGATTTCTTACTCACCACGGTTGATTATCAATGAAATCTTTCTGTTCGACATAACGATTATATTAGTGAAATTTTTTCTCATTTTATTACTAATGTGATTCAGATGTTAATGCAAGAGTTAACTGAATACAATCCATATCAATCACATTTAATTCTTGTAGGTCAATCTCTGATTCAAAATTATGAAAAGACTGATTTTCTTCGACCACATTATATGTGGTGTGAAAAATTTTTGGTGTTATTAATTTTTCATGAGATAAACTCTTTAAACACGGATTTTCGGGGGGGGGGGGCTTTCTCAGCTTCTGCAAGTAGTTTTATAGCAGCTTTATGTCCCACTGTTTTCTTATGATTAAAATTTTTTTTCTTAAAGATAGTTGCTGTCTGCTTTCACCAAAATAGGTAACTTCATTGTTTGCCCATTCCTTAGAAATGTTCATGCCCATCTTCTTTTCCACTCCAAGAATTCCAATTTGTTTGCATAACGCACAGCCAAGTCTCTTATTTTGATCATTTAGCCAGTTATACTTCGCACAGAAGTCATTTTTTTGATCAACAGTCCAGCAACTTGGCCAGTCATTAGGTCAGTCGTCCCTTGCTGTTGGACACAGATACCATCAGGAACAAAAAGTCTTTGACAAAGTCTCTGTAGTTAAGTCTTCACTCAAATTCTCACTTGTTTTTAATTTCTTAACCATGGAAGGTGAAAAGAAACTAGTAATTCTTTTCATTTTGTACTTTATAGTTGAAGTTTTTTTTTTTAATACTAATTCACTCACAGTCTCATTACTGCACAGGAAGTTAAATAAAACTATTGCATATAAATTGAATACAATAATACCCCGAAGTTACGCGATAGGTGGGTCCAACGAAAAACGCTTAAGTCGAATTCATGTAAGTCGGGTACAACTTTGCATATAAATACATATAAATTTTGTTTAATTGGGACCAAGTACTAACAAAAACACTAGTTTAGAAGAAAAATATTTAATAAAATTGCAGTTATTTATACATATTAATACAAATATGTATTAAAAAAATAAATGAGTTACGTAAAAAAGTTATTCCAATGTTGATGGCTTCATAAAATCTAACAAACTCGTCTCACAACACAGCGCGATTTCTTTTTTTCACACAGAATTTCTTCGTAGCAAGCTAATAATTTTTTTATTCCTTGCTTTATAGCTATAACGCATTCTTCATTGGAGTCTATGTGTTCTAAAATTTAAGCCCTTTTCAATTGAGCTGAGACCTTCTGTCAAACTTGCAATTGTCATGTGCTTTTCTGGTGGAACCGGGTCTGAAATGTCGGATACTTCAGTGATGTTTTGCTCACGCATCTCTATGAGCTCATTCATTGTCAGCTCCTGACTATGTGAATCCAACAGCTAGTTGACATCATCACCATTGACTTCCAAATCTAACTGGCTGGCAAGATTAACAACTTCTTCTTCTCTCACATGAGCGACATGATCAGTTTCTGGTGTTGTTTTTGTCTCGTTTTTGAAAAAAAAATGGACAAAGTTTCTTTCAGACACCATTCAATGTTTTTTTGTGAATTTAATCCCGAGATTCTTCAATGATTCTTACGGCAACTAAAACATTGAACTGTTTCCAAAAGTCTTTAACAGATATCTCACTATTTTGTCATAGCTTCATTCAGACGTGCAAACGAACGCCTCGTGTAGTAAGCCTTGAATGTTTTGATGACTACCTGGTCCATCGGTTGAAGCAAGCTGGTTGTGTTTGGAGGCAAAAACACAACTTTCGCATGTGGGTCGAAATTAATTAGGGTGACTGGGTGCATTGTCAATAAGAAGCATCACTTTAAATGGAATCTGTTTAGACTTGCAATAATGTTCAACTTCGGGTATGAAGTGGTGACCAAACCAGTCCTCAAAAACAGAAGCTGTCACCCAAGCTTTATGATTTGACTTGCAAATCACTGATAAGCTAATTTTAGATATATACCAAACAAAAAAAATCAAGAACCGCGTAACTCCGAGTTCGCGTAAGTCGGGGTATTACTGTATACACAAATACAAAGTTATTAGTGTTGAACAAACTTTTACAATATAACAAAAGTCAGAGAAAAACTAGCGGGGACCAATACCCTTAGGAAATGGTATTTCCAAAGGAGGAGGAGAAGTCAATAAAAATGTACACGAGTTTACCGAAATGAGTGTAGATGAACACAATACCTGTGAAAGTGGGATAAACCTTAATAAAATAAATCTACAGTCAGACCTCTATATAACAAAATCGGTTGCTCTCCTGCAAAAATTCGTTAAACAAAAATTTTGTTATAAAGAAATAAACGGTAAAAGATAATAAATAAATCAGAAATAACTGGGGAACTTGCAAGTGTATCCTCAATTTACAAAGGTGGCTCAAAGGATGACACAAATAATTATAGACCTGTTAGTTTAACTTCTGTTCCGGGGAAAATAATGGAGTCACTGGTTAAAGTTTGTTTGGTTTTTTTTTTTTTTTTTTAAGGAGCATTAGCAACTAAGGCCATATTTCTCCGGGAATATGCGGTGGTCATTCCCTGACCTTTCCGCATTCTCCGTATTTGGTGGTGACGGGCTCGAACCCCGGTCTAATCAAGAAGCGTGTGCTACGCACTGTTGCTCTTTCCACCTGGCTACGGAGGCCCCCACTGGTTAAAGAAGTTATGCAGGATTACCTAGACAAGACTGCAGTAATAGTTCAGACACAGCATGGGTTTGTTAAGGGGAAGTCTTGTCTGACCAATTTCATTGGATACTACGATGTGGTCATAAAGGAACTGGATGCAAAAAATAATTTAATATCATATACTTGGATTTCAGGAAAGCTTTTGATACTGGTGCACATGGAAGACTGCTGTAGAAATTGGAGCAGTATGGCATTAAGGGCAAATTGCTGCAATGGATAAAGGGATGGTTGAGTGGGAGATGGCAGAGAGTGGTAATAAATGGACACTGCTCTACGTGGACTAATGTTATTAACCGAGTCCGCCAGAGTTCGGTGCTGGTCCCATTGCTGTTTTGTGTATTTATCAATGATATCGATGAAGATATATCAGGCTTAATGTCCAAGTTTGCAGATGATACAAAGGTTGGCAGGGTTGTTAATGATAGTAAAGACAGTATGCTGCTGTAACAGGGTCTAGAAAAGTTAGGTAGATGGACTAAGAAGTGGCAACTGAAGTTTAATATTGACAAATGCAAAATACTGCATATGGGTAGCAGTAACCCAAGAGAAACATACCAACTGTGTGGTACTACACTCAGGAAGGTGGAGAGTGAAAAAGACCTGGGGGGGCAATTGTGCAGTCAGGTGTGAGGTTCTCTGAGCAGTGCAAACAGGATGCCAGAGCAGGTCATAGAGTTTTGTCAATGATATATAGGAATTTTGCTAGCAGAGACAAGGAGGTGATTATACCTTTGCATAAGGCAATGGTCAGGCCACACCTTGAGTACTGCGTACAGGTCTGGAGGCCTCATTTTAGGAAGGATGTAGAGTTGCTAGAATGAGTACAGAGAAGGGCAACAAGATTGGTGAGAAGAACAAAGGGGTTCTCTTTCCAGGAGAGGCTTAAATTCTGTCAGTTGCAGCATCTGGAGACTAGGCACCTGCGAGGTGATCTGATTGAGGTTTACAAGGCTCAATGCTGATGGGATACTTCCACTTGCTACGATTAAGAACCTGAGGGGGTCACAGATTCAAATTGAGGAAAGACAGTTGCAGAATAGATGTGCAGAGGTTTGCCTTTAGCTGGAACAGATTTCCATCTGTTGTTGTGGAAGTTGATAGCTTAAATAAATTTAAGGCTGAACCAGACAAACACTGGAGTGACCGGATGGGTGAAATGGGAAGGGTTTTTTTTTTTTTTTTGGCTGATGCTTTATAAGCTTGCTTTCTTGCATCATATGCCAAATACATTCTCTAACATTTCAAAACAATTTATTAATACATAACATATTAAGATAAGATTTTTTTTTTCATACGTGCATGATGTGCACAATATTAGTACACTTAAGAATTATCCTGCAAAATATTTGGTTATCTTTTGTTGTACACTGTATTTTAGTGTACATGGATCATTATAAATGTCCACATTTGTTTTTATATACCTTGTATTTTCAAGATCATTTTCTTCACACTGCAGGCCTTGACGAAGTTTCAAAAGCTGTCACCGTTTCATGTTTAGGAGGTTTAATACCTTCACTGTCCTCATTTTCCTTCTCTTGTCATCAACATTGTCACTAGTTCTTAAATTTGATTTTTTTTTTTAAATGTCAAATGTCGAAGTCATTTGGATATTCAGGTACTGTGACCATGAACAGAAATAGGGAAAATTTATTGAAAAGTGTAGATGATGCACTTCCACGAAACAGCAGATGATTATTTATCAGGGTAAAAGAAAATCACCTTCTCCTAATTCTCAAACTGGGTGCTTATAGTAGAAGGTTGACCAGAGTCAATTGTCCGCATTAGGAATACTCCTTGATCTGCTCACTGTTGACCAGTGCGACTTCTCGGTATGTGGGACAGGTGGTCGGATAGGTTTTATGAGTACCACTAAGTTGTAGAATGTTAATCCCTTTAGCTCTCTTAATTCGTGCTTAGCAGCAGCACTAAGTGCTTAAATTGTCTGAAGGCCAGAAGTGCGAACAGTGGGTACCCAGTTAAGTCTTTTGTAATCCATTCATTATATGAAAATTTTCTTCGCTCAACAGAAACTAATTTAAATGTATTTACCAAGGGGAATTAAAAAAAAATTCTCCAAATAGAAACATTTGCTATAAAGAGGTTTGTTAAATAGAGGTTCTACTGAGTAATTTAAAATTCTAAAAATGGTTATAAAGTTTTACATAGCAAATATCTTAACAATAGACAATGAAAAATGCAAATTTAGTTAATTAACTTTAAGCTTATTTGAATAGTAGGTAAACATGTGAAAAAAATTTACTGAATATTACAAATTTTGTAATGTATTGCATCCAAATGTCACACGTCACAGTTAATAAAAGTGCCGGTATGCCGTACCATCGAGTACTGTCCCAGCACTGAGGATAACTATCAGCCAGTATTAGAATTTCAACTTCAAAATGTATAATACCTTTTCTAAGATCCTGATTATTATGACTTAATTAGAGGCATGTCAAAATTAGTAATAGAAAAATCCATCAACCACCAACAATTAAACTAACTTGAAGCCGTACATTTAATCAATGATTGCTAATATGGATTCCATCAGTGTTGACCCACTGATGATATATTATCTTATGTTATTCATCTTTGGATTAATTAAATGGAAAAGCTTGGTGGAACTCAAGCAGGTTGCTTTTGACATTTTTATGGCTTTTGATTTGCATAATGCTCTTCTAATCAAGTTCCCTTCTTAGGGATTGTCAACTGTTTTTTGCAATTGGGTATCCAGTTTTTTTCTCTGACCACTTGCTGTGGATGATGGTCGATGTCTCTCTGTCATCTAACTTCTCCACTAATGCTGGTGTTGTCCAAGGTTCAGTTCTTTCTTCCACTCTTTTCCTCCTGTATATTAATGCCCTTCTTTGACTGACTAGAAATCCTATCCATAGTTTTGCTGATGATAGCACATTGCATTCCATTTTCCAGTTTGAGAAACCTTGCCTGCACAAACAGCTTCAACCTCTTGAATATCCACCAACAGTTAGTTCCTTAAATGGCAATTTCCAGGTAAGTGTCCAATGGAACAGAGAAAATTAATTTCATTCCTTTTAACACTCAGTCCTGATTTATTCTTGCAAAAAAAGAGTGTATTGCTCCTATGCTCATCTTCAATAATACTCAGATTTCTAGACAAAATCACATATGTCTAATATGGATTACCCTGACTTCTAATCTCTCTTGGCATAACCACATCACAAATTTTGATCCTACTGCATCAAAAAAAGATGAGTTTTCTTTTTTACTCTTGGCATTACTTTTCTTCTAAACAACTACACTCTCTCTGTAAAAATCCCAAACCTGCCCTACCATGGAATATTGTTCTCAC